>NW_011494769.1:2393850-2475913 GCF_000754665.1 Bison bison bison
AAAAAAAAAAAACAAGACAAAAGAAATTTCTCGTTAAGATTTTAAGCTCAGTAATAAATTTTCTTTCTTATTTCTAAATTTTCTTTCTTATTTTTAAAATTCAGGACTTCAGTTTGAAAAATATGGGCATTAACATTTAAAGTTCAAAAGTCAGTCTGAAACAATGCATATAAAACAGCTATCATAATAAGGAAAGGTCCATACCACCACTCTTTCTCATGGCACTTATTGGTTTTTAACTTGGTAGTAATTATTTATAGGTGCCTGTTTTAACCTTCATCAACTGGTACCTATGAATAAGCTTGCATATCTGAATGTCTGCAAAACCACCCACATGCAGGAAATGAAATTCTGAATACAGTATTATATAGAAATCTGATAGTTTTAACTTTACTCCCTAAAATCTGTTAATTTGGCTTTGATACTCGACCATATTATCCAATAAGACTTTGACAGAAAAAATGAAGTTCTTAAACATAATTCAGATGTTCTCCTATAGCTGTATGTACATTCCATTCAAGGAAAATTAAAAATTCAAGTCTGTATTTAGTCTCATCCAGAGACATATCTATGAATAATAATATTTTACTAAATTAACTCCCTTTATGAGCTCAATAGATATTACCTTATTTCACCTTAAAATAATGACATTAGGGGAAACATTTATTGGCTTACACACAAAAGCTTTAAAACTGAAAAAAACTACACCTATGATTAGTCAATGCGTAGTAAATTAGAAAAATTTGGTGGGGGATTTTTAACTATCATTTTAATCCATATCAAAGCTATACCATCTAAAGCCACATGTTCCACTTACAAATACATTTAAGTTTCTGAACTGAGATACTTACAGGCTGTAAGCCCATCCACATCGGGAGAGAGATAAGCTGCTGTACTTGACTCCGTATCAAGTCTACTTCCTGTTTAAAACAGTCATGAGGGGAAAATATGCCATCAATTCTTTCAAATTAATGATTTTTTTATTATTAAGAAGTTCGATCCATTTTTTAAAGAGATAAAGCTAAGCCTCATGATTTTCAAATTCCATATTTGTGATTTCATCAACCTGCAGAATGTATTTGCAGCCCTCAGTTCAATACTCCCAATGCTTTCACTGTCATTCAGTGACAGCACAGAGCAGAGCCAAGTGTGAACTGCCCAACACACACATTTTGAGCTGAGGTCAGACAAGGTGGGCTCTGCCTTCTTGCTTCAGCTCTCTTACACTCGCATCTCTTTTTGGTCTATTTAGTGCTGCTGCTGCTGCTAAGTCACTTCAGTTGTGTCTGACTCTGTGCGACCCCATAGATGGCAGCCCAGCAGGCGCCGCCATCCCTGGGATTCTCCAGGCAAGAACACTGGAGTGCTACTTTCTCACAATATTGTGAGTTTTGTTGGTGATTTTGCTATTGAAAATGGCCCTAAGCACAGGGCTTCAGTGCTGTTCAGTGTTCCCAGGTGAAAGAATGCTGTGATGCGCCTTAAAGAGAAAATACTGTGTGTTAGGGAAGTTTGTTCAGACATAAGTTAAAGCACTGTTGGTCACAAGTTCAATGTTAACAAATCAACAATATATATAAAGTGACTTTAAACAGAAACACATAAAACAAGGCTATATATCGATCGCCTGATGAAAATGTGACCAGAGGCTTGCATGAAACTATCTCTGTATTTTCCCTAAGAGCAGTGGTTCAGTTTTAGCTAATTCTGTGTTCACAGCTATTTTTTAGAGCGTAACTACCACAAATAATGAATACTGGTAAACTGAAAAAAAGTACCAATAATAAGCTAGCTTTTAAGTTAATTAAACTAGCACCAAACTACCAATATTAATTAAATATTGGTTTTGTTCCATTTCTGACAAGGAATCACATCTATTTATATTTGCTTTGTTTAATTTAATAAATGTTAAAGAGACCCATGTGAAGTACTACATGGAAACATACATCTATCAACACTGTTTTCTGGGTAAGAAAGAATCTCATGCATTCTCCTGCATGGGTCTAAATGCACTATTAATTCAGGAGCACCTCTCTCTCTCTCTCTCTCTCTCTATATATATATATATACACACATACACATACAATACAGGTATATACCTATTTATTTAAAGATAAATACCTTCAGATAACCACAGGAGAGAAGTACACATGAAATATTAATTACTATAAATATTTATTTTTTAGAGCATAATCGTAGGAAGAATTAAAAATGTATCATACGCAACCCAAGAGATTTTGAAAGATCATCCATAATCACCCCTAAACAGTCAACTCAAAACAAGACCTGCCGGGTTACATATGAGGTTATGACTGAGAAGTAATGAAGCTATGTCCCTGTGTATAGTTTATGATACTCATCTCATTACTTAATGTTCATGTTAACAGACTCTTTGCTGCTCTGTATTTGGAGAATTTCAATTCTTATTATTTTACTTAGAAGCTAGACAGAAAAAAGAAGGGATCAAGTCCAAATCTATTAAAAAGCCAACAGATCCTACAGGATGATTTTCCCAAGGGGCTGAAATGTTAGCATTGTCCTCATTCTCCACTACTAAGAGGAGTTGGCTCTAGAGCTCATCTCATTTACAGTCAACTTAGAAGAATAAGAAAATTTGAACATTCTCCCCAAAGGTAAAGTAAAATTACCAAACTATTGAAGCAGTGGTCAAGAAAAAGCAGTAAGACTGTCTGTTCATGGAGTGAAAATTCACCATCAGTTTCAGCTAATGCTGCTTTCAAGATGCACTTGAAAAAGAATGGGAAGTGATCTGGCTTCTTCTTAAAAGTCTGAAAAGAGAAAGAATAAAAATTCATTTTGAAATGGCTTGCTCACCTCTTTTTCTCCTGTAAGCAAACACTGGCAGACTTTTTAGGAGTCTATTAACCAAACATAGTAATTACAAAAAGATTACTTGCTTACTTAAAATTCACTGTAGCAAGTCAAATATAGATTTCTGGTAGGACAATGTGAGAGTTGCAGAAATTTTCAGCTAATAAAATAATTGCTTTGATTCCTTCATTTTTTATTCAAGTATTAAGCTGGTAATTAGCTTAGGATTTGTTTTTTTTTTATTAAAGATCTAAAGTGTTTTAATTCTTTTAATTTAAACAAAGAAACATCTTTAGCAAAAACGGAAGTCTTCCTATTCTATTTAATCTCAAAGACACCCTTTCCTTTATATTATCTCTTTACTCTTAATATACAAATAATGTTTTAAAAAGAAAAGGTAAATAATGTAAACATATTTAAGCTTCTCTGTGATCTACCTCCCCACCTTTCTGTTAGCTCTCTTTTCTTTCATAGGCAAGTGCTCCAAATGTATGACCTACACTAGCTGTTTTCACTTACTTCTCTAAAACAAGTTTCCATGTACAGCACTCCCCTGAAGCTGTTACAGCTGTCAAGTCCTAAGGACGCTTACCAACCCTCAACTCCTTTTTGATGTGAAGGTTTCTCTTGTCACTTTACAAGGCAGTATCCCTGGGGATCTAGCCTCATTCTTCTTCTCCCTCTCCCATTACTTCAACTACCATATGCTAATGATTCTAAAGACACATCATCAGTCCAGATTTCTTCAGTCCTTAGATTGCTTTGTCTACTACAATTACATCTAGATATTCCAAAAGCAACCTAAACTCAGAAAGTCCAAAACTCAATTCAACAATTTTGTACCCGCCAAAGTATTCCTCAACCCTCTTCTACCTATCTTGGTAAGAGGCACCTCTCATCTTTTACATTCAGTTGCCCAAACCTGGAAGGTTACTGAAAATAATATCCCCTCCCTCAAGCTACTCCAATTATCAAATCCAATCAATTTTACCTTCTAAAT
The DNA here is from genome assembly GCF_000754665.1 of Bison bison bison. Classification (NCBI taxonomy): domain Eukaryota; kingdom Metazoa; phylum Chordata; class Mammalia; order Artiodactyla; family Bovidae; genus Bison; species Bison bison. The sequence goes on from NW_011494769.1 coordinate 2,397,683, forward strand.
CTGTGTGTAAGCTCTTCTCTGTATCTGTATCAACTCTAATCACCAAAGTGGTCTTTACAACATGAAAACTGATGAAGTCGTTCTCTGGTGTCCCTCTCCCTTCCTCTGGCGGTTCAAAGCAACTTTAAGAAACGTCTAAGATTTCTCAATAAGACACAAGGCCCTTATATGATGGTACTGAGACCATCCCCTCAAAAGAGATGGCAAGTATACATGGCTTTCCTTCACTTAAAGAAGTATGATTGAGGGGAAGAAACTCTTTTGATGAGCTGACCATTTCATAATGGCCAAAGAAAACCTAGATTTTGGACCTCTGTTAGCTGATCAAGGCTCTGTTATAGTAGCCAAAGAGAAAATGTCAATTATAAATTTCAAAAGAGAAAACAGATCCCAAATCAGATACAGAGAAGACTGAAATTAGAATATAAGCACCTGTCTTGACTTTAGACATACTACTTTACTCTGGTAAAACTATAAACACATACTCTCTGTTGTGAAACAAGGCACTGAAAAATATTATCTCATTGAACATTATGTATTTGAGCTCAGTTCAGTTGCTCAGTCATGTCCGACTCTTTGAGCTACTTAATATAAAATATACTTTATCTGATGTAAAAGTCTTTATAAAAGTCTTTATAATACATGCCATTCTTTGTTTTAAGCACAAAGGAGAAAAATAATTTCACGTTCATAATTTTTCAATTCACAGCATATTAAAGAAAGAACTGAAACCAAAAAAAAATATCATTGAGTGGCCGAAAAGTTTGTTTGGCTTTTTCCATACCATCTTAGGGAAAACCTGAACAAGCTTTTTGGCCAACCCAGCATTTTTCATACATCCGTTCTTCTTCTCAATATTTACTTTATTTTTGGATAAACTTCTGTTCTAAAACTATCATCAGTAAAAAAGTTACTTTGTAACAGCTTAAGTGAGCAAAGTAAGAAAGCTATGAAGTAATTTAAATCTGTTACCTCCCATGCAGGGACATTTTCTCTGAATTTTTCATTCACCATACAGCAGATTGACATTAAATAGGCTTTGCTGGACACTTCTGGAGAATAATTCATCCAGAGGTAATTTTCAAGATACTGGCTACGAAGAATAAAAAGGCATAGAATATTTCATTAGTTACTACCATCTCATTATATCACTCCCCTGAAAAAGTCTAATTACTTACAACTTTTTGAAAATCTGTATTGATAGTCTGAGAGCCCTTCACAAATTAATCTATAATGTAGGTCAGTCCTACTATTGCAAACATATGTAGCAAATATGGCTCTGGAGAAGAGAGTTTTATACTTTCAAAGTAGGAAAACATCAAAGATTACTGACATATAATTATCACCATTAGAGCACTGGATATTTCCTTATCTAAGGTGCTTCACAGAGTAAAAAACAAAAATATCTGACAAATATCAGCTCTAAAATCATATGATAGACAGCTTCACAGACAAAAGTAACTGAGAAATTAACACAAACACATATCAGGACCCAATGATTTCTGAAAACTAAGAAAAAGACTTACTCAAAAAGAGGATTTATTACTTAATTTACAAGGCATTTAACATACGTCCGTTTTCAAGGTAACTGGCATTTTCTCTTCTTTAAGACTGGTGAAAACATTCTTAAACTAAGTAATTCTGATTTTCAAAACAAAACTTAACCATTTTTTGTTCAGAGTAGTTATAAACATCAATCACTGTTGTGGGCTGTAAAATCCTCTCGAGCACTAATGTAGAACACAGAACTAGTTTCTATTTTGAACCACTCCACATGTATAACTTTTCAGTGTAACTTTCACTTACGTCTTCATGTACACATGCGTGCAGGCACAGGTGCACACACACAGTTGTGCATTTCGGATGGCGCTGTAACACAGAATTTTTCTACTTCCTCTTAAGAGTCAAAGGTCTCCTCATGTTGATATTTCCATGGGTCTGCCTTTAGGAATCATTCTTACTTAGTTTGCAAGAGCCTAGGAAACTGGTAAATAATATTTTATCCTAAATAACTGCCAAAAGGCTCCAAGTTATAACTACTCTTTCATATAGGAAATGCATGAAACTTCATATCATTCTATTTTTACAAGTTTAAATTCCTTTTCCCTAAATTACGCCCTTCAGAACTTCTGCTAGCAAGTCTGTTAGTATGAATCTGTCTGAAATCTGTTTATTTCATGCAGTTTAGCTGGTGCTAGAATTCTTTCTTGGTCGATAGTTCTATTTTTCTATTTATTAGACTCATTCTACTATCTTTTCTATTACTGCAATTGTGAAGTCTATAATCAATTTGTTCTTCTTCCTCTGAGTAATCGTTTTTCCTCTAGTAGATTTTAAGATTTTTGTCACTGTTGCTCCGTTCACAGCTTGCTAAATATACTTTCTGAATCTTACAGACTCATATCTTAACTGTAGAAAATTCTTAACCATCACCTCTTCTAAATTGCCACTCCCTCATTTTCCCTAAATCTCTTCTAATGGACCTTCTCATTCTACCCTCTATATCTCTTAACTGCCTTGTATGCTTCTATTATTTGCTAATTTTCTCAGCTCTAAATCCCCATTCACTAATTCCCTCTTTAGCTGTGTCTAATCTATTTAACTTAACCACTGAGTTTTTTAATTTCAATGACTTTGATTTTCATTTTCCCCCAAACCTGTCCATTTTTAGTGTCTTGTTTATATTCACATATTCTATTTCTTCTTTTATACTCATAATAATTTTAAACATGATTTGACAGTATATATATTATTTAATTACCTGTGGTTTTCTGAGGAGTATCTAATTCTGCTCTTTGTTGCTTCAACTAAATCTTGCTGTAATGTGCCCTGTAATTTGAGAGTCTGGACTCACATTCATGAAGGTTTTAGCTGTAGGATTTTTTTTTTTGGCAGTCTAGATGAAATACATATCATTTCAGAGTATCTTTATGTTTGATTCTACCAGATGCCCCACAGATATCATTGGCTTGCCACAGTTTTTAACAGTAATATCATGGGTATTATCTGATTACACAGTGAACTCCAAACCTATTCTTTACATTTTTTAGATAAGGAATTTGAGAATATGAGAGTCAATGATCTGCCCAAGCTGATGGACTTATCTCTGTGATACATAGATGATACTGACCACACTCCAAACTATATCTCTTTAAACCAAATTTAAGGACTGTTCACTAATTCCCTGATTCTATTTTGGCAATTGCAGCAAATGTAATCTATATAATAACATGCCCCTCTGATGACTTTTCTCAAGATTCAGTTCACTCTCCTATACCTAGACACCTTCTTCATGCCAACTCAATTTCCACTCTAGCAAGAGACCATCAATTATCTCTACTACAAATTTGAGCATTATTGTGTCTGGAGGCTGGCACAGAGAAAATGGCATTTTCACCCAGAAATTACATAAAAGTTCCTGGAAGGTAACGACCCACTTTATCAGTTATTAAAAATCTTTCACTGTCATTGGTGCCTTAAATATGTTCTGCTGCTTTCTCCTTTAGTTCTTGCAATTCTCTTGGTATCTGATATTCGCCAGGACCATAGAACTCTGGTTTTATCCTAACTGTATAACAGCATCCACTTGATTTTTATTGTTCTTCTTGAAAGATGAAGAAAAAGTGTGATGAAAAAGTGTATTAATCTAAGGGTCATATGGATCCAATTTCTAGCCTAAGTGCTCTCTATAAAATAAGAAAGATCTTACTGGAATTATTATGAGGATTAAATGAGATCAAGTATTTAATAATAATACAGTTCTTAAGATATAGCAGGCACTTCACTTACTAGTTAATTCATAGCTACAAACTTCAATTTTTCTCTGCAATAATAAGAACATCTCAGCTCAGTTCAGATCAGTTCAGTCGCTTAGTCATGTCAGACTCTTTACGACCCCATGGAGTGCAGCATGTCAGACCCCACTTTCTATCACCAACTCCTGAAGTTTACCCAAACTTATGTCCATTGAGTTGGTGATGCCATCCAACCATCTTATCCTTTGTTGTCCTCTTCTCCTCCCACTTTCAATCTTTCTCAGCATCAGGGCCTTTTCAAATAAGTCAGTTCTTTGCATCAGGTGGCCAAATATTGGAGTTTTAGCTTCAGCATCAGTGCTTCCAATGAATACTTAGGACTGATCTCCTTTAGGATGAACTAGTTGGATCTCCTTGCAGTCCAGGGGACTCTCAAGAGTCTTCTCCAACACCACAGTTCAAAAGCATCAATTCTTCGGCGCTCAGCCTTCTTCACAGTCCAACTCTCACATCCATACATGACTACAAAACCATAGCCTTGACTAGATGGACCTTTGTTAGCAAAGTAATGTTTCTGCTTTTTAATACGCTGTCTAGGCTGGTCATAACTTTTCTCCCAAGGAGTGTCTTTTAATTTCATCGCTGCAGTCACCATCTGCAGTGATTCTGGAGCCCCCCAAAATAAAGTCGCTTACTATTTCCACTGTTTCCCCATCTATTTGCCATGAAGTGATGGGACAGGATGCCATGATCTTAGTTTTCTGAATGTTGAATTTTAAGCCAACTTTTTCACTCTTCTCTTTCACTTTCATCAAGAGGCTCTTTAGTTCTTTTTCACTTTCTGCCATAAGAGTGGTGTCATCTGCATATCTGAGGTTGATATTTCTCCCAGAAATCTTTTTGATTCTAGCTTGTGCTTCATCCAGTCCAGCAGTTCTCATGATGTACTTTGCATATAAGTTAAATAAGCAGGGTGACAAAATACAGCCTTGACATACTTCTTTCCCGATTTGGAACCAGTCTGTTGTTCCATGTCCAGTTCTAACTGTTGCTTCCTGACCTGCATACAGAGTTCTCAGGACGCAGGTCAGGTGGTCTGGTATTCCTGTCTCTTGAAGAATTTTCCACAGTTTGTTGTGATCTACATAGTCAAAGGCTTTCGCACAGTCAATAAAGTGGAAGTAGATGTTTTTCTGGAACTCTCTTGCTTTTTCGATGATCCAACAGATGTTGGTAATTTGATCTCTGGCTCCTCTGCCTTTTCTAAATTCCACTTGAACATCTGGAAGTTCACGGTTCATGTACTGTTGAAGCCTGGCTTGGAGAATTTTGAGCATTACTTTACTAGCTTATTTTACTCATCTTAATTTTGAGGTGAGTGCAATTGTGTGGTACTTTGAGCATTCTTTGGCATTGCCTTTCTTTGGGATTGGAATGAAAACTGACCTTTTCCAGTCCTGTGGCCACTGCTGAGTTTTCCAAATTTGCTGGCATGTTGAGTGCAGCACTTTCACAGCATCATCTTTCAGGATTTGAAATAGCTCAACTGGAATTCCATCACCTCCACTAGCTTTGTTCATAGTGATGCTTCCTAAGGCCCACTTGACTTCACATTCCAGGATGTCTGGCTCTAGGTGAGTGATCATACCATCATGATATCTGGGTCGTGAAGACTTGTTTTGTATAATTCTTTTGTGTATTCTTGTCACCTCTTCTTAATATCTTCTGCTTCTGTTAGGCCCATACCGTTTCTGTCCTTTATTGTTTCCATCTTTGCATGAAATGTTCCCTTGGTATCTTTAATTTTCTTGAAGTGATTGCTAGTCTTATGCCATTTTTGTGAGGATCAAATCAGTTTATGAAGGGAGCTGCTATTGTTTTTCAGTCTCTAAATAATGTCTGACTCTGCAACCCCTGGACTACAGCACATCAGGCTTCCCTGTCTTTCACTATCTCCTGGAGTTACAGTCATTAAAACAGAGACTGACTTCTGATGCAGAATATACCTCAAGGGAGTGTGGAGAAGTGGAAAAACCATGAGCTTTGGCATAAGACACTGGCATCCTAGCTCCACCAATTACTTAAATGCATTATCTTGAACAAATTACTTAACTGCTCTGATCTCAGTTTTTTTCCTTCACTATATGGAAAGTATAGTGACTTTTTGCAGGATTGCTATGATTGCTCTATATATAAAATGTTTAACATTATGTCTAGCACAAGGTTCAATAAATGACAAATACTACTATCATCAACAACAATCTTGGCTTTTACTTCCAGTCTACTGGCCATACCTAGCTGTAATATAATCTAAATTATAATCTAAAAATTGCATATCCTCTTCTGCCTGAAATATCTTTAAGTGGTTTAGGTCAGGACAAGGTTGGTTTGGTCATAATAAATAAGCTTGGAAGGAAAAAAATGGCTATAGAATGCATTCCAGTTTACTTCCATTGTAACTAGAGGAACCAAGTAAGAGTTCAGAAATTGCTCAGCACACAGTATCTTAATTAGTGAGAAACAATTCAAAATTCAGTTACACTAACAATGGAACAACATCCTTGAAAATAAAAGACATCATACACATATTCCAAAATAAGCCAAACACAAAAATATAAACCTTGAAAAGTCTATAGTAATTATTTTCTTACCAACTCACAGAAGTGTACAGAAAACCTAGTTAAAAATTAAGTCATGTTGTCATCTTTAACTTCATCAAAGTAAAGTCTTTTAACTCACCTAAATTCCAAGAGCATTATCTTTCTGATAGCAAACCTAAAAATATAAAAGTCAATAGTAAAAATATTTAAATAGGGAATATAACATTTCTGAGTTACTAATACAGATGTATTCTGGAATCTTGTTTTAATACTGACTTATACAGCAGAATAATTATATCCAATAAAACATTGAAGAAAGCAAATTTTGCTTTTATATATTTTTTATTTTGTTCAGTTTATTTTTAAAAACTATCTAAGAAGAATTATATCCTATTCATATAACAAACACAATTAGCACCATGACATACAAGGATATAACACACAAACTAATAAGCCAAGTAGATTTAATCAAAACACAAGTGCTCATCAATATTCATAATATTGGATCACCAATATTATTGGATCACCATTGCCAAAAGCTAGTCTGCCTCAATTTCTTAAGCACTAATCTTCTTTCATTTAATAATAATCAAATGGAAACATTCTGCTGAAGTCATGCATGCCTTCCTATATAAGGGACACATATTTGTATTACAGGCATGTCATGTAGTCTTGATATTAAGTCTAAAATATTAGAAAATTCTAGAGACAGTATCAGGTATTTCTGTATATACTTTAAGAAACAGAAGTGTTTGTTTTAGATGGATAAATGATCCTGTAGTTAGGGTATCTCTACAAAGGTAGGTTCAAATGTCCACTAATTTAGCTTTATCATTTTGTATATTAGAAATAAAGGAACGAGACCAGAACCATGTCACTGGATATAAGCTTCCAGTTTTGCAAATTAAACTTGCTGAGACAGGTAAAGAGCTTAACTAATGCTATATATATATGTAAGATATAAAAACGGGTCTAGAGACTAGACATGCCAGAAAATCTTTAAAGGACGAAAAGTTACAAGTAATGATAACAAATATTACTTATACAAAGTTTGTTAAAAGGCTGACAAGGACTTGACATAAATTTCTGAGCTATCTACTCCAGACTTGATTGTTACACAGATTAAAAAATCAAATAACATCTGTGAACGAAGGAAGCCAGCACAAAAGAGTACATATTATGTGGTTCCATTTTTTTTAAAGTTTAAAACCAAGCAAAATTAAACTACGGTATTCATGTTTGCATACTTCCATATTTAAATGGTAAAGCAAAGGGCCATACAAGGGTTTCTAGGATGCTGACAATGTTGGTGTTGGTTTTTTTCCAACATTGGTGGTGGTAAAATTCAGAAGGCTATACATTTCTGTACATTTTATGCAGTATCTGTTAATTTCATTGTAAAGAGGATTAAACATTTTTAATGAAAAGAAATCTAAACACTGGCAAAAGTAAACTGCTCTGTAAGTTATCCTTTTTTCTTCAGTATAAAAATCACTTGGATGGATTCATAATTGGATTAACAATTAATCACAGTGTATGGGTTAAGAGAGTCCTAAAGAGCAACTGGACCCTGTCCTATTTAAGAACAGAGTATTGGATAAGAGCCAGAGAACAAGGATTTAATAACTGGAGCAGCCTCTTCATCTACCTATGGTAAAATACATCGGGCTAGTTACTTCTCTGTACCTCAGTTTTCTCATCCATAAAAGGAAGATAATAGTTAACGTGTCGGCTCACATGTGATACACCTTAAGGGAGGACTGCCCGATCATTCAACCTAAAGTAGCAGTCTTTGTCGCTGTACCCTAATCCCACTTTAACTTATAGCACTCACGACCTGCCGATGCTACATTTGCATGTGTTATCTGTCTAAGTAAGAATTAGAACATAAGCTCCACGAGTTAACATGAGACTTTACCTGCCATGTTCACTGATGCACCCCTAGCACTAGAATGGTGGTTGGTGCTCAAAGTAGGCTCAACCAAGTCCTCTATTCATAACTCTACACCTAGATACCTAACTGCTTATACTACATCTATAAGGCTCTTTAGTAGCTAGAATTCAACATTTCTATACCCAATCCAATCACCAACAACAGCAAAAGTCAGGAATGGCACCTAATCACCTGACTACCTTGGCCAAAAACTTTGTGGAGTCATCCTTGATTTCTCCCTTCCCACACTCATCACATCCAGCCACCAACCATCTCTTCACTTCCCTCTCTCTCAAACTGGTAACTCCTCTGTATCTCAACTTCCCATGCTAACCCATGCCATTATGATCTTTAACCAGACTACAACAATATTCACCTAGCTAACTACCTGCCTCTTGCCCCCTCCAACGGGGGCATTTTTAAAATACCACCATCAGGCTTCGCTGGTTTCCTACTGCTCTTCAAATTTAAAACAAAAAAACCTTAACATGGTCTTTGGTCCTATTAGGACCAAAGGCTCTAGAATCAATCAGGCTCAAGAATCAATCATTAAAACAAAACAACTAACCTCTTATTTTGACACTGTGTTTATAATATTTAGCAAAATTCACCTCCTAATTTCATGGAACACATGAAAAAAATAAAATCTGCCATTTTATAATTTCTATGACATTCATAACATGAATGTTTCCATTTCATACTAAAACGGTTAGTCAATTACCTTTTAAAATACTGATTGGGCATATATGTCTACATGTGCAAATATGGAAAAATGTCCAAGACGCAGTTTTTAAAAAATCACAGGAGTAGGGAACTGGAACAGGTGTATACATAAATAAAGACACTGAGGGTTAAGGGCCAGGGAAGAAGATTTACTGAAACTTATCCCCTTCTGTGTATTGTTCAAAATAATTTTTTATTACATATATAGCTTGTACAAAATACTTCTTTGTTTGGTATTTAATTATCATGTATGTTTACTTTTCCAATTTTTAAATAATCCTTTAAAAAGATTTATCAGAAAATGGTAAGAAAATTAGTATTAACTGAACTGAAATTTTAAAATCTCTTATGTTCAGTCTTCCTCACATTCCTTCAAAAAGAAAATAAACCCTAAATCTCTCTAATCTGAGTCAAAAATTACAAGGCAAAGAAATATCTTATGACTCTTCAGCAGCTAGATGTAATTTTTCTAGCTACCATCTCCTTGATGACCAAATCAAGAAAGAAAAGAAAGTTCCAAGTTTATAATTACATTTAGTTTAGACGCTCAGATGAGATCCAAGTTAGAAACATCTAATTCCTATGTATAAAAATTAAACTCATTCCTACCTTGATTTGACAATTTCTTTCTCATATATATCTTCAATCACCTGTTGTTAAAAATATAAAAATGTTTAATATCTCAAATAATTTTTTTCAGACTCTGAGAGTTTTTAGTTACTGAGATTACACAAAACAAGTTGTTTAGGAAAGCTATCAAATATTACTGCTAGTGAAATAATACTTCAGAGATTTTTTTTATAACCCCATTATATTCCTCAAAATGTAAAATAACAAGAAAGCAAAGTAGTAGAAAAAATAAATATGTCTACATAAAAATAATTATAGAAATAATTATTAAAATGATGTATTTATTTCATTTCTAGGGAAAACAAAAATTCACAAGATCAGGATAATTTTTAAAACATAGTTTTAACAAGGTATACTAAATGTTAGTGGGCTTCACCTAAGAGTTTTAACAATGTGTTTTCAAAAATCAGAAAGCAAACTGAAAGTGCAAAGAAATAACAGAAACAAACGCCATTCTGCTATCCGAATGCATGATGAAACCTCAGGTTTCCATTTACTTGGGTTGGTGGGGGATAAAATGGTATAATACCTAAGAATTCAGGTTCTGGAGTTGGAAGCCTGATTCAAACCAGTCACCTTCACTGCTGATGGCTATAACCTGTGCAAGTGCCTGATTGCTCTAAGGCTGTTTCCCAGTATACAAAAAGGATCTAATTATACTATTAAGAGCCCCATGGGTTTGCTAAAAGACAACACACATAAAGAATTCAGCCCAGGGCCTTGCATATGGTGAGCCTTAAATAATAGTTAACAGTAGCAGAAGTAATAGTAGTACTAGTGATAAGAGTAGTTTTTAAAAAAAAGTTAAAATTATAAAGTGCTTTAACATGGTATAATATAATTTTATGGTAACTATGATATCTTTTAATTGCTCAGAGTATATCCGTCAAATAAATGTTTGTGGGTGGTAAAGGCATTTTATTATTTTTTAATAATTTAGATTTTGATAAAAAGAAAGCAGAAAAAAACAGAAATTTCATATAAATTCAAGATTTGCTTGCCTCATTATCTTCCTGCCTTTACCACAAGATCAGGATAATTTTTAAAACATAGTTTTAACAAGGTATACTAAATGTTAGCGGGCTTCACCTAAGCGTTTTAACAATGTGTTTTCAAAAATCAGAAAGCAAACTGAAAGCACAAAGAAATAACAGAAACAAACGCCATTCTGTTACCCGAATGCATGATGAAACCTCAGGTTTCCATTTACTTGGGTTGGGGGGCTTGAATGGTATAATCCCTAAGAATTCAGGTTTTGGAGTTGGAAGTATTTAATGGCAAAGCTTTATATCTGTCTTTACTACACATTAAGTGGCATGCAATATGTCAGCTCTATTTCACGTAAGGACCTCTTTTTAAGAACCTATTTCAGTAAGAATTAATCTTAGGTTTAGGCTTTTTTCTTTTCAATTATTCTAAACTGTGTCACATGAATTCTAAGTTCATTCTCTAACTGAATATGACTGGCCCCACGCATCTGATCCTCTACACTAAACAAGTCGCCCCTCTTCCACCATTACTACATATCTTTATTGAAGTTCATCAACCAGAAAACAATAGATTCTATCCTAGGTGAACTGTCAAAAAAACTGCAGGAAAACTGCTGTATATTTACAACATTACATGGTCATCTAATAATGATAAATCAAAAACAATCTAAGAATCTCTGAACAGGAAAATCCACACGCACTTTTTAAAAAGCTTAAAGGAAATACAACATATGATAGTAGAGGTTATCACTGAGAAATGACCTTTTATTCTCTTATGTGTAGCCTCTGTATTTTTCAAATTTTCTCTTATGAGCAATCATTAGTTTAGAAAACCATTCATTTTAACTTAAAAAAAAAGTGAAAACCTTTTGATGAATCAGCTCTTGAAAAAGAGATACAAAGAGCATACTTATTCATAAAGGATACTGCAAATCAAAAATACTTACCTTTATATCAAAGGGTGACTTTTTCTTGATATGGGGTGCCCAATATTTACATGCTAACTGCAAAAGTAAACAGTATAAACAGTAAGTCATATATTCATACGGCTGTAGAGCTAAGAGACCAAGATCATTCAGTAACAAGCACTTCTGGCACAGAGCCACGTTAGATAAGAGTCATTTACCTACTAAGGGGACTACATGGGCTTGTAAATCAGTTAGCATCTTTGGCTACAATCCGCTGAATGTCAGTAATGCCCTGCATGGCAACCTGCTACTGTGATTTTAAAAACAAAACAAAACATACTTTTCTGATTACTCCTAGGGGAAAGTTAATAACCACAGTCAAACATCTTCAGCATAGAGCTAAGGAAACCCAGGTTTAGAAAAATTAAATGAGCTGCCCACAATAAAATGTTAACAAGTGAGCCAGTACTAAACCCAGATTCAAAGTCCTCAGGAATGTTGATCTGCAAAATAATAAATCTGTAAGTGATTAGCACACTCAGGAGGGCTTCCTTGGTGGCTCAGTGGTAAAGAATCTGCCTGCCAATGCAGGAGTCAGTCAGTTTAGTCACTCGGTCATGTCCGATTCTTTGCAAATCCATGGACTGCAGCACACCAGGCCTCCCTGTCCATCACCAACTCCCGGAGCTTGCGCAAACCCATGTCCATCAAGTCAGTGATGCCATCCAACCATCTCATCCTCTGTCGTCCTTTCTCCTCCTGCCCCCAACCCCTCCCAGCATCAGAATCTTTTCTAATAAGTCAGTTCTTCAAATCAGATGGCCAAAGGATCCAATGCAGGAGACTAGGTTTCAATCCTTGTGTCAGGAAGATCCCCTGGAGAAGGAAATGGCAACCCACTCCAGTATTCTTGCCTGGGAAATCCCATGGACAGAGGAGCCTGGCCGGCTCAGTCCATGGGGTCACAAAAGAGTCAGACATGACTTAGAGACTAAACAACAATAACAGTAGTCTATTAAGTGACAGCACTATGTCTCAAAAGAAACAATGTATATTCTTTAAGAATACTTTATTGCTAAAAAGTGCTTATCATTAAAAAAGTGAGATCACAGAATTCAGATATCTGATCTTCTTTATAACTAAATTTCAACCTCTACAACTCATTCACTCAATAATCATTAGAAAGCACCTTCTCTGGTCAGGTGCACCAGGTGCTCATAAATAATGGAGGAGGAGGGGCAGGGAAATGGTACTATCCCTACATACTCTCTGTCCCGTCTCTACCATCCTTCCTTTCACAAGTTCGCTCTCCTGGCTTCTTTACATACACATCATAAGGCATCTGCACTGCGTCTCCCAAGACTCCCTGCTCTTCCCCAACTGGCTCCTTTTTTGGCATTCAGGTCTTAGGTCAAAACCACCTCCGAGAGGACTTTCCCGACTGCTCTTATACACTCCACCTGCTCTGTCACAATGCCGTTTCATTCTCCTGATAGCAATGATAACTGTCTGAAACTACACTGTTCATTTACTGACTCTAAACTGTAAGCTCCCTGAGGGGAGGGAACTAATAACTTCTACCCAAAATTTCAAGTATATGGGAAAAGAGAATTCTGATCTAGTCTGGAGCTATGACAAACCTAAACAGCACATTAAAAAGCAGAGACATCACTTTGCTGACAAAGGTCCGTATAGTCAAAGCTATGGTTTTTCCAGCAGTCATGTATAGAAGTGAGAGTTGGACCATAAAGAACGCTGAGAGCCTAAGAACTGTTGCTTTTGAACTGCGGTCCTGGAGAAGACTCTTGAGATCCCTTGGACAGCAAGGAGATCCAACCAGTCAATCCTAAAGGAAATCAATCTTGAATATTCACTAGAAGGACTGATGCTAAAGCTGAAACTCCAATACTCTGGCCACCTGATGTGAGGGGCCTACTCACTGGAAGACTCTAATGCTGGCAAAGACTGAAGGCAGGGGGAGAAGGGGATGACAGAGGATGAGATGGTTGGATGGCATCAGTGACTCACTGGACATGAGTTCAAGCAAAGGGAGATAGTGAAGGACAGGAAAGCCTGGTGTGCTGCAGTTCATGGGGTTGCAAAGAGTTGGACAGAACTTAGCGACTGAACAACCATAACAATCTAGTCTTAAGTTATCTGCAAAAACCTCTCCAAATTAATGTAGATTGATGACAACGAATTAACCATATAAGAAAAGGGTGGGAGGAGCAGAGAGGATTAGGAATCTAAGTAGAGGGAACAATGTTGAAAGGCCAGGAGGTGAAAGATAGCACAGCACAATTAAGTGCAGTTCAGTATGGCTAAAACACAATTAGAAAAGGGGAAATAACAGACAAAACTGGATATAAGCACAGGCTAGACTATAAAACGCGTTGGATGATTCCAGTCATTATCCTAAGGGCAATTAGAACTCATTAGAAATTGCAAGAAGATAAGTGAGGAGATAAGATTTGTACTTGGGTAATCACTCTGACAACAATATGAAAAATGAGCTCGAGGAAAGCAAGTGCAAAGACAGGAACACAGGTTAGGATACCTAGGTTCAGGAAGAAAACCATGGAAACTTGGCTTAGGGCACAGAAAGCACACAGATTTAAGAGACATTTAGAATGTAGCAAAGTGCAGGCTAGGAAAAGAAGGACTCAAAGTGACTCCTATGCTTCTGCCTTGGCAAATCTGCTGAGACAGGGCACACAAAAGAAGTTGGTGAGTAGCAAGTTCTACCTTGAGTTACTTGCACTGTTAGTCAATACCCCAAACAACAAATAAGGATAGGAATGTTGCTAAGAGCTACCGGGGATTGTATTTCCCTGTTCAAAGCCAACCGCGGTTCACAATAAAACACAGTAACGGGTTCTAGAGGAACACTCACGCATTAGCGTCGGAGACTGCTCTTTCTAGACGCATTTATTTGGAGCAAGTCTCTTGTCTGACTCTCATCGCTCCGCTCAAAGATCGAGGTTACTCTAAGGATAAGAATAAGCCTATTCCTCCTTCAACACTCAGTTCAACATCACCTCTGCTACGAAATCTTGCCAGTCTCAGGTAGACTGGGGTGTTCCTTCTGCGACTTCATCGCTCGAGCGACAAACTCTAACATAAAAGCTTTCTTTTCATGTATCTGTATCCCCCGGAATGTGAACTCCTCAGGGCAGAGTCTCTTTAACCATGGTTTCCCCAAGAGCTAGTGCGGTGGCTGGCACACAGCACATACACTTCAGTAAAAAGACTTGAGTTAATGAATCGATGAACAAATGCCTCCTGGGTGCTCCCTTCCCGAAGAAAATTCCACCCCCTGGCCTCAGAGTCCTCATCCCTTCATACACACCAGACTCGCCCTAGCCCACCTGGGTCACGAACTCTGCGTTGATCTGGGACACCGTAGGGGCCACGATTTTCTTGGGCTGAGCAGGGGCCGTCATGGCAGCACTCTCTCCGCTCCAATGGAAAAGAAAGGACCGCTCCGAGCAGCGGTGAATCTGATGAACTTCCCCTAAGAGGCGATTGCGGCTGCTTGATTCTGAGATGCAAAAATTCGGCGGGGCAGAATATCCTCAAGGTTTACAGTCTCACTAGGAAGGCGTACCGCAGCTTGTACATTCTTCGGGAAGCGGAACACAACAAGGCCGGAAGTGCATGCAAGGTGTCGGCTCTGAGCTAGAGAAGCAAGAGCGTCGCCCTCTCCCGCTTCTGCCCCCTAGTGGGAAACCGACAGAAAAACACCAGCGAGACCGGATTGCTGTCTCAGTGGCCTGATAGATGGTGTTAGTGGAGGTTATGTTGTTAGCTTTGGGGAGGAAGAGGGAGACTTGGGATTTCTTTCAACCCTAAAAAAAAAAAAAAAGTAGTAGTGAAAAAAAAAAAATTAGACGGGGAGGCAAGGCTTGATTTTAACTTTAAACCGATTCACGGAAATATAAATTAGTCTATAATGAACTGCACATATTTTGTGTGAAATTTGATATTTTTTTCATAGGCACACATCTGTAAAGCCATTACCAAAGTCATAATAATAAGCATATCCAGTGTCCCTAAAAGTTTCCTACTACTCCTGTGCGATCCATTCGTATCCACTGGGTAGAAGTGATCTTTTTGTTACTATGAGTGCCAAGCCGCATCAGTCGTGTCGAACTCTTTGCGACCTCATGGACTGCAGCCCACCAGGCTCCTCTGTCCATGGGATTTCCCAGGCAAGAATACTGCAGTGAGTTGCCATTTCCTTCTCCAGGGGATCTTCCTGACCCAGAGATCAAACCTGTGTCTTAACATCTCCTGCACTGGCAGGTAGATCCTTTACCACTGAGCAACCTGGAAAGCCTCTCTGTCACTACAGAAAAAGATATATATTATATTATTTCATTTTTGTAAAATCCTATTAAAACTATATTAACCTACAGATTAATATATAATGTATATTAATCTATAGTCTAGTCTATTAATCTAAAGTATATTAATCTGTAGATTAACATATTTTTAATCAGATTTTACAAATATGAAATAATATAGTATGTACCTTTTTCTTTCTTTTTTTCACTCAACATAATGACTTTTATTATTTATCTATCTTATTGGCTGAGCTGGGTCTTTGTTGCTGTGTTTGGGCTTTCTCTAGTTGTGGTAAGCAGAGGCTACTCTTTTTTGCAGTGCACAGGCTTCTCTTTGTAGAGGCTCCTCTTGTTTCAGAACACAGGCTCCAGGCACACGAGCTTCAGTAGTTGCGCATCTGGGCTCAGAAGTTGTGACTGGAAAGCCCTAGAGCATGGATCAGTAGTTGTGGTGCATCGGCTTAGCTGCTCCAGAGCACGTGGAATCTCCCTGGACCAGGAATTGAACCAGTGGCCCCTGAATTGGCAGGTGGATTCTCACCAGGGAAGTCCAACATAATTATTTTGAGGTTCATCCATGTTGATGCATGTATTAATAGTTCATTGCTTTTTATTGCTGAGTAGTAGTCTATTCTATGGACATACCACTGTTTGTTAACCTACACATCTATGGACGAGCATTTGAATTGTTTCCAGTTCTTGACTATTCCAAATAATGCACTAAAAGCATTCTTAATGTAGACATGTGTTTCCCTTTCTCAAGTATATACATAGGAGTGGAATAGTTGGGTCATATGGTAGGAGTATGCTTAAATTTTAAGAAACTATTTTCCAAAGTAGTTGTACTATTTATATTCACAACAGCAGTGTATGAGAGTTCCAATTCCACTTTTCTCATCCACACTTGGTATAGTCTTTTTAATTTTTGCCATTTTAATAGTTATGTGGCATATCACATTGTAACTTTAATTTGTATTACCCTGATGACTAATGATGTTGAGTGTCCCCTGTGCTTCTTTGCCATTCATGATTGTGGAATCCTCTATTCAAATTGTTTGCCCAATTTTTTGATTGAATTGCTAGTTGTATTTATCATTGAGTTTGAATGCATACTTCTACCACTCCCAAATCCATTCAAAAATTAAACATGTGTCTCTAGTAAACCTTGCCTGGATAACCACAGGCAAGAATCTGGTAACACAGCTGCCTCTAGGGAGAAAGTACTGGGAGAGGGAAGAACAGGAGCAAGGGAAGTCTTATTTTACATTTTATACCCTTTTGAAACATTTGAATTTTGTAATATCTATAGCCTGTTTGAGAATAAACAGTTGTGAAGGTAAACAAAAGTGTCTGTAAATATGAAAATTAAATATGGAGTCCTTTTCTTCTCCTAATTTCTATGGTATAAAGTTTGTTTTTAGAACTAAAGATGATTTGCATGATCATAATTTTAAATGCAACAGATTATGAATACATTAAGTATCTAATTACACTTTAATTACAAATAAAGTCTATAAAACAAAAGGTAAAATAAGATTTTCTGAATAGCTTTTATGATGAGTGTTGCAAGATAGATAAGATTTTGACAAACATCAGGGAGGGACCTCAACACATTAGAAGGCAAACTCATTCCAAGAGTGAATGAAAGGCTCTAAATGAAAATAGAGATTTACAGATAAGAGTTTGTAATGATGACTCCATTCACTTCCTTCTTTATATATTCAGCATACATCTGAGAATGTAACAACATCAGACATTGTTTTATACTATATTTTTAAAACATAAAATCATGCCTTCTCTTGCTTTCCAGAAACATGTATTGCTAACAACAGTTTAACTCAATGGTTCTCAAAGTGTAGCTTCAATACAGCAATAACATAACTTGTGTAAGTGCAGATTTTCAGGCCCAGCCCCAAATACTGAATCAGAAACTCTGAGGGTGCAGCTCATCAATCTCTGCTTTTAACAAGCCCTCTAGAAGATTCCAGTGCACACTAAAGTTTGAAAACCACTAATCAACAGGGACAATTAACATAGTTAAGAAGAAAAAGCAGTGGGAGCACTGGAAATGGAATGCCAGGGTAAATCAAAAAGCCTTCCAGAGGAAGCAGTGTTTAAGTTCAAACTTCAAAGAGTGAATAGAAGCTAGTCAATACAGATGTAAAATATTACATGTTCAATGTTGTTTAATAACACCACTGAACCACTTTTCTTTTTCAGTTTAGTTCTTTTTTTTTCCTCTAATAGAATTCTGTTTCTCTAATGGAATAGTGCTAATAGAATTCCAGCAGTTAGCCCTGAAATTCTAACCCCTCCTAACTGACAATAAGAGAAACCTCAACAAGAAAGGAATTGTGTTCTTTCACTGCTTCTGAAGAGCAGATACTCTGCATGAAACAGTCCTAGCCAATGAAACAGTCCTAGCCAACATCACTTCTAATAAAGGATTCCTAAAAGTCATGTAGACTTCAAACATGGTGCTATCCCCTTAAAAATGTGTGCAATTATCACTGGTTATCTTACATAGTATAAATTGAAATCTGATTTCTGCATATTAAACTTTAGTTTCCTTCCATAATGATGGAATAAAAACAAATTAAACCTGGCTCAACTAAATCTCTTCTTTGAATAGAGTATGAAAGTTTGTATCTAATTTAAATTCATACTATGTAGGTAAGATCAGTTCAATCACTCAGTCATGTCCGACTCTTTGCAACCCCATGGACTGCAGCACACCAGGCCTCCCTGTGTCCATCACCAACTCCTGGAGTTTACCCAAACTCATGTGCATTGAGTTGTTGATGCCATCCAACCATCTCATGCTCTGTAGTCCCCTTCTCCTCCCACCTTCAATCTTTCCCAGCATCAGGGTCTTTGAGGTCAGGTCAAATGAGTTGGCTCTTTGCATTAGGTGGCAAAGTATTGGAGTTTCAGCTTCAGCATCAGTCCTTGCAATGAACACTCAGGACTGATCTCCTTTAAGATGGACTGGTTGGATCTCCCGGTAGTCCAAGGGACTCTCAAGAGTCTTCTCCAACGCCACAGTTCAAAAGCATCAATTCTTCAGCACTCAACTTTCTTTATAGTCCCAACTCTCACATCCATACATGACTACTGGAAAATCCATAGCTCTGACTAGATGGACTTTTGTTGGCAAAATAATGTCTCTGCTTTTTAATATGCTGCCTAGGTTGGTCATAGCTTTTCTTCCAAGGAGAAAGCGTCTTTTAATTTCAGGGCTGCATAACCATCTGCAGTGATTTTGGAGCCCCCAAAAATAAAGTCTGCCATTGTTTACCCATCTATTTTCTATGAAGTGATGGGACCGCATGCCACGATCTTAGTTTTCTGAATGTTGAGCTTTAAGCCAACTTTTTCACTCTCCTCTTTCACTTTCATCAAGAGGCTCTTTAGTTCCTCTTCACTTTCTGCCATAAGGGTGGTGTCATCTGCATATCTGAGGTTATTGATATTTCTTCCAGCAATCTTGATTCCAGCTTGTGCTTCTTCCAGCCCAGTGTTTCTCACGATGTACTCTCCATATAAGTTAAATAAGCAGGGTGACAGTATACAGCCTTGACATAATCCTTTGGAACCAGTCTGTTGTTCCACGTCCAGTTCTAACTGTTGCTTCCTGACCTGTACACAAATTTCTCAGGAGGCAGGTCAGGTGGTCTGGTATTCCCATCTCTCTCAGAATTTTCCACAGTTTGTTGAGATCCACACAGTCAAACGCTTTGGCATAGCAATAAAGCTGAAGTAGATGTTTTTCTGGAACTCTCTTGCGTTTTCAGTGTTGGCAATTTGATCTCTGGTTGCTCTGCCTTTTCTAAAACCAGCTTGAATATCTAGAAGTTCAATTATTGTTGAAGCCTGGCTTGGAGAATTTTAAGCATTACTTTACTAGCGTGTGCTGCTGCTGCTAAGTCACTTCAGTCGTGTCCGACTCTGTGCGACCCCAAAGACGGCAGCCCACCAGCAGCCTGGTGGCTCCCCCATCCTTGGGATTCTCCAGGCAAGAACACTGGAGTGGGTTGCCATTTCCTTCTCCATACTAGCGTGTGAGATGAGTACAATTGTGTGGTAGTTTGAGCATTCTTTGGCATTGCCTTTCTTTGGGATTGGAATGAAAACTGACCTTTTCCAGTCCTGTGGCCACTGCTGAGTTTTCCAAATTTGCTGGCATATTGAGTGCAGCACTTTCACAGCATCGTCTTTTAGGAATGAAATAGCTCAACTGGAATTCCATCACCTCCACTAGCTTTGTGATGCTTTTCTAAGGCTCACTTGACTTCATGTTCCAGGATGTCTGGCTCTAGGTGAGTGACCACACCATCATGATTATCTGGATTGTGAATATCTTTTTTGTATAGTTCTTCTGTGTATTCTTGCCACCTCTTCTTGATATCTTCTGCTTCTGTTAGGTCCATACCATTTCTGTTCTTTATCAAGCCTATCTTTGCATGAAATGTTCCCTTGGTATCTCTCATTTTCTTGAAGAGTCTTTCCCATTCTATTGTTTTCTTGTTTCTTTGCACCAATCAGTGAGGGAGGCTTTCTTATCTCTCCTTGCTATCCTTTGGAACTCTGCATTCAAATGCTATATCCTTCCTTTCTCCTTTGCTTTTCACTTCTCTTCTTTTCACAGCTATTTGTAAGGCCTCCTCAGACAGCCATTTTGCTCTTCTGCATTTCTTTTTCTTGAAGATGGTCTTGATCCCTGTTTCCTGTACAATGTTATGAACTTCTGTCCATAGTTCATCAGGCACTGTATCAGATCTAGTCCCTTAAATCTATTTCTCACTTGTACTGTATAATCGTAAGGGATTGGATTTAGGTCATAACTGAATGGTCTAGTGGTTTTCCCTACTTTCTTAAGTTTAAGTCTGAATTTGGCAATAAGGATATCATAATCTGAGCCACAGTCAGCTCCCGGTCTTGTTTTTGCTGACTGTATAGAGCTTCTCCATCTTTGGCTGCAAAGAATATAATCAATCTGATTTCGTTGTTGACCATCTGGTGATGTCCATGTGTAGTCTTCTCTTGTGTTGTTGGAAGAGGGTGTTTGCTATGACCAGTGCATTTTCTTAGCCTTTGCCCTGCTTCATTCTGTACTCCAAGGCCAAATTTGCCTGTTACTCCGGGTGTTTCTTGACTTCCTACTTTGGAACTCCAGTGCCCTATAATGAAAAGGACATCTTTTTTTGGTGTTAGTTCTAAAAGGTCTTGTAGGTCTTCATAGAACTTTTCAACTTCAACTTTTTCCATGTTACTGGTCGAGGCATAGACTTGGATATCCGTGATATTGAATGGTTTGCCTTGGAAACGAACAGAGATCATTCTGTCATTTTTGAGACTGAATCCAAGTACTGCATTTCAGACTCTTGTTGACTGTGATGGCTAGTCCATTTCTTCTAAGGGATTCTTACCCACAGTAGTAAATATAATGGTCATCTGAGTCAAATTCACTGATTCCAGTCCATTTTAGTTAGCTGGTTGCTAAAATGTTGACGTTCACACTTGCCATATCCTATTTGACCACTTCCAATTTGCCTTGATTCATGGACCTGACATTCCAGGTTCCTATGCAATATTGCTGTTTATGGCATTGGACCTTGCTTCTATCACCAGTCACATCCACAACTGGGTGTTGTTTTTGCTTTGGCTCCGTCTCTTCATTCTTTCTGGAGTTATTTCTTCACTGATCTCCAGTAGCATATTGGGCACCTACTGACCCGGGGAGTTCATCTTTCAGTGTCCTATCTTTTTGCCTTTTCATATTGTTCATGGGGTTTTCAAGGCAAGAATACGGAGGTGGTTTGCCATTCCCTTCTCCAGCGGACCACATCCTGTCAGAAGTCTCGACCATGACCAGTCTGTCCTGGGTGGCTCTACACAGCATGGCTCATAGTTTCACTGAGTTAGACAAAGCTGTGGTCCATGCGATAAGATTGGTTAGTTTTCTGTGATTGTGGTTTCAGTCTGCCTGCCCTCTGATGCCCTCTCTGAGCACCTACCGTCTTACTGGGTTTCTCTGACCTTGGGCGTGGGGTAATCTCCTCAGCTGCTCGCCACAGCAGCACCGTGCAGCCACTGCTCTTATGTAGGTTAAGATGGAATCAGGAATAACAAGAATATGTATTGGAGGAAATAACTTTGTTCCTTCATTACAAATCTGGAGAGGGAGGGCAATGAGGAGGATAAATGGACAAGCATATCATGTGACATGCAAGGGAGTTAACATATCCTTTTGCAAGTGATAAGAAGCTATCAAAGAAACGTACTATGAAGAAGGAAGCAAACAATTAACGATGTTAGAAAGTTCAATGGAAAAGGTAGCTTGGAGTGGGCCCTGGAGTGTTTGCCTATTGGTACCTTGTTAATATTCTATATGATTTTCCCTTTTAAAAAAAAGTCCAAACTGCATAATTTGACATTTTAAAAATATTCTGAAATTTGAATTTTTCAAGAATCATCATCTTTCATTCCACATACATTTTGTCTCAATAGGCCCCGTGTGTGTGCTCAGTCACATCTGTGACCCCATGAACTGTAGCCTTCCAGGCTCCTCTGTCCATGGAATCTTCCAGAGAAGGATACTGGAGTGGGTTGTCATTTACTACTCCAGGGGATCTTCCCAACCCAGGGGTCAAACCCATGTCTTTTCCATTTCCTGCATTGGCAGGCAGATTCTTTACCACTGTGCCACCAGGGAATCCCCTAATAGGCCCTATGGCAGTACAAAACAATAATTCCACTAACTCAAACTATCTCAGTAAATAATCATGCTACAGCCTGCTCCTGTCCAAATGAAAATAAATCTTCTACTTTTGTTTAAAGATATTTAAAACTTTATTTTTTTTCAGAAAACCGAAGTAATTGACTCAACAATACTAACAATTTGAGCATGCAGCAAATCATTTAACATCTAATGTTTCATCTTCTTATCATGATGTATACAGTTTATTTTCATTCCTATAAAGTTCCCACAAGAAGAGTGCAGTGATAATAAAAGTGTTCCATTACAGGTACTTCAAATAGCACTACAGTACATCTTTGACAAAATTTTTACAATATTCCAACTTTCAATATGAAACAGCTTAAAAAGGCGTGGGCCTAAAAAATAAAAAATGTATAGTAGTATCACTTGGGCAAACAAAATCTAATAATCATACAAACACAAGACTGTTAGGATTCTGTTTGGGCTGGGAAAGGAGTATATAAATCATTAAGTTCAAATGAAATTACATAAATAGCTTAGGAAAATCCCCAAATAGATACTTTCAGACATATTAAAGGAAAAACCTTGAACTTTTATTCTTGGAAAACATGAACTAGTTGTCCTTTGCTTTTACTTAACAGAAACGTTCTTGTGTAAAGCAAATTCTATAAACCAGCATCTTGCTTGCACTTGAGGAACATTATCTCAGGAAAAAAGAAATTACTCTTTAAAACATGACTCTCCTGTATGTTTGTAAATTGTTGGGATTTTATCTGTACTGTTATGTTTAACCTCTGTGAATTAAACCAAGTTTCTCAAAATTCACTTGTAAAAAACAGCAGACCAACTTTTCCTCCCCACCCCACAAAGACAGTTCTTACAGTAAGGATGTAAAATTGTTCACTTGTCCATTTTAATAGAGAGTTTGCCACCAAGTATATCTGAGTATGCTGGATAAATACCCACCCATTCTTTTCACCTTAGAACGATTATGGCTATTTTCTCTTATTACTAGGAAGTGTCATTCTTAAGGATTTTTAGGTTAGCTTCATGGCAAATAGATATGGAAACAGTGACAGACTTTATTTTGGGGGGTTCCAAAATCACTGCACATGGTGACTGCAGCCATGAAATTAAAAGACGCTTGCTCCTTGGAAGAAAAGCTATGACCAACCTAGACAGCATATTAAAAAGCAGAGACATTACTTTGCGAACAAAAGTCCAACTAGTCAGAGCTACATTTTTTCCAGTAGTCATGTATGGATGTGAGAGTTGGGACTATAAAGAAAGCTGAGTGCTGAAGAATTGATGCTTTTGAACTGTGGTGCTGGAGAAGACTCCTGAGAGTCCTTTGGACTGCAAGGAGATCAAACCAGTCCATCCTAAAGAAAATCAGTCCTGAATATTCTTTGGAAGGACTGATGCTGAAGCTGAAACTCCCAATACTTTGGCCACCTGATGCAAAGAACTGACTCACTGGAAAAGACCCTGATGCTGGGAGGGATTGAAGGCAGGAGGAAAAGGGGATGACAGAGGATGAGATGGTTAGATGGCATCACTGACTCAACAGACATGAGTTTGAGCAAGCTCCGGGAGTTGGTGATTGACAGGGAAGCCTGGCGTGTTGCAGTCCATAGGGTTGCAAAGAGTCGGACATGACTGAGCAACTGAACTGACTGAAGGATTTTTTATTTAAAATGGCAAATATGAAGGATAATGTGTGACTATAACTCTTTTACAGTTTGATTACATATTTCCCAAATCATGACAGAACTATTTAGAATGACACTCTCAATTCCATAAAGATCTTATTTCTGTACAAGATTACTTTATCAATTAAAATAACAATTCACTAATGATCAAAATAACATTGTTTAGCATTAGAATCTTGCAAAAAACAGGAATAAAAACTAGATCTAGTCACTGCCATTTGATTAAATTTAACAGATTTAGTTAAGTCATAGAATCACTCAATTAAAGAGGTATTAAAAGAAAGTAAAAGTCTTGTGGAAATGGAATCTACAAGTGAGCCTTAAGTCGACTGGTATCAATTATGAAAAAGCATGTAGATGACTTACATTCATTCCTCTGAAAAGATGACAATGCATTCACATCAACAAAAAGATTATGGCACTTGAACACTATATTTAATGAGTAAACATGGTAAATGTACAGTGGTACATACTAGGCTCTTTCTTCCTTTTAAATTTTGGAGGGAAAAACAGCAGGCTGAGCAAAACAAACAAACAAAAAACCACCAATCTCCTGTAGAACAGGAGGTGAAGTTACCAGAGTCCTAAGAATAAATAGCTTGGAAAAGACCAATGAAAATGTTATTATCTTCTCATCTACCTTCACTTTTATTGGCTTTACATTTTTCAGCTTGTAAGAAAAAATTTTCCAAGGGAATTTGAACCATAGACCTAAAATCTATGAAATAAATGAAATCTAGTCATGCTATCTGCTGCAGCCAAAAAACCAATTTTTCCCTGTCTTTTGAGTATATATAAAAGGAGATCATATGTCTTAAGGAATAATTCCTTCAAAAATGAGGCTGAATTATTTGTACCATGATGGATTTATAACATTTTCAATACAGACAAAGTGTATGTTAAAATAAATGCTTGCTTTATGACATCAAATCATATTTTCCCCTCTAAAAATTAATTTGGCTGCTCCTAAAACACTGTATTAAATGCCTATGTATCTTACCTCTTAGTATGCAGGACAAGCAACTGCTTATGAAGTAATTCAATCTAATGTAGGCCTTTTGATAAAAATACATTTTAAATGATAACAGGCTAAAGAACAAGGTCACCAGAGACACCACAAATGTATCAGTGGTTCTGTCAGTTTCATAACTGAATTTAGGATATCCATTTTCTCTTGTGGTCATTCCTTAAAGTGAGTAAGTTGATGTCTCTTCCAGTGAGGAGCCTGTCTGAATGTTTTGCCACAAACTGAGCATTCAAATGGTTTCTGCCCTGCATGAATTAGATAGTGTCTTTCTAGTTTAGATGGGGATCTAAAACTTTTAGAACAAACACTGCATTGGTAAAGAAGGCCATCATTCCTCTCTGCACGCCCTGAATAACTACAATGACTATGATGGCTCTGCTCTGATTCCAGAAGTGTGCTAGAGAGATAGGGCTCTCTGCTCCTACAGGGGGCACCAAGAATGAAATCCTCTGATTCTGCCTTCACTTTTATTTCTGACATTTGATCTGACTCTGAGACCTTGTATTTTTGAAAACCAAGAGTCTGACATTGTTGGGAAGCACTGTAGCTAACATTATCACCCTGGTGAATGAGAAGTTTGTTAAAATTTTCCAATTCCACTTGGCAAAGAGATTTTCTATAGGGAAGCTTATCAATATGAGTTAGTTTATGTCTTTTCAAGTGAGCTGACTGTCTAAAAGATTTCCCACAAACATTACAGCCGAAAGGCCTCTGTCCAGTATGAATTAAATAGTGTCTTTGTAGTTTAGAAACAGAAGGAAACACTTTCTCACATTTGTCACAAGGACACATCTTATGTCCAGTATGTATGTTTCCACTTGGAACTGAAAAGCCACACTGGAGCACTTGACAGTTTTCAAAGAATTCCTCACCTGATGAACCATAGATAGATATGTCTTTTTTATGCACAGGATTATCCATAGTTAACATGTTTTCTGGTGTAAGAATACCTTTTACATTTTTCCCCATATTTTGGGTCTGGCAGTGCTTTTGCCAAGAAAATGGCAAAGTCAATGTTTTCTTTTTATTGCCAACTGTCTTATATGTTCCATGCTTGCCAAGAGAACTCAGACATGTTCTCTGGGTCTGTTCAGGCCTCTGCTCACCAGAAATAAGATCACGGTTTTTCATGAAAGTGTTTTTAAATACTTTTTTATCAGCTTGAAAATTATCTAATTTCTTACCCCCAGCACGTTTAAGCTTAGCCAAGATTTTTTTAACAATGGTTTTATAGTTGTAGCTGCTTTTGAGCTTGCTTGGAATTTTGCCACTTCTGGCAGGAAAACACTTGTGTCCTTTGAGAATCTGCTCTGATTCAAAACATTCTTCACACTCAGGACATTGAAAAGGGACAATATAAACAGAGTGGACATCAAGTTGATTATTCTCTTCAGATGCACCTATATTACCATTTTCAAAGCCATCCTGCTTTGCATTTAATTTATTAGGCAGGGAACATGATTCTGAACTCTTCACCTTTAATGAAAGAGTCTGAAAAGTTTTATTCCTGGTATGGATTTGTTTATGCTTCAAAAGTTTGCTTTGAATCTTAAATCCTTTTTGACAAAAACAACACTGAAAAGGTCTTTCTTCTGAATGTGTGAGTTGGTGGATTTTTAAGTGAGTTGACTGTCGAAAAGACTTACTGCACAGGACACATTTAAAAGGCCTCTGACCAGTATGAATTAGAGCATGCCTATCAAGTTTTGATTGTGATGGAAACATCTTGCCACAGATTGTACACGCATGAATATCCTTTTTTTTCTTTGAAGGATCAGACTTGGAGCATGGGTGTAATGCCCATCTCTCCTCTGGGGTAAAAGTATGATACATTCCATACACTGGCTTTTCTTGCTTGGCCTCCAACAATCTTCTGACCTGTTTAACATCATTCTGGTATGTTTCATCGTGAAGCTGTTGGTGCTTCACAAATGTCTTCAGATTCTTAAAGTGGCGTTGACAAATACTACATTTAAAAGGCAGATTATGAGTTAGTTGATGTCTTTCCAGGTGAACTAGTTGCCTAAAGGTTTTATGACACACATCACATTCAAATGGCTTCTGACCAGTATGAATGAGATAATGCCTAGCTAATTTTGATGGTGTTTCAAAATGCTTGAAGCAAATATTGCATATATATGGCCTGTTTCTAGGTAGCCTGTTGGCTGCTGCTACACACTGCTGAATCTTTAGCATTTTAAAATTGTTTTCAGCCATCATATTCTTCGGTGATATACTCTGATGAGCTCCATAGTGTTCTTAAACTCCATAGATGTCTAAAAATTAAAAATAAAAATGTATTAATTTAAAAATTACTTATTTATGTGAAAAGAAATAATTTAAAATGCCCTTTGGCTAAAGATATTAAAGGAAATAGGGAACCTCAAATTTTCCTGTGTTTAACAGTAAGTTAATAACCATTTTAGATACTTTAGAATCATTAAACAAATTTCACACATATAGAGAAATAAGAAGTCTTCAAAAGAAATACTTAAAAATGTATATAATTTTAAGCTGTATTTCTAATTAGTTGAGATAATACATTAAAGAGACTGAGTTGGATTTCTTAACATTAATTAGACCTTTTAATTCCAATTTTCTTAGTTCACTATTAAGTAGATTTGCCATTTTCAAAAACTGGACTAGAAAGGTAAAAACTATAAGAAATATAATACTAAAAATAAGACAAGACATATCTGCATTCAATTATAACACTCCTTGGATATGATCTGAGAATGGAATATTTCCATTATCAAAATTCTTAGCCACATCGTTAGTAATATTTACTCTTAATTACTTCTTTGGACCAACAAAGATAACACAGGCAACTGGAAGAAAATGTTCCAGGAAATCTGAATTTTAGTCCTGGATTTGCTACCATATGATCTTGGTGGCAAGGAGAAGGAAATATATAGACTCCTCAGCTCTAAGTCAGGCAAAGTGCCTCCTGGCCTGCCTACCACATCACTGTTGTGAGAATCAATGGAGATGATGCATCTGAAGGTGCTGGAAAACTAAAGCGGTATATAAATGTAAGGTATTATTTAGCTCAACACTAATCAAACTTAAAAACTTAATCTACTTAATATTTTTAGGGTTTCTAACTAAGAGATCGGAGAAGGCAATGGCACCCCACTCCAGTACTCTTGCCTGGAAAATCCCATGGGCGGAGGAGCCTGGTAGGCTGCAGTCCATGGGGTCACTAAGAGTCGGACACGACTGAGCGACTTCACTTTCACTTTTCACTTTCATGCATTGGAGAAGGAAATGGCAACCTACTCCAGCATTCTTGCCTGGAGAATCCCAGCAACAGGGGAGCCTGGTGGGCTGCCGTCTATGGGGTCACAGAGTCAGACACGACTGAAGCGACTTAGCAGTAGCAGCAGCAGCAACTAAGAGATAAACACACTAAATGTATAGTTCTTTTTATTCCTCCTTTCCACTTTGTTGTAGAAGTCCTAAAAGACAAGTATAGAGGCAATAAGATTGACACAGTGGCTACTTACGTGTTTATCTATGGCTCAGTAATTGCAGGTTGAGTACAATTCACTTTCAGGCAATATAATTAAAAGGTCATTTTGGTCTTAAGAGTTATTAAAAAGATAAACAACACTTTCCCTAATATGCCTCTATGGGACACACGCAAAAGCTTATGAGGAACTTTCACAACCATTTTATACCATATATTGTATCTGAAAAGCCAATTTTCTTCTTATCCTTCTTCTACTAATCCCTTTTCTTTAAATAAGGAAGTCAGAGATTTAAAAAAGGTGTTCCAGCTCTCTCATCCTAAAAGTGAATCTTCTGGTTGAGATAAGAGAGTTGATAAGCCTACAGGAGACTCCCTGTTTTTTTTGTCAGCTGATTTAGTGAATATCTGAGCTTCCCCGGTGGCTCAGACAGTAAAGAATCTGCCTGCCATGCAGGAGACTTGGGTTTGATCCCTGGGTTGGGAAGATCCCCTGGAGAAGGGAATAGCACCCCACTCCAGTATTTTTGCCTGGAGAATTCCATGGACAGAGGAGCTTGGTGGGCTACAGTCCATGGGGTCACAAAGGGTCCGATACAACCAAGCAACGCTCACTTTCATTTTCAGCGACAATCTGGCATATGTGCTGTGTGCTGTTACCGCTTTTGTGCTTAAGATGTCTAGAAAACACCGTAAACACAAAACCTCAAACACACCCACTGTAGTGCTCGTCAGCAATCTGATTTAAAAATAGGAAAAAAATCATTTATTGAGCAAATTATCTTCTACTAGTTTTTTTAACATAGTGTCCTTCAATCTCCAAGTCACTATCCATTAATGGATTAGGAAATAAATTTAATGGGTCATGATCTGCATTTTTGTTTAATAAAATAGATTAGAAAATATCAGATTGCATAACATATGGTAAGGACAGTGTTTTGTGAAACTTCTATAGGAAGAGACAAACTTTGTGAAACTTGTTCTCTTGCATATTTCTTCACACAGGAGACAAAGGAACCCACAACAAATCAATCACTTTATCCAAAAGTGGCCAAGTAATCCATTAGGTAAGACTGGGGTCCATAGGACAAGACAGGAATTTCTAAGGATTACTAATTTTCTTCAATTGACCCAAATAACCCCAAAATATTATCAAAAAATTTAATTAGAGGTCAAAGGTAATATGACACACAAAATATTCTGACTGCAAGCCACTCTATTAATTTATAAAATACACCCTATAACCCACATATCCATGTTAGCAACAATCAGCTGTTGATACTATTAGTATGCATTTTCACAATACTGAGTTAAGAGAAATTACAGGTGAACAGCCTCCAAATCCCTAAAGTGCTAACACAGCAGCAGTTATGAAGATTACAGTTAGGTGAATTGCCCCAAATTTGGCAATTTATTTAATTCCTGTCAAGTAATCAGGTGTTGAGGTGTCAATTAGGACAATGAGCCAAACTGCAAGTAATTATCAAATCTTTATTCACTTATGCAACAGTGCAAGCAAGAGGCTAAAAAAGTACTGGTCACCCAGTGGTCAATTAAACAAAAAAGTACTGGTCACCCAGTGGTCAATTAAACAAAACAGTGCACACAGTCATATCCCAGGGGAGAAGGCTGAAAAAAAAGGCTACTGGCTCTTTATGGACCCGTGAGCCAGGGGAGGAGGAAGGAAGGGCTATAAGTAGAAAGAGCCTGAGTCAAAATGGAGAAAAGTACCTCAGTCAAGGGTACCCCTTCCACATTCCCTCCCTTTGCAATAAGGGAGGTATTGGTGGAGGCAATTGGGAAGTACCTGGGCCTCAGAATGGAGGTACCTGAACCAGGAATGCAGAAGAATATGAGCATGGCTAGTGGGAGGGAACTGGTGTGTCCTCAACTGCAATTCCCTCCACAAAACTGCAGTGCACTGGCCATGCACAAGTCCAGTGTTGCAAGAGCAGCTTCCCCTGATGAGGCCAGCCAGGCAAAGCCACGAAATTGTCTACGGTTGGGCCTGAAAGATCACACGTACTATTCTGGCTTGAAGCCAGGTTCCTCCACTCCTATTGTGTATTTCTTCTTTCCTTTAATAGTTTCTTTGGATCACTGGCAAAAAATGCCACACTAGAACTACACACATGGCAACCATTTCTGATTATACCAGGAACTGACTGCCTATAGTTACCGTGCCAAAAAGAGACCATGGATTATCACCTAACACTAGCCCTAAGACTGGAGCCTATTGTCACTTGCATCCACGCCATGTGGAAAGCACTGACTGGAAGCTCTATATTGTTAGAATCATTGGTGGCAAGCAGTGATCTCATCTGCTATTTATACGTGACAGCTCAGGGATCCCCAAGCTCCAAGTGCAGTCCCACGTGTACTTAAGCACATGCACGTTAATTTGCTAGAACTCCAAATCCCACTTCAACTGGATCTTGTGTTCTCAACTGATTTTTTTTTTTTTTGGTCGATAATATTTTAAAAGACAAACCAACACTGTGTAATTTTTCCTAGACTCAAGTAAAAATAAAAAACGGCAAATCTCAATGGTTCAACCCCAACATTATCCTGACAACAGCAAAACACTCTTACAGTTGGAAGACTGAAAAAACTGATCTCAAAAAATTCCAACGAAACTTTTAAGGCTGAAAGCCTACTGGCTTTCCCGTCTCAAACAGCACCATTAAAAGGAAGTGAGGACATCATAAAAATCATTGAACAAGAAACACAAGAACTGAGAAAAACTTGAGAACTTTCAGTTAGGGAATAATCTTTGGCGACATTTATTACGGACTTTCCCTCTTTGTAGCTTCTGCTCTACTTCCCTTGGCCCACTCTCTTGCCCTTGAACCATCACCTCTTTCTCCTGGGGTTGGTGGGGGGAGGTGTTGCAGAGGACACAGGGCCCTCGCAACTGGCCCTCGCCTTAATCGTCCACAACCAGTAAGCACCTAGGAGTCGAACGAGAGTCCAGAGACTGCAAAACCCCACAGCAGGAAAGGCAAGGCAAGGGTGAAAACTGCTTTGGCCACGGTGGGGCGCGGGGAGGGAATGCCACATGTGATACGATTCACTGCACGGGAAAGTATGCTTTTTGCATTTTCCTTTCAGAGATTCCTGCTCCCCAGGAGACGGTCAGGAGCTGGAGAAACGAGAAAATCAAATGAGCTGAGTTCCTGGCTCCCCCGTTCTGGGTCCCCGGGCACCTTGGAGGGACTGAGGCAGGCCCGACCTTTCCCGTGGGTCGCTCCACCTCACACCTGAATTCCTGAAATCTTCCTCACGCACCTGCAGCTGTCACGGGCCCGAGAGCCGCGCATCTCGGGGCCAGGAGCCGCAAAGGCAGCGTGCGCACGTCCTCGGGGCCGGCACGGAGATGGGCTGAGTGCGCAGGCGCAGGATTCGCGAGAGCCTCGGGACACGGTCCGACTGGAAACAGGCTCCCCACCAGCCCAGGGCCGCAGTCGCTTGGGCTTGCCTGGAAGTCTTACGGTGAAATGCGGCTCCAGGGATGTTTCCAACCTCGGCGCTGCTCACCCGGCACTGCAGTTGTAGGGGGAAGCGAACAGAGTTAAGAAGGTGTATTTTCCGTTTCAGTTAAGTGCTTGACTAGGAAAACCACATAGCCTTGACCGGTGGGCTCAAGGCTCTACTGGAAGCTGGTGAGCCCGTGTTCAAAGCCCACTCTTCTAGTCCTCTAAAATGCGAGAGAAAAGGGCCGGTGATAACACGCCATGTGTCAGAACTTTCTGTGCCTTCACTGTCCTGGGTAGTCTGCACGTCGTCAGAGTACAGCGCAGGGGTCAGGGAACCTGGGCTTCACTCTCGGCTCTGCTAATATCCTGCTAGCAGCGGACTCTTAGCTTCTTTGAGCATTCCTTCAATGTATTTCGGGTCGTCTGCAATGTACGAAGACCTGTGCTCAGAGTGTTAGTTTCTTCAGATTTGACAGATGAAATGGATGTAAAATGCTCAATGGAATGCCCGGTGCATAATAACCCCCCAAATAACCATTATCATTTATTAGTTACTATTTTTATTTTAAATACAACAAATTTATGAAGTAAAAGTAATCCCATTGTAAAATGAGGAAAATGAGACTGAGACGTTAAGGAGCTGAATTTCGCACAGCTGATAAATGATGGCAGTGGGATTTGAACACAGGTAGTCCTTTTAATTCAGTACTGTCTCCCAAATTGTAGATATCCCAACATTATGTAGGCACAATTAAGGAATACGTGTTGTAGTGTAGTTGCAAACTAGGGTGGCACATTATTATTAAGATGCTTGAGTATCTATTGAAAATTTTAAGTACAAAAGACATCAGAGGAGAATTTTTTGTGGCTTTTGCAGGTTCTGATTGTAACTGTCTCAGCTTAAGAGGCGAGGAAATGAGAACTAAGAAGCACGTTTTTCACCTGTGAGTATCTTTTTATATTACTTTTCAAGAGCCATTGCAAACAAAAATTGTTATTTCTGATGTTGGTATATGCACTTCTATTTAAAAAGGGAGACATTGGGCCAATGAAAAGTCTCGTATTTTTGATGTAACATGGGGAAATGATAATAGGAAAAAGCTTTTGCTTCTCAGGAAGCAACCTTGGAAGAATCACATTTGGGAAGATTGAAGCCCTTAACTTCCAACACAAGCAGAGAGGAAGAGCTTTATGTATCCTGAGTGCTGATCCCAGGGTGGGGATGTGGATTGTCCAGACTTGCTTGCTTCTGCAGCTTCTCTTGGAAGCTCAGCTCAGTCAAATTAAGGAAATAATTGCATCCATCACCAACCATATAAGTCTTTAGGAGAGATCTAAATATCATGAGAGACTATTACCCGAGGTTGGGGACCAATGAAAGGTGCATTACTTGGAAAAACAGATAGGCCTTTGCACCAAGAACCTGAGAAATATGGAGTGTGGAACACAAGTGGATGGGCTGTTCTCCAAGGTCATATACCTTGTCTCGTCACCTCCCCCATTTACCATGAGAGCTATTTCAAAAAACTTCCATGTAAAAAAGGGAGAAATTACTGTGAATAAGAGTCATCTGGAAGAGTTCATTGAATAGCCGAGATGTGAACAGAGACAAATATGATACGATTATACTCCATACAAAGCTATTGTAAAATATTGACTACGTTCCCAGTGTTGTATATTGCATCCTTGTAACTTACTTATTTTATACCTAGTAGTTTGTACCTCTTATCCCCTTCACTTTCCACCCCTCCCACCTCTACTACTACTACTACTACTACTACTAAGTCACTTCAGTCATGTCTGACTTTGTGTGACCCCATAGACGGCAGCCCACCAGGCTCCTCCATCTCTGGGATTCTCCAGGCAAGAACACTGGAGTGGGTTGCCATTTCCTTCTCCAATGCATGAAAGTGAAAAGTGAAAGTGAAATCGCTCAGTCGTATCTGACTCTTAGCAACCCCATGGACTGCAGCCTTCCAGGCTCCTCCATCCATGGGATTTTCCAGGCAAGAGTACTGGAGTGGGGTGCCATTGCCTTCTCCGACCTCTGGTAATGACTAATTTGTTCTCTGTTTCTGTCAGTCTGTTTCCATTATGTTACAATTGTTCATTTGTTTTATTTTTTGGATTTTACATATCACTGAAGAGATACAGTTTTATTCTCTCCCTGTATGAATTATTTCACTAGGTATTGTTCCCTCCAGGTCCATCCATGTTGTCACAATGACAAAATTTCATTCTTTTATGGCTGAGTAATATTCCATTGTGTACATATACCACATCTTCTTTATTCATTCATCTCTTGGTGGATGCTTGGGTTGCTTCCATCTCTTGGCTTTCGTAAACAATGGCGCACTGAACATTGGGTGCAGATGTCCTTTTGAACTGGTGTTTTTCAAAGAATTTTTCTAATAAAGACAGCTCTCCCTTTCTAAGACTTGGTGACTACAGTTTCCTCCTCATTTTGTATTTCCTCAAGAAAAATATTTGCAGCCTGTTTATGTTCTGCTACATGATTTCTGAGGGAAGGGTGACTGATGCTGGGGTTGGGGAGTGGTCAGTTGGCATCAGAAGGTATTTTACAGCAAACCGGTATTTTATTTAAATACATTAAATGCCATTAAATTATGGCATTAAATACCATATTAAATATAGTATTTACTTAAATACAGAGGTATTACAGTACATAGTATAGTGATATTTTACTTAAAGTAGTTGAACAACCTCCAACTCATAGGCTGGTTCTCAATCTCCTAAATTGTTGCTGGAAGTTTTCTTCTACAGCTCCATTGTGGATAATGCCTATTGGATTTCTGTGTCTAGTTAGGTAGCACCATCCCACCGCACTCTCTGTAGTTTAAATTCAGTAGCACAGGGGTTCTAGAGTTACCATAAAGCAGGCAGAATTCTCAGTGTAGGACTTTGACCACGTTTGTTCACCCTTAAGTCAGGGCTGACCATTGAAGCCTCATGACTTTGGAGACCCTCCAACTATTTTAATACCAGAGTGGAGGCTAACCAAGGAGGGAAGGCAGGGATGTGGTAGCTACCAAGATTTTTTGTATATGGGGTCAGGAGAGCTTGACACTGAGACCTTTCTCTTGTCTCTGGATCTTAATTTCTGGAGGACAGTTCTAACACGTGTGCATGCTAAGTTGCTCAGTCGTGTCCAACTCTTTGTGACGCTATGGATTATAGCCTGCCAGGCTCATCTGTTCACGGGGATTTTCCAGGCAAGAATACTGGAGTGAGTTGCTGTGCCCTCCTCTTCTCACAAGCACGTTCCACCAAAAAGTGCCCATGTTCACAAGAACTGGAACATATGGAGGTGTTTTTCTTCTTAGTCTCCACCCCCAAGGGGTGCTGTGGATATTAAAGCTGTCTTCAGTGGCTGCTAGATAATAATAATAAATAGTCACTCAGTTGTGTCCAACTCTTCATAACCCCATGGACCATGACCCGCCAGGCTCCTCTGTCCATGAAATTCTCCAGGCAAAAATACTGGAGTGGGTTGCTATTCCCTTCTCCAGGGGATCTTCCCAACCAAGGGATGAAACCCGGGTCTCCTGCATTGCAGGCAGATTCTTTACCGTCTGAGCCACCATGGAAGCAGCAGGGAAGTGGCTGCTAGATTCCAGGGGCAAATATGTGAGATATTACTGATCTCTTGTTTAGGACCTGGCTTCCCAACTGGAGAAAAATTCAGTAGTCATGGTTCAGATTTAAGGCCCAGGGATTTTTTCTTGTGTGTTCTCTAACCCAAAGTGAGGAAGTCACTTATCCCATAGTCAGGGGGCTTTGGAAGTTAGAAACCTGAACTTGAGGGGCTGATGTGTACCTATATGGCTGGATGTGTGCCCTTATTTCTAACCCTGAACATTCCTTCTCTTCTTCCCCTTGGATAATTTCTTTAAGAGCAAGGGGTGGGAAGGTTAGCTCACATTTTTGCAGGAAATTCTGAGCTTCTCCTGTAGTGTTTTGCTTTAAAATCCTCCAATAGCAACTTTCTCCAGCAAGCCTGAGTGTTCCAGACTGCTTTCCAACAGCAACATGGATGCTTTGTGGCAAGAACCGCTTAAGTTTTAACACAACTGCAAAGGTCATTTCTCCTTTCAGCTCTTAAATTGTCAAAAATCCAACTTACAAATCCAGACAGTTTACCACATTGTCACATATTGTTAGGGGGCTTCCAGAGGGTCAGAGGTAAAGAATTCCTCTACCAAGCAGAGACGCAGATTCTGTCCCTGGGTTGGGAAGGTCCCCTGGAGAAGGAAATGGCAACCCACTCTGGTATACTTGACTGGGAATCCTATGGAAGAGGATCCTGGTGGGCTACCATCCATGGGGTCACAAAGAGTCCGACAAAACTGAATGACTAAACAACAAAAGTATTGTTAAGCACTCAGCTACCCAGTATACTCCAAGGGATGCATTGGAAGCTTTGCAATCACGTAAATTTCTAATTCTGGATTCTGCAAACTTTCAGTTAATTATTGTCCATACCCCAACTGTCATGCCTCTAATAGTTCAGGGAATGTAAAATTCCTCCTTTCTGCATAACCTGAAAGTGTCTATATTTCTTGTGGCGTGTAGCATTTAGTCAGGGTCCTACTAGTCAGTCCCAAGTTCTGATCTCTGAAGGATCCTGTCTCAAAAGAAGCAGGCATAGTAGGAACCTTTCATTAGCCTTGTGATGAGGTGCATTGTGTTCCCTGAAAAGGTATGTTCAAGTCCTAACCCTGGGAACCTGTGAATGGGACTTTGTTTGGAAATAGGGTCTTTCCAGATGTAATGAATGATTTTGATGTGAAATTATCTTGGGTTTAAGGTAAACCCTAAATCCAGTGATGATTGGCCTTTTAAGAAAAGGAAGGGCACAGAGAGACACACAGACACGCAGAAGAAGGCCATGAGAAGATGAAGACAAGAAAGACCTCCATGTATTTGAGGAGCAGGTGGAAGGTTAGTGGCTCAGGAATGGTGTTCAAGGAGGAAGTAGTGCAAGATGAAATGAGCTTGGAGAATGGTAGGCATCAGATGTTATGCAGCCTTGTAAACTATGGTCAAGAGTGGTTTTTATTCTAGATGCAGGAGAAAGCATTTGGAAGGCTTTAGGAAGAAAAAATTGTATGATTTGAATTTTTAAGTGATATTTATTGCTGCTATGTTAGAGTCAAGTGAAGGGTTTTGGAGAATATGTATAATGTCAGTTTAGCTAATCCTGAGTTAAAGAAAGTGAAAGTGTTCATCTCTCAGTCGTGTCTGACTCTTTGCGACCTCATGGGCTGTAGTCCACCAGGCTCCTCTGTCCATGGGATTCTCTAGGCAAGAACACTGGAGTGGGTTGCCATTCCCTTCTCCAGGGGATCTTCCCCACCCAGGGATCAAACCTGGTTCTCCTGCATTCCAGGCAGATTCTTTGCCATCTGAGCCACGAGGATAAGATGTTTCCCAGAATTCCCCTCCCTGAGAGACTCGGGGTTGGTCAGCCTCACAAGGAGCATTTTGTATGCTATTTGGAAGGCAGAAAGGAAGCAGTAGCCTATTGCTTTTACACTTGAAAGGTGTAAAAGAGAAGGGCACAAGGCCCCACTGCAATGCACCCACTTGGCTGTAATTTCCTGGCTCATCTTACTGTCCTGGGACAATATCTGGACCACAAATCTGGTCTACATTTCCTTACCTTCCATGCAGCTAAGTATAGTCATGTGATGATATTCCATTTAATGGGGCTATGGGGGACATTTTGTCTGTAATTATCTGTAATTTGCTGGGCAAGGACCTTAAAGGAATGGGGCATGCCATTCCTCCTCCCTTCCTCATTCTGGCTGTCTAGAATTTTTATGTGTTGACAATCTCAGTAGTAGGCAGCAGAGAAGGATCCTGGTCCTTTGACCAGGTCATCAAGCCATGCCAGTTCTGGACTTCCTACTTCTTGTCTTTTACAAGAGAGCTAAAACCTATTTTATTTGATATAAGATTATTATCCACCACTGTTTTCTATTTCTATCACATGTAGCCAATGTTAATCCTAAATAAAGCAGTGTCCATATAATTAACTCCTTTTTTTTTCAAGGACATCTAAATGAATGCCTGCTTGGTGCAAACAATAGGCTAATTAGAACAATGTTTTTTTCTTAGTCAAGCCTGTGTATATTGTCTACATACACACACAAAATCCCTTTACCAACCCATATTTTGCTTTGCCTTTAAAGTTCTAAAAGAATTATAGATACTTTACTAGAATCTATTATTAAAAGCACCCCTACTTTCTCTAGGGAAGCAACAATTGATCCACATTTTCTTGGCACTAGCTCACATTTCCTAAACCCTTGTTTAAAATTAATCCAAATCATTAAACAACACAGGGAAAAAAATTCTTTTAAAATTACACAATAAAAGCTGCCTGAGAGACTGAAAAAATTAAGTTTACATGTAATCTCAGATAAGGTGACCAAATTTCCAAAATTGGCTAAGACAATCCTAACTCCCTGATTGCCTGCTGCTCTGGTTTCTGTCTCAGCACACGTCATGTGGTCTAGCCAGATGTCATCCAACTTTAGGACAGGAATTCCTGGGCTCTGTTCAGGAGAGCAAATCACTAAAAATGGGAGTCAGTTTAGCTCAGTCGCTCAGTCATGTCTGACTCTTTGTGACCCCATGGGCTGCAGCATGCCAGGCTTCCCTGTCCATCACCAACTCCCAGAGCTTGCTCAAACTCATGTCCATTAAGTCGGTGATGCCATCCAACCATCTTATCCTCTGTTGTACCCTTATCCTCCCGCCTCAATCTTTCTCAGCATCATGGTCTTTTCCCATGAATCAGTTCTTGGCATCAGGTGGCCAAAGTATTGAAGCTTCAGCATTGGTCCTTCCAGTGAATATTCAGGACTGATTTCCTTTAGGATGGACTGGTTGGATCTCCTTGCAGTCCAAGGGACTCTGAAGATGGGGGCAACAACCTGGAAGTAGAAATGGCAAAAAACTAAAGTGTGGTTACAATTTTAGTTAACATTTTTTGGTTGTTTGACAAAGTTTGGAAGCATTTGTCAGTGCATATTGTTTTGTTTGGTGTCTTTCACACTGTGCATTGTATGACATGTTTCTAGGGTGTGATCAATATTCTTAAAAAGTGATATTGACTACAATAGGCTAGAAAATGTCAGAGTACATTGCACATGCTAAGGGCGAGTATTTTTCAAAAATTTGTGTTTTGTCCATGAGTCTTTGGCACAAGAGGGTGAATAATGGGAAATTTAAAATCAGCAAATTTTAACTGTTTATGACTGCGCTCACCCAGTGTTGTTAGAATCATGCAATAATATTAAGAAATGTTAAGTCTTTTGTTCATCATGTGTTTAATGTATGTAACAGTAACAGTACTTGTAAGTCCAGCACCTCCTTCAGTGGGGTTTTCCCTTCAAGCCCCAACTCATATAAGTTTTCCAAGGCTATTCCAGGGACTTTACAAGTGTCCAGGACTATTGGATGAGGTGTTGTCTACAGGGCATTGGTCAATGGCTAGTTCACCCTTGAAGTTCACTGGAAGTTCACATGGCGTATAAGGACTAAATTGAAGTTAGCTAGTTGGACAAGGAGAAAAGGGCATTCCAGGTAGAAGTAGCAGTATATATTAAACCGAAGAAACAGTAAAATGGATGGGTTTACAATATCTTATATTATTAGGTCCAGAAAGTTTTAAAAGCTGAAAGCTTTTTCTTAATCCATAGGCAGGAAAACCTGCCTCAATCTGAATGCATTGGTGTGTAGCATTTGTCAGAGATCCATCAGGAAACAGATGGTATTCTCAGATTGGGATCATTGAAAGAGGGTTTAATAAGGAGACTCCCTCAAAGGTGTGGGTGGAGTGCTGGTACAAGAGATGGGAATGTGATAGTGGGATAGCAGAGCTGTGATAATACGAAGACACACATCCTAGGAGACGAGAGGAGAGAGTGGATCTTGGAGGCCAGAAGGAAGAGTCACGGGAATAAGACTGCCTCAAGAACAGCTGCCTCCAGGAGACTGTGCTTCAGGAGAAGGAAACACCCCAGGTTTCCAGATAACCTGCAGGGCTCCCCATTGGCTAGAATCCCGGGGCAATGGGGTATGGGCCTGAAGCCCAGATAGGTTAGTTTTCTAGGCACAGAGCAGGTGGAAAAGATCTGGAGGAGCCAAGGGAAATGACTCAGTGGCAAAGCCAGACCCAACTGATTGAGGCCACTTGTGATCTTAATACACTTAATGTGAATATTCTAGGTTTGCTGCAGAAATATTCATGTGT
Source organism: Bison bison bison (assembly GCF_000754665.1). Taxonomy (NCBI): domain Eukaryota; kingdom Metazoa; phylum Chordata; class Mammalia; order Artiodactyla; family Bovidae; genus Bison; species Bison bison. Next base: position 2,438,256 of record NW_011494769.1, read on the forward strand.
TTGAAGTGAGCTGATGCCTTAGACAATCTGGGGTGTTATGTAACACACAGACACACACACACACACACACAGAAGCATGGGATTACCTGTTGAAAATATTAAAAAAATATGAATTCTGAAACACTTGTGGTCTCTGGGGTTTCTGTTAAGTGAATACTTAACAGAAAACTTTTAAGTAAACTGGAGACATTTCCATATGGCTAGATTTTGTATGTTGGGAGTTAGGAGTCAGGAGGAGACTGGAAAAGTGGACTGGAGCTGTGACAGGAAGAGGCTTTTATGCCAAGCCAAGAGTATGGATGTGGTAAATGGTGGGGATCTATAATAAAGACCTTTAAAGGGGGTGACAAGGTTAGGTATGTTCTACAAAGATCTCTCTGGCTATCATGCACAAACTGGATTGGACTTTCCTGGGCAGCAGAGCATGGGATGGCCTGGGTTTGGCATTTCTCTGGTACCTCACAGTAGAGAAGGAGCAGCAGAGGCAAAGGGTGGTGAAAGGCTGGCTCTTGTGACTCCCACAACTGCACAGATGACACTTGAACAGAACATGGAAGAATCAGAGAAACACCTGCAGGGGACGAGAAGAGGAGACTGTGACAATTTCAAATGTCATGCTCAGCACTGCTTAGTAAGCTGCCAAACACTCCATTCTAAAGGAAATCAGTCCTGAATATTCATTGGATGGACTGATGCTGAAGCTGAAGCTCAATACTTTGGCCACCTGATGTGAAGAACTGACTTATTGGAAAAGACCCGGATGCTGGGAAAGATTGAAGGCAGGAGGAGAAGGGGACTACAGAGGATGAGATAGTTGGATGGCATCATTGACTCAATAGACATCAGTTTGAGCAAGCTCCGGGAGTTGGTGATGGACGGGGAAGCTTGGCGTGCTGCAGTCCATGGGTTGCAGAGTCGGACAAGACTGAGTGACTGAACTGAACTGAACAAGACTTTTTGCCAGCACAGCAGATGTAGTTCATTGCTCATCAACCAAGAAAGATACCTTTCCCTTGCTTTTTTACACCATAGGTACTTTTTTAAGAAGAATGAATAGGGACTCATAGGTGTTAAGTGGCAGTAATTACCCAGTGAGTCTGTGATAGAATTTGGACTGGTCTTCTAATAACTCTATGCCGTGTTGTTTTTATTATACCACAGCACCATCCAATCAGTCTGAGATATGGTGATGGTTCACATAAATGTGTGCTTGAGGGTCTGAAAAAAATATGTAGAAATAAACGACTAGTGCATTATTGTTATTTAGTCACTCAGTCATGTCCGATTCTGTGACTCTGTGGACTGCGGCACCTCAGGCTTCCCAGTCCTTCACCGTCTCTTGGACATAGTGCATTAATTATAGACTTATCAGTCTTTGGAAGGTACAATTTTTTCCTCTTTAAGTTTTTGCCAGGGTCCAGCTCCGGTGGATCCAGGGAATTTGAAGGGGAGACGGCTTCGGCGATCAGGATACGATAGAATTAAAGATATAAAGAGTGGTTAAATAAGGATAGCTCAGTGAGAAAATTCAGTGGAGAAAAGAGGCTGAATAACTTGGTTTATGTGGAAAGCTAATAAAATTCCAAAATAAAGAATTTACGTCACCTACGTAGCCTGCAGGTGTCCTCCCGTTCTCCCGAAGGAGAGGAGACACTAAGGCCTCCCTGGTCCGATCTTAGAAGCCCAGGCAAAATTAGTAGTCTTGACGAGCCTCCATGCCCCAGATGGAAATTCAGCCAGAAGGTGAGAGAAAGAACGACATGGGGACACTGAGTTTCGGTGAACAAGGCCCGCACTTTATTTTCCAAAGTAGTTTTTATACCTTAAGTTGTGCATAGAGGATAATGGGGGAAGGGGTAGAGTTAGCAGGAAGCCAGGCTTTCTTCCTGCAAACTTATTATATGCAAAAGTTTAGGTGAATTATATCATTTTCTGGCGAAGAGGCCTGTTAACATTTTAAGATCCTTTCTTCAGAAAACTTATTTTTCTCTAAAGGTGATTATTCTAAAGTCTGGCGCCACCCTCCAAAAGCATTAGATAAAGTTGCATTCCTATAGGGCAAAGGTGTGGTGGGCTATAACAAGAAAAGAATTAACTCAAGGGTCCAAGGTTACAAACATTAAAGCTACTACTTACATTCCTATACACCAATTATATTAATCAATACACTGCCAGGGACACAGTAGGTAAGGGATATGGAAACTTAACAGCAAACATTGGCCCAACAAGTGAAAAACCCTTCACCAATACAATTTCTAATCCATCTTTTAACTGCTCAAAGGAATCTGTATTTAGACAGTTTAGAACATCTCATGCCTCTCACAGTTGGGAGGCTCTGAACAATCACATGTGGCCGAAAGAATCTACTCAGGCAGGCTAGAGGGCTTCCAAAGGAGTTTGTAGGTTGAAACACCCTTGGCACGCCCAGGAACTTTATTAACTGGAGCTGTAAGTTAACTCTTTCACAGAGAGGTGATAGGGGACAGCCCCCTGTAAAGTCAGAGGTGTAGGTGAGAGCACAAAGCAGTAAAGTAGGCAGACTCTGGTTTTGGGGGTAGATGCTCGAGAATTTCCAGGGGGATTCCTGAGGCTCGATCCCTCCTTTGCGTATGCTGAGCCTCCTTCATCGTGACTTTTGCCACGGGCGGAGTTCCTCATGCTGGCTCCCGACAAGTTTTAATGAAAATAAAAACCAAAACATCTATAACATTAAGCAAAATAAAAGTCTAGTAAAGTTAGCACAGCAATTTATGCATAATTATGGAAGAACTGGTACATAAAGTGATTATATGATGTATCTCATGAGTCACTTTGTCAAACTTATTACACAGCCTATTTATAATTTGATTACTTCTAATCTTTCTCCAATTGTGTAATTGTTTCCATATGCTTGCTTGTGCTTTAATTCATGTGTGTTTTGTGAATCTCACCAACCGCAAGCAAGTGGAAGTCTATACAATAAAAATTTATCTCTTTTTCACCACCACTCATCCCCGCTTCAGCACTTTCTTTGGAGGTAACCTTTCTTAAGAGGTGTGTGTACACTTTTTCAGTTTTGTATCCAAACCTGCCTAAATGTTATAGACATACAAAAACAAATGTTATTTCTTGTGTTGTTTTCCCACAGAATGGCATAATACAATGAGAGTATTCTTAATTTGCCTATTTCACTTGATATGTTACATGTTTCTTCATGTAAATATTAATGATTGCTTTGTGTTCTATTGCAGAAATGTTTTTTTTAATCATTCTGTAACTGATGGTAAATAGGCTTTTAAAGTTTTTATGATGACAAATAATCCTTCAGATTAGCATCCTGGTACTGCTTCTTAGTTGTACTTGAAAGACCTTGTTCTCTAAGGTCCTTGGCCAAAGTATATATTTTATAGGAAACTAATAACATATATTTTCTTTTTTTTTTAATTTATTTTAATTGGAGAATAATTACTTTACAATATTTTGACGGTTTTGTCATACATCAGTATGAATAGGTACTGTAGGTACACATAGGTAAACTTGTGTCCCCTCCATCCTGTACCCTCCTCCCACCTCCCTCCCCACCCCGTCCCTCGGGGTTGTCACAGAGCACTGGCTTTGGGTGCCCTGCATCATACATCAAACTCACACTGGTCATCTATTTTACCTATGGCAATGTATCTGTCTCAATGCTTTTCTCTCAGATCGTCCCACCCTCTCCTTCTCCCACGGAGTCCAAAAGTCTGTTCTTTACATCTGTGTCTCCTTTGCTCCCCTGCATGTAGGATTGTCGGTACCATCTTTCTAGATTCCTTATATATGTGTTAATATAGTATATTGGTCTTTCTCTTTCTGACTTACTTCACTCTGTATAATAGGCTCTAGGTTCATCCACTTCCTTAGAACTGATTCAAATGCATTCCTTTTTATAGCTGAGTAATATTCCACCGTGTATATGTATCACGACTTCTTATCCATTCATCTGCCGGGGGACATCTAGGTTGCTTCCATGTCATAGCTATTGCAAATAGTGCTGCAATGAATATTGAGGTACATGTGTCTTTTTCAATTCTGGTTTCCTCAGGGTATATGCCCAATAGTGGGATTGCTGGGTCCTATGGTAGTTTTATTCTTAGTTTTTAAAGGAATCTCCATACTGTTCTCCATAGTGATTGTATCAGTTTGCATTCCCACCAACAATGAAAGAGGGTTCTTTTTTCTCTATACCCCCTCCAGCACTTATTGTTTGTAGACGTTTTGATGATGGCATTCTGGCTGGGTGAGGTGATACCTCGTTGTGGTTTTGATTTGCATTTCTCTAATAAGGAGTGATGTTGAACATTTTGTCATGTGTTTTTTAGCCGTCTGTATGTCTTCTTTGGGGCTTCCCTAATAGTGCAGTTGGTTAAGAATCTGCCTGCAATGCAGGAGACCCCGGGTTGATTCCTGGGTTGGGAAGATCCACTGGAGAAGGGATAGGCTACCCAATCCAGTTTTCTTGGGCTTCTCTTGTGGCTCAGCTGGTAAAGAATCCTCCTGCGATGCTTTGGAGAAATGTCTGTTTAGATCTTCTGCCTGCTGTTTGATTGGGTTGTTCATTTTTTTGGTTTTGAGCTGCATGAGCTGCTTATATATTATGAAGATTAATTCTTTGTCAATTGTTTCATTTGTGATTATTTTCTCCCATTCTGAGGGCTGTCTCTTCAACTTGCTTATAGTTTTCTTCATTGTAAAAAAGCTTTTAATTTAAATAGGTCCTGTTTGTTTGTTTTGTTATTTCCATTACTCTGGGAGGTGGGTCTTAGAGGACCTTGCTGTGATTTATAACAGAGAGTGTTCTGCTTACTACTTTCCTCTAAGAGTTTTATACTTTCTGGTCTTACATTTAGGCCTTTAACTCATTTTGAGTTTATTTTTGTGTATGGTGTTAGACAGTGTTCTAATTTCATTTTTTTACACATAGTTGACCAGTTTTCCCAGCACCACTTTTTTTTCCTTGTCCGAGTATTTTCTTTTCAGTTTTATTTATTTATTTATTTTACTTTACAATATTGTATCGATTTTGCCATACATTGACATGAATCTGCCGTGGGTGTACATGTGTTCCCCATCCTGAACCCCCTTCAACCTCCCTCCCCATCCCATCCCTCTGGGTCATCCCAGTGCACCAGCCCCGAGCATCCTATATCATGCATCGAACCTGGACTGGCAATTCGTTTCACATGTGATAATTTACATGTTTCAATGCCATTCTCCCATATCATCCTACCCTCTCCCTCTCCTACAGAGTCCAAAAGACTGTTCTATACATCTATGTCTCTTTTGCTGTCTCGCATACAGGGTTATCATTACCATCTTTCTAAATTCCATATATATGTGTTAGTATACTGTATTGGTGTTTTCCTTTCTGGCTTACTTCACTCAATAGGCTCCAGTTTCATCCACCTCATTAGAACTGATTCAAATGTATGAGTAATGGCTCATTCAAATGGCTGAGTAATATTCCATTGTGTATACGTACCACAGCTTTCTTATCCATTCGTCTGCTGATGGACATCTAGGTTGCTTCCATGTCCTGGCTATTATAAACAGCCAGCACCACTTTTTGAAGAGACTTTTTCTCCATTGTATATTTTTACCTCCCTTGTCAAAGATAAGGTGTCCACGGGTGTGTGGATTTATCTCTGGGCTTTCTGTTTTGTTCCATTGATCTGTATTTCTGTTTTTGTGCCAGTACCATACTGTCTTGATGACTGTAGCTTTGTAGTATTGTCTGAAGTTGGGAAGGTTGATATCTCCAATTCCATTCTTCTTTCTCAAGATTACTTTGGCTGTTTGGGGCCTTTTGTATTTCCATAAAAATTGTGAAATTATTTGTTCTACTTCTGTGAAAAATACCAGTTTGACAGGAATTGCATTGAATCTATAGATTGCTTTGTATGGTATAATTATTTTCACTATATTATTTCTTCCAACCCAAGAACGTGGGGTATTTCTCTATCTATTTGTGTCATATTTGATTTCTTTCATTAGTGTTTTATAGTTTTTTATATACAGGTCATTTGCCTCTTTAGGTAAATTTATTCCTAAGTATTTTATTGTTTTTATTGCAATGGTGAATGGGATTGTTTCCTTAATTCCTCTTTTTGATTTTGCATTGTTAATGTATAGGGATGCAAGAGACTTCTGTGTATTAATTTATATCCTGTGACTTTATTATATTCATTGATTAGCTCTGGTAATTTTCTGGTGGCATCCTTAGGGTTTTCTATGTAAAGAATCATACCATCTGTTTTCTTAAACTTTCTCTTGGAAATCATTCATATTAACTCATAAATACAGCAACAAAAAATCATTTTATTGAATTTTAGGCAAATGATAAAAGTGACTAAGAGTTTAGGTCCAGTTCAGATCAGTTCTGTTCAGTCGCTCAGTTGTGTCCAACTCTTTGAGACCCCATGGACTGAAGCATGCCCAGGCCTCCCTGTCCATCACCAACTCCCGGAGTTTACTCAAACTCATGCCCATTGAGTCGATGATGCCAGCCTACCATCTCATCCTCTGTTGTCCCCTTCTCCTCCCGCCCTCAATCTTTCCCAGCATTAGGGTCTAATGGCAACCCACTCTAGTACTCTTGCCTGGAAAATCCCTTGGACCGAGGAGCCTGGTAGGCTACAGTCCATGGGGTTGCAAAGAGTCAGACATGACTGAGCAACTTCACTACTAGGGTCTTTTCAGATGAGTCAGTTCTTCGCATCAGGTGGCCAAAAGTACTGGAGTTTCAGCTTCAACATCAGTCCTTCCAGTGAATACTCAGGACTGATTTCCTTTAGGATGGACTGGTTGGATCTCTTTGCAGTCCAAAGGATTCTCAAGAGTCTTCTCCAACACCACAGTTCAAAAGCATCAATTCTTCAGCGCTCAGCTTTCTTTATAGTCCAACTCTCACATCCATACATGACTATTGGAAAAACTGTAGCCTTGACTAGATGGACCTTTGTTGGCAAAATAATGTCTCTGCTTTTTAATATGCTGTCTAGATTGGTCATAACTTTCCTTCTAAGGAATAAGTGTCTTTTAATTTCATGGCTGCAATCACCATCTGCAGTGATTCTGGAGCCCAAAATAATAAAGTCAGCCACTGTTTCTCCATCTATTTGCCATGAAGTGATGGGACTGGATGCCATGATCTTTGTTTTCTGAATGTTGAGCTTTAATTAGGTCCAGTAGGAACTATTAATATCTTGCTGTTTTCTTCTTTTGCTCACTAATCTCAGTTTCTTATGCAAGGTCATTCTAGAGATTACTCTTAAAATTCTTCTTTGGTGTTTACTTCATCATATCTTTTATCTTAAGAACATCTGAGAGGCACAGACCTGAGGAAGAATCTCCAGATTAAAGAAGTGAAGTTGCTAGAAGTTTAAGTGGTGTTTCCTCACTAGGGAAGTGACATGCTAAAGGGCTGTGGCATCCAGGACCTTTTCTAACTTTCTGCTTCCACCATTGCCTCAAATAATGAGCTCTTGTGAGAGGAGCAGAGAGTGGTGTTTAAGACTTATGTACTCATTAGCTGTGGGCTTGGAGCAAATGACTTAACTTCTCTGTGCTGCAATTTCTACCTCAGTGAAAACAAGGTTGGTGATAGTGATGATAATGATATTGCCTATTCTGTGGGGTTGTTGTGAACACTCAAAGATTAATATTTGTAAAGCACCTATCAGGCCTGGCACATAATAACCACTATCCAAGTGTTTGTTGGAGACACACGTTTAATCCCTGGGGTGGGAAGATATCCTGGAGGAGGAAATGGCAGCCCACTCCAGTATTCCTAGAAAATAGCATGGACAGAGGGACCTGGTGGGCTACAGTCCATGGGGTCACCAAGAGTTGGACATGTCTTAGTGACTGAGCACACACGTGGGTGTTTGTTTGATAAAATAACACAATGATATGGAGAGTGTGAAGTCTCCCAAAGAAACAACTGTTCGAGAAACTTTCCCAAAGCTCAAGGATAGCTGAAGTTGCTCAGAATGTCATGTGAAAAATCTCCCTTCTCCTCCCTATCAGATCTTCACTGTGGAGGTTTCTCTACTCAGTGTTCACAGACGCCCTATATTTCAATGATTTATGCTGGATGTCTAAACTTCTAATGAGAAATGATATTTAGGTTTAAAAAAGCAGGTTAAAAATGGACAGATTTTGGGTGTCTGTTTCCTCACAGTTGTTGGCACGTTCTTTGTATTCAACGAAATAGTCTAACAAGAAGAGGAGATTTGCAAAAATGTGTATCACGGAAGAAATTGAGTCAGATTTCAGAAACGTAAGTACAGGAACAGATTGGATTCTCAGGGGTCATGTCTTTCTGAACATAAGAAAATAATAGAAAACTCACTGACAGTTTATTTTTATAATCCACATTTTCATGTTCTTTTTTCCTTCTATGTTTTGTTTGGTTTTTTTTTTGGCCACACCATGAGGCTTGTGGGGCCTTTAGTTCCCAGACGAGGATCGAACCCTGGGCTCTGGCAGTGAAAATGCTGAGTCCTAACCACTGGTCCACCAGGGAATTCCCATAACCCACATTTTCAAATTTTACTACTATAACTATTAGAAGTATAGCCAAGTTTTATTTAATGAAGAGCTGGCTAGCCAGATTTGAGATTTTACAAGTATTCTGTTATTCTTTTCTTCTTATCCTGCCCCTGCAATATCCTGTGTTTTGATCAGTTTCAAAGCATGTGAAGTTAAGTAGGGGATTTGTTTCTCTCATGGTTAAACTTCCAAGTCAAACTGTGTATTTTTTTAATTTCCTCTTCAGCAAAAAGATACAGAGTAAAAGGGTCCCTCCTGGGGGCATCTGTAATCTCTGGAATGGTTGACTGTAGCCTTGGACTGAGCACTCTGACCAAATAGTTTTATATTCTTGTCTGATGTGTTATGATTTAGTGTCACAATAGAGCTGAATGTCCTACTTCCTCATAATATCACTTACAGGATTGGAGGGCTTGACACCAGCTTTTGACACCAGCTTCAGCATAGAATCTACTTGTAGGATTTTGGAGAGGATTTCTGATACAGGAAGAGGGAGGGAAAATTAACATGCTGGGAGTAGCCACTAAAGTACCCATGGAGAGCTGCCATTCGAAGTTTCAGACTTTCACGAGGAAAGAAAAAAAGCACTAGGAAAGAAACTGTAGCAGTTATAACTGTTGCTACCTTATGATAGGTATTGTATATGTTTGTTTTATTTTATTCTTCACCTTGTTCCAGAAAGTTAAGCATTTATCATATGATTCCTCTAACAGGACAATAAAAAAAAAAAAATGGAGATCTTGTTTCTTTTCTTTCTCCTTGGCCTGCAGCATAGGTCTCTGTTTAACTCTGTAATGATTTCTTTTTTATTTAGAGTTGCTCAGGCAACTACTCTTCACTGTCTAACTTGACCCTGTTTCCTGATGAATGATCTTTTTATTTCTTAGCTATGTCCTAAAGGTTTTCACATTCTGCAGTTTTCTCTGTTAAATAGCTCTCGACATAACTGCTTATAAAATCATAGGCAGCCATAAAAACCTTAGATTTTTAAAGGAACCTTCAGTTCAGTTCAGTTCAGTCACTCCGTCATGTCCGACTCTTTGCAACCCCATGAATCGCAGCATGCCAGGCCTCCCTGTCCATCACCAACTCCCAGATTTTACCCAAACTCATGTCCATCGAGTCGGTGATGCCATCCAGCCATCTCATCCTTTGTCGTCCCCTTCTCCTCCTGCCCTCAATCCCTCCCAGCAACAGAGTCTTTTCCAATGAGTCAACTCTTCACATGAGGTGGCCAAAGTACTGGAGTTTCAGCTTCAACATCAGTCCTTCCAATGAACACCCAGGACTGATTTCCTTTAGGATAGACTGGTTGGATCTCCTTGCAGTCCAAGGGACTCTCAAGAGTCTTCTCCATCACCACAGTTCAAAAGCATCAATTCTTCTGCACTCAGCTTTCTTCACAGTCCAACTCTCACATCCATACATGACCACTGGAAAAACCATAGCCTTGACTAGACGGACCTTTGTTGGCAAAGTAATGTCTCTGCTTTTTAATATGCTATCTAGGTTGGTCATAACTTTCCTTCCAAGGAAACTTAGATACCATTTAATCCAACCCTCTCATTTTATAGTTAAAGAAATTGAGTCCCTAAGAGGGTAAATAACTTGTTCTGTGTCATCCAGTTACTTTGTAAGCTGGATAGAATTTTCCCAAGCTATTTTTTTTTTTTTTTGCTTGGGTAGAACTACAACTAAAGCCATTTTAAAGGCCATGTACTTCTCCATCTTTGTCCTTTTGAAATACCATATGTATATAATTAACACCTTCAAATTTATAAAATCAGGACTCCTAATTCTGAAAAACATCGTGATGTGACAGTTAAACAGATTTGGAATTAACGTACTTTTTAATAGGCAATTTTTTGCCACGCTGGTCTCAGGTGTACAAGTTAGTTGAAGGTTGGCTAGGTGAGCCAAAAGAGATTGCTTTACTTTATCTAAGTTTGGTGAGGGAGGGAGTTGAGGGGAAATGAACCAACACAAATAGAGAAAAATAATATCAAGATAGGAATCAGTGAGGCTCAATAACCTATTGCCATTACTATTGATAGAATATCACACTTTGTGGCCACAAGATCATGACTCTAGGTGGACAGTATGAAGACCAGTAAGAAATTATAAATTTCCTTTATGTCTGTAACTTGCACCTGTGCTCTCACTGTGTGCTCAAATCGCTCAGTCATGTCCAACTCTTTGCCACTCCTCCACGCTTCTCTGTCCATGGGATTGTCCAGGCAAGAATACTGGAGTGGGTTGCCATTTCCTCCTCCATGGGATCCTCCTGATCCAGGGACTAAACCCGTGTCTCTTACGTCTCCTACATTGGCAGACAGGTTCTTTACCAATTCACCACCTGGCAAACTTGCATCCAGCTAGAGCCAAAGGTGAGCGGTCTGTAGCTTCCCCATTCTCTTCCTACTATCCCCTCATTCCAGTTAGTATGTCCATCTATGTAGCCACAAATACCACAGAATCTTTGAAGAACCACTCTTCTTGACTGCCCTGTACCTCTCTTTGCAAGATAATATACCCCACAAGCAGGCACATCTCTACCATTTGTGAGCCTGAGATGAATGTACAAATGATTATTTCCGCACATCCCGAAGCTAAGTCGGCCACCTACCCTTTGTTTGGAGAAGACAATGGCACCCCACTCCAGTACTCATGCCTGGAAAATCCCGTGTACGGAGGAGCCTGGGAGGCTGCAGTCCATGGGGTCGCTAAGAGTCGGACACGACTGAGCGACTTCACTTTCACTTTTCACTTTCATGCATTGGAGAAGGAAATGGCAACCCACTCCAGTGTTCTTGCCTGGAGAATCCCAGGGACGGGGCAGCCTAGTGGGCCGCCGTCTATGGGGTCTCACAGAGTAGGACATGACTGAAGTGACTTAGCAGCAGTAGCAGCAGCAACCCTTTGTTCATGCTGACCTCAAAGAAACCTGTGTATAAGTATGCTGACTACACCCTATATATTCAAGCTCTGTCCATAACTCCAAACACAAATTACACAAACGACTATTTTTTGGCTTCACTTTGGGCCATATGGTCCGTCCTTTATTGTTCAGAGAGGAGCAGAAGCCCAAGCAGGCCCTGGAAGCAGGGAAGCAGAGATTCATGAGCAGGGAATTCTAAACATTCTGGTTAGGGAGAACTTGGTCTAGAAGAGGATAAGAAGGTTACAGATGGTTGAACACCCTTGGGCTCACAGCCCCAACATGGTTCATGTAGGGAGGAGGAGGACCAGAATATGTCTTTCTAAAGTGTGGAACCCAGGAAGGAAGTTCTGGTTGATTGGATCAAGAGCAGTACTGCTAACGAAACACCTTTGGGATAGAGCCCTCCTATAGACATTGTCTTGGGTTGGACCTGTACAAAGAATGGAATCAAAGACTTTTGTTGGCCAGAAAGGAGCTACCTTAAGCAAGACATTTTTTAAACAGGGAGGTCTCAAGAGATTGAAAAAGGCATCTAAAAGAATAAGACTATTCAAAAGTATGTCATGTCAGGGCTGAAAGGAATTGTGAAGATCAGCTAATAAAGACAGACTGAGACTACAAAGAAAGGCAACTTGCTCAGGGTCAGACTGCAAGTTAGTAATAGAGTTCAGCCGAAAACTTGAAACTTGGGTTGCCAGGTTCTCAGGACTGGGTTTTTTCCCACAACCCTGCGCTGAGTCCTTTTGATGTCTAACTTTAAGCGACATGGAAGAAGGATGGTCACTGGGTAGCTCTTAAACTATAAGTGGGTCTTTTCAACAGTGTGACAGAGCAGAATGGCAGATACCAATGGTTTCCACTGAAAATCAAAGACCAAGAAGCCTGTGTGTGTGTGTGTGTGTGTGTGTGTGTGAGAGAGAGATAGAGAGAGAGAGAAGCAGAAAATCAGGTAAGAAAGAGAGGGAAAGCACTAAAATACAGGGCCCAATGTCTTGGTGGGGATGTTGAGCATCAGAGAAGCTCTGTCTCTTCCTGTGAGTCAAAACCAGGAAGTGATATCATTGTTAAATGACTCAACTGGGGAAGTTGGTACAATGAGAAAAGGTAGGAATGAAGCAGGAGCTGTAAGATGTTTGAATTAGTCTCTCAGTCTTATTTAGCCTCCCACTGGGACTCTATTTCAACTTCGTTCATACTCTGCTACACTGTTAGTATTGTTTGTTTTAAAAACGAAGGCCAGGAAATAAAATCTACTCAAGTGGCAAGTATGGTCTAAGCATTTATTGATAGTGCTAAAACAAATGAATATTTGTGGCCTATGAAAATAAGAATTAAACCACAGTACAGAATTTGCATTCCAGATGTAGCCTTGCAGCAAGCCATTTAACCTCTGAAAGTTTTCCCAAAGGTAAACTGCAAATAAGAAAGTTAGCTCTTAATATTTATGACAGAAAAAAAAAAGTAGAAAGTGAAAGTGAAATCGCTCAGTCGTGTCGGACTCTTTGTGATCCCATGGACCCTCTGTCCATGGAATTTCCCAGGAAAGAATACTGGAGTGGGCGGCCATTTCCTTCTCCAGGGGGATCTTCTCAACTCAGGGATCAAACATGGGTCTCCAGCATTGCAAGCAGGCGATTTTACCGTCTGAACCACCAGGGAAGCCCAAATAGAAGCAACAGGGAAATAAAAAATTATGCAATATTATATGCTACAATATTATCAACATTAAAATGCCAGTTTTGAAAATTTTTAACAATGTATGAAAAATTCACAATATAATGCTGAGAGAAAAAGCATGATTCAGAAAGTATATATATTGAGTTATGCCAGTTTTAAAAAATAGATGATTATAAAATACATCAAAATGTTAATTTTATTATCTTTAGATGGTAACTAGCTGCTGCTGCTGCTAAATCGCTTCAGTCGTGTCCGACTCTGTGTGACCCCATAGACGTCTGACAGCCCACCAGGCTGCCCCATCCCTGGGATTCTCCAGGCAAGAACACTGGAGTGGGTTGCCATTTCCTTCTCCAGTGCATGAAAGTGAAAAGTGAAAGTGAAGTCGCTCAGTCGTGTCTGACTCTCAGTGACCCCATGGACTGCAGCCTACCAGGCTCCTCCATCCATGGGATTTTCCAGGCAAGAGTACTGGAGTGGGGTGCCATTGCCTTCTCCGGATGGTAACTAGAGATGGATTTAATTTTCTTCTTCCTATAGTATTTTCACTACTTTCCAAATTGTGTTTAATGGACAAATACTAATACTACCATAAGGAAAATATGTTGTTTTTAATAGAAAGAATTGCTTTAGCCTAATTCATAAGGATGTTGTGAGTAAAATGAAATAACAGGAGCTTAAATTGAATTCTGGCAGACATGAGCTAAACAGTCTAAGTATTTATGTTAAAAGAAAATTTTGACCAATGTCTCCATGCATAGCATTTTTTTCTTGATAATGAATGGAGGTGCCTGGAAGTAATTGTCCCTGTCATCAGAAAGGCACAGGATAGCCACTACCACTTCAGATCTAGTTTTGTATGCTGACCCTGGTGTCCAAGAAAGAGTCAAAGAGACCTTGGTGGTTAAATAGCAACTTGATCCAGTCATCAGGAGGGATGGCAAACTCTTTGGGAAAGTGTTTGTGCCTGAGGTGGGAAGTGTGTAGACAGACTCTTGTTTTTTCCTGTGGCTTCAATTTCAGCCCTCTTTCTCAGCAGGCAGCAGCCACTATCTCATGTCATTCCCCATAGAAGCTGCTGGTAAGTTGGAAGAGGGTTAAAATAGGTTCTTGGGAAATACAGGAAGGCGATAAGCAGGGCTGCAGCTGGGGCTTGGACCAGAATTAGCTTGGCATCCTGGGAAGCTAAGCTAAGGTAAGGTAGGTAACTACTACCATTCACAGACTGTTGTGTCAAGTACTTGCTAGTCATGATTTCATTCAGTCCTCTAAAAATATGAGCTTAGTTAGATTATTTCTTTTTCCTCCTCTTTCTTTTCATTTTAAACTGGAAGCTCAGAGAGGCAAAACATCTCATCCAAGATCATGTGATCTAATCGTGTGACCTACCTTACCTTATCTTACCTTCCCAGGATGCCAAGTTAATTCTGGTTCCAGCCTCAGCTGCAGCCCTGCTTACTGCCTTCTTGTATTTCCTAAGAATCTATTTTAACCCTCTTCCAACTTACCAGCAGCTAATAAGTGCTGGAGCTGGAGTTTGACATCAGGTTTTACTGGCTCTGAAATTTGTGTTTTTTACAGTAAAGTCCAATGAGTCCCAGAACTGTTTAACACCAGATTCACTCAAGGAGAATTTGGAAAATATAGATTCCTAAATCCTATCCCTAGAAATTCTGATGATTTATTAGGTCAGGAATGGGACCAAGGAATTTGTATTTTAAAAAGTCTTCTTGATTTGCTGGTCAGGGAGGTTTGAGGCCTGCTGTTCCATTCCACGTTGCTGTTTCCATATCAGCCACAAGGCAGGTGATGTTCTTGTGCCTGGACCTGAAGACTCTGCCCAGTGAGTGAGTGATGCTGGAGGAAATTCATGTGAACTGCACACCCTGCACAAAACCCTCTACCCTTGGCCCCTGTTGATTCTTCAGTTTCATCTGTCTCTCTCATAATATCAGAATTGTGGAAAACCAGCCAGTTGGGAAGGGTGCTAAAATGAAACATATAAATATACCAAGATAGAAGAAATTATTTTTAGTAGAACTCTACTGAAACCTCAACTGTGTTTAAAATTGAAAAGAAAAATAACCTCTTGGGGTAGTGAATGGGAAGAGAGGACCAGCCCCTCCTCAAGGAGCTTGCTTCAGCAATAGATGGTCATTAAACAACTTCTAAGGAGGACATGCCCTGCTCAGTGCGGATCTTGTATTTGGCTGAGAGGCTTTGTAAGTTTGGGTCAAAGTGTGTCCATGTTTAGGACCACAGAGGAGTAGCTGAGAGGCCACTAGTGTTCTCCCCACACAAAATCATTGACTTGGCTTAGGCATCCCCACGTTTTGGTCCTGCCCTGTTCTCACTCCACCCCTGCATCATCTCCTCTTTCCTCCAAGTCTTTGCACATCTAGTCCCATTGTTTGGAATACTCTTCTGTTCTCTCTCATCTTCTTTCCCATCACTTGTATTAGTCTTATGGGTCTTGTTGTCTCAGCTTAAGCATCCCTTTTTCAGGGAGGCCTCCCAACACAGAGGTTAGAGGCTCTTGTACATGTTCCAACAACCCTCCTGTCTAGTACTCTTCACATTTCATTGTTATTGCATACCTAATTGCCTATTCACCCCTAAACTGTGAGTTCAGTGAAGACAGGAGCCTTTTTTGTATTGTCCACTATTGTTACCTCATAGTTAGTCCAATGTTCATTAAGTATGTGTTGAGGACTGAATGAGCTGAGAATCTGAGACTAAGTGCGTAGTGAGCCCCTCACTTAAAAGAATTCAAGGCTGGGTCAGGACCTGTGATCAAGTCACAGGAATTCTACTGGAAAGAATCCCTAACTTTACCAAAACCCAGCCTTATTCAGATTATCCTGTGAAGAATCCCAGGATGAAAGTCAGGACTACACGGTTCACACAGATGTGTGACTTTTGGCCAGTTGCTTAACCTCTTTATCTTTCAGAGCTTTTCTGAGTAGTGAAGGACAGTCTGGGGAAGTCTTTTGAAAACAGTATGAGTTGATAGTAGTGGAGACATAGAAGTAGTGGAGACATAGAAGAGATGGGATCATCTTTATTGTATTAAAAAAAAATTTGGGGGGGGGTATCGTTGATCCACAATGCTGTGTTAGCAGGTATACAGAAAGTAAATCAGTTATACATATATATATATATATCCACTCTTTGTAGATTCTTTTCCCATCTAGGCCATTACAGAGTAGACTCCGTGTACTATACATAGGTTCTCATTAGTTATCTATTTTATATGTAGTAGTGTATATCAGAGAAGGCAATGGCACCCCACTCCAGTACTCTTGCCTGGAGAGTCCCGTGGATGGAGGAGCCTGGTGGGCCGCAGCCCATGGGGTCGCTAAGAGTCAGACACGACCGAGCGACTTCACTTTCACTTTTCCCTTTCATGCATTGGAGGAGGAAATGGCAACCCACTCCAGTGTTCTTGCCTGGAGAATGCCAGGGACAGGGGAGCCTGGTGGGCTGCCGTCTATGGGGTCACATAGAGTCGGACACAACTGAAGTGACTTAGCAGCAGCAGCAGCAGCAGCAGTGTATGTATGTGATCATCTTTAAAAGGCTGTGGTTATAACTAAGGGACTGTGCTCTGGTTACCATTTTCCCCACCTCAATCCACGTCTGATAGAGTCAGCACAGTCAGTACAGTGGAGCCCTCATCAGCTCCCACTCACCACCACCATTATCTGGTTGATTAATACAGTTTGTGTGTTATTGCAAAGGAAATAGGAGGAGGAGAGAGAACCAAGTAAGTGGCAGCATTTACTGGTGTAAAACTGTGGTGGATCTGTCAAAAACACTTTCCAGATTCCTTTTTCTCTAGGGGATAATTTTTCTGCCGATATTTCAAAATTAAATACCTGTACCAGAACTGTCATCTTCAAGGTGATAGTGCTAGAAATTTCCCTTGACTTCTTAACTGGAGAGGTTTTAAATAATAGTTGCTTTAATGAAGTACCATATGGGTAACATGTTAAGACAGGCAGTCAAACGGTGGTGAGAAAGAAAAAAATCAATTATAAAAATAAGTGAAAACATTTCACAATATATAGGTATAGCAAATCATCACGTTGTACACCTTAAACTTACACAATATTAAGTGTCAATTATATCTCAAAAAGGTTAGAAAAAAAGAAAGGTAAGGAATTAGAAATAGATTTGCCAGATATAGCAAATAAAAATATTCAGGACAGTTGTTTTAGTTCTCAATCATGTCTGACTCTTTTGCGACCTTGTGGACTATAGTCTGCCAGGCTTCTCTGCCCATGGGATTTCCCAGACAAGAATACTGGAGTGGGTTGCCATTTCCTTCTCCAGCAGATCATCTTGACCCAGGGATCAAACCGAGGTCTCCTGAATTGGCAGGAGAGCTACCAAGAAAGCCCTATTTGAGACATATGCTAAAATAAATATTCATTGCTTATCTGAAATCCATATGTATTGGGGTATCCTGTATTTTTATCAGGCATCCTTTAATTGAAGGCCTCTCCTTTTTCCTTAGTTCTGTTTTAATTATTCTGTAGTGAAAAAATAAAATGTTCTGTAGCAATATTCATTCTGTAGTTCATTTAGTGTCTTTAAAATTACATTTGCCTTTAAAATAGACATTGTTTTTCACTCATCTTTTTATATAGGAGATTAGGATTATTTTACCTTTTTAATTATTTTGTGTATTCTGGGGAATCTCCTGTGTTTTAACCTTAAGGCAATAAGAATTTTTATCATTATGTTCCTTTTATTATATTATAGTTAATAATATCACTATGTATTATTTGAAGGCAAGTAAAAGAAATCACCACTTTACACAGTGGAAAATGTTGGGTAGGGTACTGCATTTTGTTCATTCTGCTCAGCACTCAGTGGGATTGTTTTCCTATATTATTTTATATTGTATTAAATTCTATTGAAATTTCAAATTAAAATTTCAGTTCAGTTCAGTTCAGTCACTAAGTCGTGTCTGACTCTTTGCGACCCCATGAACTGCAACACGCCAGGCCTCCCTGTCCATCACCAACTGCCAGAGTCTACCCAAACCCATGTCCATTGAGTCAGTGATGCCATCCAACCATCTCATCCTCCGTTGTCCCTTCTCCTCCTGCCCTCAATCTTTCCCAGCATCAGGGTCTTTTCAAATGAGAGAAATTTTAGTAATATCTCTAAAAAGATAAAGATCTTTTTAAAAATATTCACAACAGTATCATAATCATACCTAAAAAACCCCAGCACTTCTTTAATATAGTATCCAGTATGTAATGAGAGTTCAAAGTAGCCTAATAATAATGTTTCATAAATTTCTTATAGTTATTTTTTTAAAATCAGAAACCAGACCAAATTAAATCCCTTTGTTGTAATTTGTTGATACTTTCCTCCTTCCTTTTTTCTCCCCTTGCAAGCTGTTTATTGAAGAAAGCTGGTTGTTCAGTTGAGTCTCCTACATTGAGTTTTTTGTTGTATCCCTATGGTATACATTTAACATGACCCTCTGTCTCTGCATTTCCTGTAAACTGATGGTTGAATCCAGACCTTCAGTTTAATTTACGTTAAATTTTTTTTGCAAGAATATTTCATACACATAATACCCAGTGGTCTCACTTTTCGTTGAATCACCTCATCAGCTACTTCGTTACCCTGAGTTGTGTTTTTTATGGGAAATATCTTAGGCTGGTTTCCTGGGAAACAGACTCTGAGATGAAGCTTGCATGTCAGAGGCTTAAAAAGCAGAGCACTAGGGAAAAACACCCATTGAGGGAAGCAGGGACCGGCTGGGGGAGGAGTTGAACTCTGATGGAGGATTCACTGAGTCAGTCCCACAGGAGCTTGGAGGCTGGGGTAGCCCTTGAAAGTGGAGGCTGCACCTTTGTACCCATTCCCATCCTTGCATCGACTAATCATTTTTTGTGGGCTGCCCCAGGGTTGAGGATATAAGCTTGGGTAAGACAGCTCCTTTTATTTAAAGACAGTTCCTGGGAATGCTCCTGGCACTTGAATGAGTGTCTCAGTCCTGAAGAGGGGGATTTGGGTGGTGCTCTGAATTATCCAACACAAAAAGGCAGGTTAACTGCTTGGTTCTTTCTGTTTATTTGCCAGATTTTAGAATTATGAGCTGGCTCCTTAGCATTCTCCAAAAGTTACCAATGAGATTTTTTTTAACATCATAAACTCATGGATTTTAACGTAACATATTTGATGTGTTTACATTCCACTGCCGTAATTATTTCTGTTGATTTCCCTCAAGTTAGCTCATGAACCCTTTGACATGACCCCACATAATTTTTGATAACTTCCTTGATTTCTTGATGACAGCATATCCAGGCTCAACTGGTACAGTTCCTGTCCCAGACCTGTGATTGCTTGTTTCCTCTGTGGAGTCCTGGCTCCTTTAAGGAAGAGTCATAGTTAGAGGCCAGAACCTGGTTGCAGGTGGTGCTCACTGCTACTGGATTGGTTATTGCTTAGTCCTTCTAGTGGTGAGAGCTAGAAGATACACACATTCCTAAAAAGGGAATGCATCATGAATTCTTCACTAGTATTTCTAGCTTGAATTTAGGATTTCAGGGCTCTATGAAACTTTTTTGATTTTATGTTAGTATCTCTTTTCTCTTGCTCAGAAATCCTTGTTCTTCAGACTTTAATATGATTACTTACTCATTTTGTCCTTCTCTCTGTATGGTTCCTGAATTATAATACTAATAATGTGATTACTGAGAAAAGTTGAGGACTTTTTTCCCCTTCATCACTAGGTCTGATCTCACCAGGGATACATAGTCAAATGACTATGTTTTAAAGTCATTTGAAATATATTTTCTCTGCATTGTTGTCACGGATTTGATATACAGTTGGGTTCATTTGTATCATTTTGCTTTTAAGTGATAGAAATACCTTTAATATTTTTGATATGACTTTTTTTATTACTACAGAAAACTTTCCCATGATTCCAAAATCAAATCTGTTAAACAATGTGTATTCAGAGAAATTTAGCTTCTATTCATGCTCTTCCCCTGATAAATAAGTATTTCTTCATGGTTTATACTTCCATTTTTTGTTTTTAATTAAGCAAATACAAAATATATTTGTATCCTCCCTCTGGCAACCCAATCCAGTACTCTTGCCTGGAAAATCCCATGGATGGGTGAAACTGGCGGGCTGCAGTCCATGGGGTCACAAAGAGTTGGACACGACTGAGCCACTTCACTTTCACTTTCTTTATTAGATAGTTTTTTGGTTTTTTTTTTTTACTTTGCTTTCTTTCACCTGATATTGTAGTTTGGAGATCTTTCTATAACAGTACATAGATATAGTCTTCACTTCTTTTTGCAGCTGCATAGTACTCTGTTGTCAGAGAAGGTAATGGCACCCTACTCCAGTACTCTTGCCTGGAAAATCCCATGGACGGAGGAGCCTGGTAGGCTGCAGTCCTCGAGGTCGCTAGGAGTTGGACGCGACTGAGCAACTTCACTTTCACTTTTCACTTTCATGCATTGGGGGAGGAAATGGCAACCCACTCCAGTGTTCTTGCCTGGAGAATCCCAGGGACGGGGGAGCCTGGTGCACTGCTGTCTATGGGGTCACACAGAGTCAGACACGACTGAAGTGACTTAGCAGCAGCAGTACTCTGTTGTATGGATGTTTGCTTTATGTAATCAGTCCATTGGTGGACATTTGGCTTGTTTGCAATCTTTTGCTATTACACATAATGGTGCAATGAATAGCCTTGTGCATACATCAGTTTTTGTATATTGGAGAGTGTATATTTGGGATAAATTCACAGAAATGAGATTACTGGGTTAAAAGGTAAGTGTATATATGTATTTTTGCTAGTTATTGTCAGATTTCCCCTGAAGAGGGTAGTACCATTTTGTTTTCCAGCTAACAGTATATATGGCTACCTTTCCAAGACGTGTCAAACATTTGGATTTTCATTTGGATTTTTGCCAAAAGCAAAGGTGAGAAATGGTATCTCACTGAGGTTTCAATTTGCATTTGTTTTATAGTAAGTGCTTTTGACCATCCCTTTATATGTTTAAAAGTGGTTTGCATTTTATTTCCTGTAAGATGTATGTTCCTATCTCTAGTCCTTTTTTCTTTTAATATGATCATTGGTGTGTATCTTCTCAAAAAATAATTTTAGAAACTCTTTATATACTAGAAACTTTAGCTCTGTGTAATATAAGCTGTAGAATTTTACCATTTGTCTGTGATATAAGTTGCAGATTTTTTTCTTAATACATCATTTGACCTTACTTTGTTTGTGATGTATTTTTTTGGCCATAACAAAAAACAACACTCCTGCCTCGCAAAAATACAAACAAACCCACATTATTTAAAATTTGTATGTAATCAAGATTCTTAATATTTTCTTTTAATGCTTCTAAATTTGGGGTCATAGTTAAGAAAGATTTCCCTCACTCCTAGTTGTAGAGGAATTTATCCATAGTTTCATCTAGTACTTGTATGGTTTTACTTTTTACATTTAAATCTGATCTGTTCGGATTTTGCTTTTGTGTGAGAAGTGGATCCATTTTATTTTTTCCTCTTATGTTTATCTGGTTATTTCAGTAGGTATCTTTATCCCAAGACTCATATTTTTCTTGAACTCAGAAAAATTTTCTCTTTTTCTTTTTCCTTCTGTGCCTGCACTCTGCTCCCTCAACCCTGTCTCTGGGCCTAAAGATGTTGAAATTCCTGGATCCTCTCCTCATATGTCAACTGTCCCTCAATTTTGTTTCATATTTTCTGTTTCTTTGTTTTTCTATTTTAGGTAATAGAAAATTTCATTACGTTTACCTTCTTTATTATTTGTCTGATTTTTAGTACTGTCCAGTTTATTCTTCATAGTGTCTTTTTGTTAATGTCCAATTCATTTTTATTTCATGTTAGTTATTTTTAGAACTTGAATTTTTTAATTTCAAAAAATCACATTTCTGATTTTCTAGCACTCTGTTATTATTCTTATTACTCTTTTTTTTTTCATAGCAGGCAGTTCTTGTTTAATAAACTCAATAAAAAGAAATAAAAACTCAAAGAAGGTGATATAACTGAGCACTTATATATCATTTTAACAAATAATGATGAACTTATGAAAAAGTAGCAAAAGAAAAGGGGATTAAGCTTCTAGGGTTGATAGATTAGGGGAAAGTGACTAGAAATATATGGGGAGACCAGTGGGAGATAAAGAGTTATCTTGGTAGGTAGGTTTGTGCAGGTCAGTTCCTCATCTCCGTTGATAGGGTATTCTTCTATTCTCGTACAGGAAGGGCACCTTTCTCATGGGAAAATTTAAACTTGCTTTTAGGCAGAAAGGGGCAAGTCAGAGTGCCCTGCCTGCATCTGCTGTTTCCTGCATGTGCCTTCAGATCAAAATAATCAATATGCCAAATTGGCATATTTTGAGGTGGCAAGTTCTGATCCCCTTCAATATCAAAACCAAAAAGCTGACATCAGTACAATCCATAGAGCTTACTCAGATTTCACCAGATATATGATTGCATATATGTGTGTGTAGCTGTGTGCAATTCTGTCACATGTATAGACTTACATTGTACATGTGTGTGCTAAGGCACTTCAGTTGTGTCTGACTCTTTGTCATCCTATGGACTGCAGCCCACCAGGCTTCTCTGTCCATGGGATTCTCCAGGCAAGAATACTGGAGTGGGCTGCCATGCCCTCCTCCAGAGGATCTTCCTGACCCAAGGATCAAACTCACGTCTGTTACATCTCCTGCATTGATAGGTGGGTTCTTTACCACTATTGCTGCCTGGGAAAACCTAGACTGACATTACTATCTTCTAATTAGAATTTTTAAAAACATTTTTTGTTGTGTGAATTATCTTTCTACTTTTTGAAAGCTTTGATGAGCTCTTAAAAGTTTGGGTTTTTCTTTTTGAACAAAAACCAGATTCTAGCTTTATGTCTTACGCTTAGCTGAAAGTGGGGAAATAGGAAAAGGAGAAATCCACCCCGCCCTGTTGTTCTGAATGAAGTTTGTAAATTAATAGCCTTGATTAGTGTCTCAAGGCTTAATCTTGATTCCCAAATCAGGCCTGCTTTAGGGCTTCCTTGGAGAGGATTTTTCTTACCTTTTGGTGATTTGGCCTTTAGAGTTCCCTATTCTGTTTTCTCTATTGGTCCTACTTTTTTCCTCTAACATTTCTGGAAACTTTGTGCTCTGATGCTGGATCCTTTTTTTTTGTATTCTAGTCCAATGTGTATTAATAAATAGGAATTTTAATGACAGTGGAAAGAAATGGAGGTAGATAGATGTGCTCAGTCTGCCATTCTGAAACTGATGCTTTATAAAGCTTTCTTAATATAAAAAATCAAATTCTGGTTTTTCCTTACATGAAACATCAGGTTGTTTCCACTTGTTTAATGCCAGAATTTCTTAATTAAGAAATATGTTTAGAAGCCCAAGAGCTTTTTATTGTATCTCACTCACATCTACTTGTTTTCAATTCTACATTTACTTACGGGCTCCAAGGTGCCATGAACCGTGCTGTTAAGATCCGTTGTTGCTGGACTTCTGGCTCAAGTTCTGATCCTAGGCCAGAGAGTTTAACCCAATATTGGCACTAACAATTGAGAAGGATCTAACCTTGTGGGTATTCTTTTTCCTTAACCCTTATTTGATTGATAGCTATTGCAGAAGTTTGGAGAAGCCATATCTGGACTGCAGCTCAAGTCATGATTCCTGCATTTTCAGAATCAGAGTGCACAGGGAATTTTAAATGTAATCTCAGGTGAGAAGACAGGTTGCAGGATAAATGGATGGCATTCAGATAAAGCTGTCTTGCTGGTACTAGAAATACAGGTATGAGATGAAGGAGAGAATTCAAGAAAATGCCAATGGGTCAGAAGACTCACCAGCTGTTTTCATTCCCTCAGATGACAGGACAAATGTACGTGTACTTAAGCTGAAGCCAGAGTACCTTAAAAAGAATTTCCTGGAAGAATGAGGATCAGAATATAGAAGAGAGTTTAATAGCTTTCTCTAGAACTTGGAAAGGTTTGCATCTATATGGGCCATAGATTCTTATCTTGAGGCTGGGTTCAATAGCTAATGGCTTCTACTCTACTTTCCTGCCCTAGGAGTCAGTAATTTAATGTACTTAAGTAGGGATCTCCTGACATTTTTGCATTGAATATCAGAATAAATAGGTAATAGCATATCTATATAACTTGCTAACATGTCATTTAGGCCGCCTGAGGGCTGCAGTAAATTGCTCTGCCACCTTTTTAAGTGAATATACAAATGCTAAGCATCAGTGATAAGATCATCCATGTTTTATTATTATTCCTCCCCTCTGGTGCTAAGAAATGAATTGCTTAGAAGAGGGAAGGGAAGGTTGGCTTAATAACTTGTAATCAGATATGCCACACAGCAAATGTGAACTTCCTATTTCCCTGTTTTAGCTATCTTTTATCCCCAAAAGAACAACTTATCTTTTAATATGGGAAACAACGTATCTTGTAACATGGGAAAGGGCAGTAGTAACCCTTGAATGTAAAATGCCTATAGGAACTAGGTGCAAGCGAGAATAAAATGATGGAATAGACTTATGCTTGGCGGCTTTCTTACCTTTCTAAAAAAAAAAGTTCCACATGACCGTATTAAAAATGATACTAACACAGTGCTTACTATTCTAAACATTTTACTACTCATAATTTAATGCTTACAACAACTCCATGAGGTAGGTTACTGTTATTTTCTGGGTTTTGAAAATGAGGACACTAAAACAGGGGTTAAGTGATTAGCCCATGGTCACACAGGGAGTACCAGAGAGTATGCTAAACTGCTCCTAATGAAAGACTGATTTCCTGACTGTATCTGAGTTTGTTCAATACTGTGTTTCTAGGGAAGACTTAATCAGTTTTTGAGAAAACATGGCATTCAGTCCAATTTCAAATTAGGAAGAATCTTTGGCTCAATCCTTTAGTCTCTAAAAGTCCCTCAGAGCCTTTACTTGGATAATTAGTTGTGAACAATATCAATTATATCTAAGTGGACAAATTTAATTACTACAGAAGACCAATTGATTTTTTTAATTATCATTGATTGCTCAGTGGTTATCTCAGTGTAAAGATTGGTACATTCTGAATCTTTAATTTAACTGGTTTATTAAGTAGTCTAAAGGTTGACACCAGAGTAAGAGAGGTGAATTTTCCTCTTGCTCCTTTTTCTTCTGAATGAAGGGTAAGCACCACAGATGCCTAAGATATTCTGAATGAAGGGTAGGCACACAGAAGCCTAAGACAAAAACAGCAACAGTTAATGTTAAATTATTTGTAAGTTTTTTTTGCATCTTCTCATTTTTCAGTTTAGTGGGTTTGTTGGAGTCAGTGATATCCTAGTTCTCCTAATGGTGAAGATAGAGCTTACCACATTAGCTGGGATACCAGAATGCTGATATTTTTAATCCTTAAGTCAAAAATCACCATCAAGCCAGTTTGGATCGTGAAGATTATTGGAAATTGATATTGACTTATAGAGAAAAGGACTTGATTCTACTCTTTTGTCTATGTTACCTTCACTCCTTTCCTTAATACCTGGCCACATGATTTAATTTTTTTGGGTCAGTAGTCTCATCTTTAAAATGAGAATTATTGTATTTGTCTTACTTGTAGCATGAGCCAAGTCTGTGACAGTGCATTAAAAGTATTAAATATATATAAATTCAAGGTTCATTAATATTTGGAGATGACCATGGTATTTGTATTGTTTTGCTATAAAAATATTGTCTGATGATAATTGTATCAAGTTATCTATTGCTGCATAAGAAACCACCTCAAAACATATTGGCTTAAAACAACCATTTACTGTATTGTTTTTCATCAGACTACAAATCAGCTGAGTGGGAGCTGCTTTTCTGTGCCAGGTTCAGCTGTTCTTGGGCTTGCTTGTGCGTCTGTGATCAGCTGGTGGGTCAGCAGGAGGCTGGCTGGTTTAGTATGGCCCCAGCTGGGACAGTTTGGCTCTCCTTCCCATGGCCTCTTGTTATTTAGCAGGTCAGGCCAGAATTGTTCTCATGGCAAAGGAGGAGAGCAAGTCAAGGGGTATGCATAATACCACTTAAGATCAGCTAAATATGGCACCTAATCATTGAAGAGGCCAAAGCAAGTTGCAAGACAGCCTAATTCAAGGAGTAAGAGTGTGGGACAAATAAATGTCACAAATAAATGTAATAGGAGGAGCTATATAGGTTTATTGTAAGAAGTGGGAAAACTTGGAGCCATTTTTGTGATCATCTATCATAGTGAGTCAGTTATATGCAATATACACAATTTAAATCCTTGATTTAAAAAAAAAAATCTGTTTTACTATGGCAGTGATTTCCGACATTTTCAATTTTTACATCACTGTATTGTATATCTCTTGTGTGTGTACTTAGTTGCTCAGTCATGTCCACCTCTTTGCTAGCCCATACTGTAGCCCGCCAGGCTCCTCTGTCCATGGGGATTCTCCAGGTAAGAATACTGGAGTGGATTGCCATGCCCTCCTCCAGGGGATCTTCCCAACCCAGGGATCGAACCCAGGTCTCCCGCATGGCAGGCAGATTCTTTACTGTCTAAGCCACGAGGGAAGCCCATATATCTCCTACATTAACACATATATCCATATGTGTTTTTGTGGCTTGCTGCCGTATATAAACCTAAAATAAGACATTTGAAAACATTTGCAGTTATTGTGACCAACTGTTTACCTGGAAAATCTATTAGATATAGTCTTATTTATTAACTGTTATTTGCTATATTAGCATTTTGGTAAGGAAATAAAACACACAGAAGTGTGAAGTGGAGTCGCACAGTCATGTCCGACTCTTTGCGACCCCATGGACTGTAGCCTACCAGGTTCCTCTGTCCATGGGATTTTCCAGGCAAGAATACTGGAGTGGGTTGCCATTTCATTCTCCAGGAGATCATCCCAACCCAAGAACTGAACCCGGGTCTCCCACATTGTAGGCAGACGCTTTACCATCTGAGCCACCAGGGAAGTCCTATGTAGTTAAAATAATTGTGTTTTGCACTCCTAGATTCTCTGTTGCACTGAAATGATTAGTACACTTCATTATTGGTCTTAGAAACAGTCAGATTAAATGAAGATTTTTACCAATATAAATGGAAAATCCAGGTCTCTAGCTCTGCTTTTATGAAAGAAGAATGGGGTTTTGGCTTAATTTTGCTTATGCTAGAATGAGCCCAAGTGACTGTCTGCATTGATTATATTCCCTGAATGTGTGTTTAACTTATGATTTCACTTAGATTTATGCATTTAGTTGCATGATACCAAACATCTAGATTTTTTTTCCCAAAAAAGCCAAATATGCATCTGTGTGGAGGAATGTTCTGGTTTTGGCATTTAGTTGGCATCCTTGTATATGCTCTTGAACCAGGTGCACTATACCACCGGGGCAACTCTGGTTTGGGTCAAAAGAATGTAGTTCTGCTTCAGTTTAATTCTGTGAATAGTAAATATAACTTATCTAAATTGCGCATAGGCACTTGGCAATATCCTGTATAATCTAACATTTCTTTTCTCTATGTTGGCATCAGGTTCTGGAACATTTAAAATATATTGCTGTAATATTTTCTAAATGACTATATTGTAATTTAATATAATATTTGGCAAACACAAGCAAAATACAGTAGCTAATAGCACAGGCTCATTTTATTTGCATTACCATTGTTAACCACTTTCATGTAGTACTTACCAAATGTGTCAGATTATTACTATCTATTTAATGACTTAATGGAGGAGATACATTGTTCTTAAATTCAATTATACCCTTTGCACCTCTGGAATTAAGGTCATGTCAGCATTTCTATTATATAACTGCCTGGGTTTAGCAGTTTTTAACAGAGCTATAAAAATTGGCTTCCAAATCCACTCTTAGTAATAAAGGTCACTGCCTGGGGGAATTTTTTTCTCCAAAATTTAGCATGAATAATTTTATGGTGCATCTCCTTCTTTCTAAAATAATCTTTTAGGAAAAATTCCAATATGATCCTCATATGGAAGAAGAAAAACTTTAATTGTCTCATTGTTTTATAAGACTAGCATGCTTTTTCCTTGCAGAGTATCACTCATCTCTCAAAAAATCTGACTTTTAATACACTCTTTACTACTTACTGGTTGTGCAACCTCAAGCTGTCACTTGGCCTCTTTGTGCCTCAGTGTAAATTTACTCATTTGTAAAATGGACTATTGACAGTACTTGCCTCATAGAATTGCAATGATGATTCATTTCAATTTAGTTAAGTCACTCAGTTGTGTCCGACTCTTTGTGACCCCATGAACCGCAGCATGCCAGGCCTCCCTGTCCATCACCAACTCCCAGAGTTTACCCAAACTCATGTCCATTGAGTTGGTGATGCCATCCGACCATCTCATCCTCTGTCATCCCCTTCTCCTCCTGCCCTCAATCTTTCCCAGCATCAGGGCCTTTGCAAATGAGTCAGCTCTTCGCATCAGGTGGCCAAAGTATTGGAACTTCAGCTTCAACATCAGTCCTACCAATGAACACCCAGGACTGATCTCCTTTAGGATGGATTAGTTGGATCTCCTTGCAGTCCAAGGGACTCTCAAGAGTCTTCTCCAATACCATAGTTCAAAAGCATCAATTCTTCAGCACTCAGCTTTCTTTATAGTCCAACTCTCACATCCATACATGACTACTGGAAAAACCATAGCCTTGACTGGACAGACCTTTGTTGACAAAGTAATATCTCTGCTTTTTAATATGCTGTCTAGGTTGGTCATAACTTTCCTTCCAAGGAGTAAGCGTCTTTTAATTTTATGGCTGCAATCACCATCTGCAGTGATTTTGGAGCCCCCCAAAATAAAGTCAGTCACTGTTTAACTTGTTTCCCCATCTATTTGCCATAAAGTGATGGGACCGGATGCCATGATTTTAGTTATCTGAATGTTGAGCTTTAAGCCAAACATTCTTTGGCATTGCTTTTCTTTAGGATTGGAATGAAAACTGACCTTTTCCAGACCTGTGGCCACTGCTGAGTTTTCCAAATTTGCTGGCATGTCGAGTGTAGCACTTTCACAGCATCATCTTTTAGGATTTGAAATAGCTCAACTGGAATTCCATCGCCCCCACTAGCTTTGTTCATAGTGATACTTCCTAAGGGCCACTTGACTTCACATTCCATGATGTCTGGCTCTAGGTGAGTGATCACACCATCATGATTATCTGGGTCATGAATATCTCTTTTGTACATTTCTTCTGTGTATTCTTGCCACCTCCTCTTAATATCTTCTGCTTCTGTTGGGTCCATACCATTTCTGTCCTTTATTGAGCCCATCTTTGCATGAAATGTTCCCTTGGTATCTCTCATTTTCTTGAAGAGATCTCTAGTCTTTCCCATTCTGTTGTTTTCTGCTATTTCTTTGCATTGATCGCTGAGGAAGGCTTTCTTATCTCTCCTTGCTATTCTTTGGAACTCTGCATTCAAATGGGTATATCTTTCCTTTTCTCCTTTGCTTTTCGCTTCTCTTCTTTTCACAGCTATTTGTAAGGCCTCCTCAGACAGTCATTTTGCTTTTTTGAATTTCTTTTTCTTGAGGATGGTCTTGATCCCTGTTTCCTGTACAATGTCATGAACCTCGGTCCATAGTTCATCAGGCAGTCTGTCTATCAGATCTAGTCCCTTAAACCTATTTCTCACTTCCACTGTATAATTATAAGGGATTGGATTTAGGTCATACCTGAATGGTCTAGTGGTTTTCCCCACTTTCTTCAGTTTATGTCTGAATTTGGCAATAAGGATTTCATAATCTGAGCCAGTCAGCTCCTGGTCTTGTTTTTGCTGACTGTATAGAGCTTCTCCATCTTTGGCTGCAAAGAATATAATCAATCTGATTTCGGTGTTGACCATCTGGTGATGTCCATGTGTAGAGTCTTCTCTTGTGTTGTTGGAAGAGGGTATTTGCTATGACCAGTGCATTTTTTTAGCCTTTGCCCTGCTTAATTATGTACTCCAAGGCCAAATGTGCCTGTTACTTCAGGTGTTTCTTGACTTCCTACTTTTGCATTCCAGTCCCCTGTAATGAAAAGGACATCTTTTCTTGGTGTTAGTTCTAAAAGGTCTTGTAGGTCTTCATAGAACTTTTCAACTTCAGCTTCTTCAATGTTACTGGTCGAGGCATAGACTTGGATATCCATGATATTGAATGGTTTGCCTTGGAAATGAACAGAGATCATTCTGTCATTTTTGATTGTTGCAATAATGATTAAATGAGATAATATGCTTATGTGTTTGGGACAGTATATATTGATTGCTCAAAAAGAGTTAATTAGCGTTTGTTATTATTAGGTAAAAGATTTAGTATAAGTCCGTTCACCATTAGAGAAACATCTGAAAAGGAAAAGCTACTGAGGTGAGTTTGGCATTTACTGAGAGGTGTGGAGATTGCTGGGAGGAATAACAATAACCTCAGATGCAGATAACACCACCCTTATGGGAAAAAGCAAAAGGAACTAAAGAGCCTCTTGATGAAAGTGAAAGAAGAGAGTGGAAAAGCTGGCTTAAAACTCAACATTCAAAAAGCCAAGATCATGGCATCTGGTCCCATCACTTCATGGCAAATAGATGGGGAAACAATGGAACCAGTGACAGACTTTATTTTCTTGGGCTCCAGAATCACTGCAGATGGTGACTGCAGCCATGAAATTAAAAAACACTTGCTCCTTGGAATAAAAGGTATGACCAGCCTAGAAAGCATATTAAAAAGCAGACAGATTACTTTGCTGACAAAGGTCCGTCTAGTCAAAGCTATGGTTTTTCCAGTAGTCACGTATGAATGCAAGAGTTGGACTATAAAGTAAGCTGAGCGCCAAAGAATTGATGCTTTTGAACTGTGATGTTGGAGAAAACTCTTGAGAGTCCCTTGGACAGCAAGGAAATCAAACCAGTGAGTCCTAAAGGAAATCGGTCCTGAATATTTTTTGGCAGGACTGATGCTGAAGACGAAACTCCAATACTTTGGCCATTTGAGGTGAAGAACTGATTCATTGAAAAAGACCCTGATGCTGGGAAAGATTGAGGGCAGGAGGAGAAGGGGATGACAGAGGATGAGATGGTTGGACAGCATCATCAGCTTGATGGACATAAGTTTGAGTAAGCTCTGGGAGTTGGCGATGGACAGGGATGCTTGGCGTGCTGCAGTCCATGGGGTTGCAAAGAGTCAGATACGACTGGGCGACTGAACTGAACTGAGAGGCATGGAAGAGTCTATGTATTCAATCACTCAGTTGTATCCAACTTACTGGGGCTCCGTGGACTGTGTAGCCTGCCAGGTTCTTCTGTCCATGGAATTTATAATACAACTTTATAAAATGAAGCAAATTTGTTTGGAGCAAGCATCTAAGTATTGTTCTATTATCCATTCATTTCAAATATGTAATAAAAAACAGCTATAGTTAAAATAACCTGAAATATTTGTTAGCAAAGAACAAGTAAGGTAGATGCCATTCAGAATTCTAGACAATAGACCATTTATGACCTGATTGACCATCAATAAAGAAGTTAGAGATATATGAGATTCCTTTTCAAAATTCAATTAATGGTTGAGAATACTCAGCAGAGTTGATCAGGAATCTCAAAGCTGGTATGATTTCTGAATAAATCTGGTGTATATCAATTGAGTAGAAACTATCAATATCCACTGCACAATGGAGATTACATTGTCCAGTGATACATGTTCCATCAATGCCAATAAGAGATTAGGCCAAATGATGATACGATATTTTAGAAAGTCATTACTATTGTTTTAAAAAATTTCAACCAAATTATCTGTTTTAACCAAACTAGCTAGAGAAGTAGCTGGTATAAATAGTCAGCTGCAATTTTTGTTTTCTTAAAATTCTGCTGTGTGTATAGTTCATCTGGAAAGGAAAATGCAGTAGTTAGAATAGTACTGTGTACAAGGACGATGGAAACAAATGCTTTAGATCAGAGAGATGTGCAGAAGACTGCCCAGCCCATAGATAGTGTTCACGTGAATGGCATCCCTTGGAGCTGGGCATCCTGACACTACAAATGCAGTTGTAAATGAATCAAGAAGTTAATGGTTAAGCTTAATATTTATTGATCAACAATAAATTCTTTTCAGTCTGCTCAATCGCAGGCACAGTAGAAAATGATACACAGTTTAGTGAATTTAAAGAGAATGAAGACTGTACAAAAGAATGATGAATTGGCTATGAAATCTAAAGATGTTTTTAATGTTACAGTCAGGTTGACTGATACCAGGTGGCTCCAGACTATTCATTGAAGAAAAATATCTAATCATAAGGCAAGGGACAAAGTAATATATGTGTATAAACCTTCCCATCCCTTTCCTTATGAAAACCTTTTCATAAAACCTTTTAGTTCCGATTCAGATGATTCTTCTTCTGTGAAGCTTATTCACAGAGGCAAAAATCATACTTTTATGACATCCAGAGTATGTATACATTGTTCTAGTACTGCACTTATTTTATTTCATTATATTATAATAATTTTTGTGTGTGTTAATTTCTCTATTTATTAATATGGTGTGAGTTCCATGGGACTGTGTCTTTATTTTTGCAGTACTGGGCACATAGCAGGTTGACAGTAAAGGGTATTGAATGCGTGTGGTTAGTCATATATGAGAACAAGAAATATTCATGATATCTACCATGCTTATAATTCCAAAGATAAATGGAATAAATTTATGTTTGGAAAAATCCAAAGATAAATGGGCTGACAGACAAAATAAATCTCATAGACCTGATTTCTGTTTACCAAAAAATCTGCTTGTCAGATTAAATTATTTGGAAATCATCCAAACACAAAACTCTTAGGAGATATTGAAAAGTTGGAGAAATCATCTATTACAAATAAAGATATTGAATAGAAATAAGAGCCAATAACAATTTTTAATCTTTGATCAGATCCTTCATCCAAAAGTATGCTAAGAAATCTTGAGGAGCAAGGGAAAAATCTACATTTGAAAAGTCTATTTTTATGCTAATATTTAATTTGAAAATGTGTAACTTTTCTCTTTGTATTTTAATAGGATAAGAGGCAATGAAGAGAGCTAAATTGTTGTAAATTTTACAATTTTCATCTCTGGAACCTTGTCTGGCCACTCTGATAACTGGTCACCTTGCATGTTTCCCCCTTTAGGATGATAAATATACTATAGAGGGACAATTTAAAAAATTAAATCGATATTTGAAAGTGCAAAAAGCACAAAATAAAGAATCAAGCAGTGAAGTGTTATTATTGATATTAGTAAAATCAGTATTTTATTAAACTATCCAAAGCTATTTGAAAAATAAGTTGTTTCCTGAACTAAATCCTTTCTTTGAGTGCAGTTTAAATACTTGCCCTTTTCAGTTTGTATATGAAATGTTTGACTTGTCAAATGAAAATACTTGGTGCTTTTGCCTGCTCAAGAGCTTCACTGCTGTACTATTGGGCAAGGAACTGGGGCCCTGGAATGATGTCTTGCTTCTACTCTTTGCCAATCATATCATCTTGGACAGTTATTTTACATTAGTCTCGGAGTTCTCATATACAAAATGAGAATAGTCAAGTATTTCACAAGACTGTTATGGCAATGAAATTACGTGTATTTGTAAGCTGTAAAGCACTCATAAACTGTAAAGTGCCATATACATGTTTGTTATGGTTATGACTTCTTTAACATTAGGAAAATATCATGAATATGGGGAGCCTATTTTTTTTTTTTCAAATGTGCTTCTCTACAACACAAGTAGTACTAATAGAGATTTTTTCCCATTTTCTTCTTCATTTTCCCCCCATTTTTTCTGTGGTAAAATACATGTAACATAAAATTTACTCTTAACATTTTTAAGTGTACAGTTCAGTTGTATTAATGTATTCATACTGTTGTGTAACCATCAACATCATCTTCAGAACTCTTATCATCTTGCAAAGCTGAAACTTTGTACCCATTAAACAATAATTCCCCATTCCCCCTTCCTGCTTTCTTGTTTTTTGAGATAATTTACAGTTCTAATACCGCTCCCACAGTATTCCTAACACAAAATTCACTGCCAACCAGAACTTCAAATGGTGGTAATTTCAATTCTGTCTGCTACTTCCATTGTTTTGGTCCTTGTAAGAGAAACAGTCAGAAGTGGTTTAAAAAAAAAAAAGAAGGAAAACTGTAATGTAGACTTTGAATGATAGAAAAAACTTGCAATTCAGCCACAGGTAAAAACAGTTGAATATTTTGAAAACTTTTGGACATAGTGAGTTTTCTAGAAATGTATCCTAAGGAAATAACTAGGGATGTGTGAAAAAAGTTATCTGATTATGGTTAAGAAATGTAAATAGATATTCTAAATCCTCCTCAATTGCATATCAGTTTAAAAATTAATAGTACATATATATATAATGAACAGTTTATAACCACCAAATACCTCATAAGAGAATAATACTTAAAATATGGGAGTATGATCATGTTATAATTTTGTTAAAAGTTTTAGAAAGTAGTATATATGACATTGTATCAAGTAATTAAAATAATACAGATATATACATATATATTAAAGAAAAGTCTAGTAGGTATACAGCAAAATGTTAATGATAATCTCTGGGTGGCAGAATTATTAGTGATTTTAATTTGTTTTTTGGAGGTTTTTATGTTCCATAAATTTTTCAGTGACCATATATTACTTTTATAACCAAGAACAAAATGTAATTAAATAAAAACTCAAGCACAGGCCACCTCCAAAGCAAACCCAGCAATGAACTCTTAAGTATTTCAGCTATGAACATTTGAGTAATTGGAAATTGGGAGGACCATAAAAAGTAGTCACTTGGGGCTAGTACTTGAATGAAAAACCCGGAGAGCTTGTTTCGAATCATGTCGACTTTCACATTACTAATATAATTAAAGCAAGTAAATCAGTTGGGCAACGTGCCACTCACCCTTCAGACACACGTCACAGCTGTCTGCATGCTCACTATCTTCACCTTGCTCAATCTTTACAGTTTTTAATATGAATATCAATTCCCTTTTTCATAAACCTAACCTATAAATGCCACAACCCCTCTGAGGGATTTCCCTAGGCTTCATTTTAGGCTCCACAAGAAAGGATGTAAAAGAGACCTTTCTTTTGTAAAGTGATTCTATAATTCTGTCCAATATCCATCATTTTCAAGGCCAAGTAATCATATTTAATAGATCCTAAATTACATTCTGTCAGGCAAGGATTCCCTTGATGACATTAACCAGAGCAGAGGACTGACAGTCAGAGGCCCGAAAGGAAGATATTGTTCTACAAAGGGCTTACAAGCTTTTTCTGGCAGGGGTCAACTCCACTAAGTTTGGGGTGGTACAGGATCTGTGCCTCCACCTTAATCCTCAGGCTTCTCCAAGATTCCCATAAACCAGCTCCCGATTTCCTGTCTTAGAGTCACTTTTAAAATTAAATTACTTGGCACACTTTTTACCCTTTCGTTTGAGGAAATTGCCATCGTGAATTTATTTTTTAAAGTACTCCTCTAGCAAGACAGCCAGATGTGTTAGCATCTACGTACACTATCTATCCGTGTGAGAAAAACTGGGAGAAAATTGGAGAGGTGCAGTCATGCCTGTGCTGTTTAGATGAATGTAAGGTTGGAGATCATTTCTTGACAGGAAAGAGTATAAGGTCATGATGTCAGAACATGAGCATGGGGGCAGATTATTCTTTGAAAATGGAGGAAATCTTTGACCAGGTTTTCATTAGGGGAAAGTTCCCATCACTCCTTCTCTGAGTACCTCTTTGTGTGTGCGTGTGTGCTCATTTGTGTTCGACTCTTTGAGACCCCATATGGCAGACTGTAGCCCACCATAATCCTCTTTCCCAGGCAAGAATACAGGAGTGGGTTGCTGTTTCCTACTCCAGGGGATCTTCTTGACTCAGAGATCAAACTCATGTCTCCTGAGTCTCCTGCATTGGCAGGCAGATTCTTTACCGCTGAGCCACCTGGAGTCGTTTTATTTTGTGAGTTTTACATCTCAAAGGCATTAAAGAATAAGAATCTATTAAAAATAAGCATTTCCCTTGATTAAAGAAAATTTTTGATGCTTCAGTTATTGAAACAGTTCAAGCACAACTCCTTTTTTAAACTGAATTAAATTCAAAATCCAACTACTGAGCTCTTGCTATTACCCAGCCCATGCTAGAAACTTTATAAACGTTAACTCATTTCATTCTAACAATGACTCTGTACCCTACAGATATATTTATCCCAACTTTAGGGATGATGTGTACAAGTTGACCATCTCTAAAATCTTTGGATGGCTTGGACTCCAAAAGTTTGGGCCACTGTTCATTTTTGATGGTCTGTCTTACCACATAGAATTGGTATTCTTGTTCTGGAAACAGTAATCTTAATTCAGTTGCTCCAATATTTAGACTATATGGATCTTGAAATTCTCACCTAAAGAAAATGGTAAAATATTAAAGGAAAGAGTAGGAAGGAGGGGATAATAGTGGTTAGTGTTTAAAAAACATTCTAGAACAAGGAGGAGGATGATGAACACATTAGAAAAAGAAAATACTGAACCTTTACCAAGGTACTTTGTTTCACCATTTTGAAGGGCAAAAATACCTTACATAAAGGAACCAATTCTGTCTGTTTCCTAGCCAGCTTTCTTACTTTTATCCTTCCTTTTTAAAAATTTATTTATTTTTTATTGAAGGATAATTGATTTACAGAATTTTGTTGTTTTTCTGTCAAACCTCAACATGAATCAGCCATAGGTATACATGTATCCCCTTCCTTTCGAACCTCCCTCCCATCTCCCTCCCCATCCTACCCCTCTAGGTTGACACAGAGCCCCTGTTTGAGTTTCCTGAGCCATACAGCAAATTTCCATTGGCTATCTATTTAACACATGGTAGTGTAAGTTTCTGTGTTACTCTTTCCATACACCTCACCCTCTCCTCCCCTCTCTCCATATCCATAAGTCTGTTCTCTATGTCTGTTTCACCACTGTTGCCCTGTAAGTAAATTCTTCAGTATCCTTTTTCTAGATTCCACATATATGCATTCAGTTCAGTCACTCAGTCATGTCCAACTCTTTGCGACCCCATGAACCACAGCACGCCAGGCCTCCCTGTCCATCACCAACTCCCGGAGTCCACCCAAACCCATGTCCATTGTGTCGGCGATGTCATCCAACCATCTCATCCTTTGTCATCCCCTTCTCCTCCTGCCTTCAATCTTTCCCAGCATCAGGGTCTTTGCAAATGAGTCAGCTCTCCACATCAGGTGGCCAAAATATTGGAGTTTCAGCTTCAACATCAGTCCCTCCAATGAACACCCAGGACTGGTCTCCTTTAGGATGGACTGGTTGGATCTCCTTGCAGTCCAAGGGACTCTCAAGAGTCTTCTCCAACACCACAGTTCAAAAGCATCAATTCTTCTGCACTCAGCTTTCTTTATAGTCCAACTCCTG
>NW_011494769.1:2476013-2528055 GCF_000754665.1 Bison bison bison
CTTCTGCACTCAGCTTTCTTTATAGTCCAACTCTCATATCCATACATGACCACTGGAAAAACCATAGCCTTGACTAGATGGACCTTTGTTGGAAAAGTAATGATTCGAAACAATTAAAAAGTAAAGCTTTTTAATATGCTATCTAGGTTGGTCATAAATTTCCTTCCAAGGAGTAAGCATCTTTTAATTTCATGGCTGCATTCACCATCCACAGTGATTTTGGAGCCCAGAAAAATAAAGTCAGCCACTGTTTCCCCATCTATTTGCCATGAAGTGATGGGACCAGATGCCATGATCTTAGTTATCTGAATGTTGAGCTTTAAGCCAACTTTTTCACTCTCTTCTTTCACTTTCATCAAGAGGCTCTTTAGTTCTTCTTCATTTCTGCCATAAGGGTGGTGTCATCTGCATATCTGAGGTTATTGATATTTCTCCTGGCAATCTTGATTCCAGCTTGTGCTTCCTCCACCCCAGCATTTCTCATGGTGTACTCTGCATATAAGTTAAATAAGCAGGGTGACAATACACAGCCTTGATGTACTCCTTTGGAACCAGTCTGTTGTTCCATGTCCAGTTCTAACTCTTGCTTCCTGACCTGTATACAGGTTTCTCAAGAGGCAGGTCAGGTGGTCCGGTATTTCCATCTCTTTCAGAATTTTCCACAGTTTATTGTGATCCACACAGTCAAAGGCTTTGGCATAGTCAATAAAACAGAAATAGATGTTTTTCTGGAACTCTCTTGCTTTTTTGATGATCCAGCGGATGTTGACGATTTCAGGTTCCTCTGCCTTTTCTAAAACCAGCTTGAACATCTGGAAGTTCACGGTTCATATATTGCTGAAGCCTGGCTTGGAGAATTTTGAGCATTACTTTACTAGATGGGTGCAATTGTGTGGTAGTTTGAGCATTCTTTGGCATTACCTTTCTTTGGGATTGGAATGAAAACTGGCCTTTTCCAGTCCTGTGGCCACTGCTGAGTTTTCCAAATTGGCTGGCATATTGAGTGCAGCACTTTCACAGCATCATCTTTCAGGATTTGGAATAGCTTAACTGGAATTCTATCACCTCCACTAGCTTTGTTCGTAGTGATGCTTCCTAAGGCCCACTTGACTTCACATTCCAGGATGTCCGGCTCTAGGTGAGTGGGAGTGATCACACCTTCATGATTATCTGGGTTATGAAGATCTTTTTTGTACAGTTCTTCTGTGTATTCTTGCCATCTCTTCTTAATATCTTCTGCTTCTGTTGGGTCCATACCATTTCTGTCCTTTATTGAGCCCATCTTTGCATGAAGTATTCCCTTGGTATCTCTCATTTTCTTGAAGAGATCTCTAGTCTTTCCCATTCTATTATTTTCCTCTATTTCTTTGCATTGATTACTGAGGAACGCTTTCTTATCCCTTCTTGCTATTCTCTGGAACTCTGCATTCAAATGGGTATATCTTTCCCATTCTCCTTTGCTTTTCACTTCTCTTCTTTTCACAGCTATTTGTAAGGCCTCCTCAGACAACCATTTTGCTTTTTTGCATTTTTTTTTATTGAGGATGGTCCTGATCCCTGTCTCCTGTACAATGTCACGAGCCTCTGTCCATAGTTCATCAGGCACTCTGTCTATCAGATCTAGTCCCTTAAATCTATTTCTCACTTCCACTGTATAGTCATAAGGGATTTGATTTAGGTCATACCTGAATGGTCTAGTGGTTTCCCCACTTTTTTTAAGTCTGAATTTGGCAATAAGGAGTTCATGATCTGAGCCACAGTCAGCTCCCAGTCTTGTTTTTGATGACTGTATAGATTGCATCTTTGGCTGCAAAGGATATAATCAGTCTGATTTCGGTGTTGACCATCTGTTGACGTCCATGTGTAGAGTCTTCTCCTGTGTTGTTGGAAGAGGGTGTTTGATATGACCAGTGCATTCTCTGGGCAGAACTCTATTAGCCTTTGCCCTGCTTCAGCCTGTACTCCAAGGCCAAATTTGCCTGTTGCTCCAGGTGTTTCTTGACTTCCTACTTTGGCATTCCAGTCCCCTATAATGAAAAGGACATCTTTTTCGGGAGTTAGTTCTAGCAGGTCTTGTAGGTCTTCATAGAACCGTTCAACTTTAGCTTCTTCAGCATTACTGGTTGGGGCATAGACTTGGATTACCGTGATATTGAATGGTTTG
This sequence comes from Bison bison bison, assembly GCF_000754665.1. Classification (NCBI taxonomy): domain Eukaryota; kingdom Metazoa; phylum Chordata; class Mammalia; order Artiodactyla; family Bovidae; genus Bison; species Bison bison. The sequence goes on from NW_011494769.1 coordinate 2,478,178, forward strand.
CCTTGGAAACAGACAGAGATCATTCTGTCGTTTTTGAGATTGCATCCAAGTACTGCATTTCAGACTCTTTTGTTGACTATGATGCATATATATGCATTATACATGCATTAGAATACAATATTTATCTTTCTCTTTCTGACTTACTTCACTCTGTATAATAGGTTCTAGGTTCATCCACCTCATTAGAACTGACTCAAATGTGTTCCTTTTTATGGCTGAGTAATATTCCATTGTGTATGTATATACCCACAACTTCTTTATCCATTCATCTATTGATGGGCATCTAGGTTGCTTCCATGTTCTAGCTATTGTAAATAGTGCTGCAATGAACAACGGGATACACGTGAGTCTTTCAATTTTGGATTTCTCAGGGTATATGCCTAGGAGTGGGATTGCTGGGTCATATGGTTGTTGTATTCCTAGTTTTGTAAGGAATCTTCATAGCATCTTCCATAGTGGCTGTTTCAATTTACATTCCCACCAACAGTGCAAAAGACCCCAAAGAGCCAAAGCAGTCTTGAGAAAGAATGGAGCTGGAGAAATCAACCTTCCTAACTTCAGATTATATACTCCAAAGCTACAGTCAACGAGACTGTATGGTACTGGCACAGAAACAGAAATATGGACCAATGGAACAAGATAGAAGGCCCAGAAATAAACCCATGCACCCATGGGTACCTTATTTTTGATCAAGGAGGCAAGAATATACAATGGGGCAAAGACAACCTCTTCAGTAAATGGTGCTGGGAAAACTGGATAGCTACATGTAAAAGAATGAAATTAGAACACTTTCTAACACCATGTACAAAGATAAACTCAAAATGGATTAAAGACCTAAATGTAAGACCAGAAACTATAAAACTCTTAGAGGAAAATATAGGCAAAACACTTGATGACATAAATCAAAGCAAGATCCTCTATGACCCACCTCCTGCTGCTGCTGCTGCTAAGTCACTTCAGTCGTGTCCGACTCTGTGCGACCCCATAGACGGCAGCCCACCAGGCTCCCCCGTCCCTGGGATTCTCCAGGCAAGAACACTGGAGTGGGTTGCCATTTCCGTATCCAATGCATGAAAATGAAAAGTGAAAGTGAAGTCGCCCAGTCGTGTTTGACTCTTAGCGACCCCATGGACTGCAGCCTACCAGGCTCCTCTGTTCATGGGATTTCCCAGGCAAGAGTACTGGAGTGGGGTGCCATTGCCTTCTCCTGACCCACCTCCTTCAGTAATGGAAATAAAAGCAAAAGTAAACAAGTGGGACTTGATTAAATTTAAAATCTTTTGCACAGCAAAGGAAACTATAAGCAAGGTGAAAAGACAACCCTGAGAATGGGAGAAAATAATATCCTTCCTTTTTTTAAGTGCTCAGATTTTTGTCTTTTCTTTGCTCATTAGTCAGTTTAATCACTCAGTCATGTCCGACTCTTTGTGACCCCATGGACTGCAGCACACCAGGCTCCCCTGTCCATGACCAACTCCCAGAGCTTGCTCAAACACATCCATCGAGTCAGTGATGCCATCAAACCATGTCATTCTATGTCACCCCCTTCTACCACCTTAAATTTTTCCCAGCACCAGGTTCTTTTCCAATGAGTAAGTTCTTCACTTCAAGTGGCCAAAGTATTGGAGTTTCATCTTCAGCATCAGTTCTTCCAATGAGTACTCAGGACTGATTTCCTTTAGGATGAACTGGTTGGATCTTCTTGCAGTCCAAGGGATTCTCAAGAGTCTTCTCCAACACCACAGTTCAAAAGCATCAGTTATTTTTCTCTAGTTGTGGCAAGCAGGGGCCACTCTTTAGTTTTGGTATACGGGTTTCTCATTGCAGTGTCTTCTCTTGTTGCAGAGCACAGGCTCTAGAGCACATGGGCTCAGTAGGTGCAGTTCCTGGGCTCTAGAGCACAGTTTCAATAGTTGTGGTGCTTGGGCCTAGTTGTTCCACAGCATGTGGAATCTTCCTGGACCAGGGATTGAACCTGAGTCTCCTGCATTGGCGGGTGGGTTCTTTACCACTGAACCATTAGGGAGGCCCTTCGTTTTAATGTAATAAAACACAGGTGCAAAAACTGAAGGAAGGAACTGGCTGGTTTCCTGATCATTTCTTCCATCTTTTCATCATCATTAACTCCACTCGGTACTCTTTCTTTACTTCTTCCTTTCCAGTAAGTCACTTCTTTCTTTTCAATAAATCACTAAAGCTAAGATTTAAAAGCACTTTACCACATCCTGATACACTACAGTAGTTTAATTTTCATATCAGTCTAACCCAAATTGGTTTCTCATCAGCAGAGCTCAGCTGCCACTAACTTTCCCACTGTGTTCAACAAATGGAAATTTTCAGTAAAACCTGTATTAGCATTTATCTCCACTGCGGAAATATTAAGCAAGCTGGAATGTAGTGATTTCTTTAATATTTTAAATCATAACACAATTATTAGGATAGTGAATATTTCACAGTTTTCCTGAATGTGAGGTTGGATTTAAAAGGGAGTGATCATTTAAAATCTGGCTATCAGGTCTCTGGTAGACATTGGTCCATTTTGATTCATATTGCCTGGACATGTTAATATACTACTTACCTTCTTAGTGCTGTTATTTTAAAGAGTTGGCCCTCTTTGATCTTTAATGGGTTTATTTTAAATGGGTTTCTGTTTTCAACTTCATTGAATAGACAATGACAGTTGCCTGTGTTTGTGTCACATTTTATATTTTTCAGAGAACTTTCATAATGTTATCTATTTAATTCTTATTAAAACAGCAAACACTTGTTGCACACTGTGAATAGTGTTGTAGTCCAGCTTTTTGAGAGGCTGGGGGAGTAACTATGAGAGCACATCTTGAGTAATGTGTTATGAGCTTTAATAAATGTATGTATATAGGACTCCATGGACAGTGGGTACCTAATTATTAATTATTATTCTCTGATAGCATAGCACATTAGCACATTAGATTTTAATTTTATATATTGAATCAATTAGCTTCTTCAACTCAGTTGTAATAGAGAAAACATCTTATTCATCTCTGCATTCCCAGCATCAAACATGATAGCCAATTACTCTTTTATGAATGACTGAATAAAATGAGTATAGGTATATAAAGATACAGACATTCATTCTATAATTATAAATGTGTGTAGATATATAGATATTTATATGTTTATATATACTATATATAAAGTATATTTCAGAATTCCAGGAAAGAGAATGTTTCATGTAATTGTTTCATGTAACAATTGAGAAACAACTTGTTTTCTGGTCAACAGAAGTACTGTCTTTCTGTTAATACAAAGCCAGTACATAATAGGTGGCGTGTCAGGTTTTGGGCTTCCCTGGTGGCTCAGATGGTAAAGAATCTGCCTGCAATGTGGGAGACCCAGGTTCAGGAAGATCCCCTAGAGAAGGGCATGACAACCCACTCCAGTATTCTTGCCTGGAGAATCTCATGGACAGAGGAGCCTGGGGGGCTACAGTCCGTGGGGTCACACAGAGTCTAACACGACTGAAGAGACTTGGCACACACGCACCTGTGTGTTTTCAACTCCTTATGTTGATGTAGCTGTGATGGTTAACGTCAGAGTCTTGAGAAAGATCAAATTCCCACATTTCCTTTCATTTTAAGAAGTGAGATCCTTCAAGTGTCTTGTTCTTGCTCTTCCTTCCCAACATGACTAAAATTCATGTCTCACTTAGGAGACTATTTTGTCTTCTATCTTCAGGTAGTACATATTTCTGCTTGTTAATTATGTGCCACACACCTGTTTTACATGTATTTTCTTCAACTGCTTGCTTCTTCAGCTTCAGCTGCCTGCTGACTACCACCCTAACTATATTTGATTGCCTATTTTGGGGGGCGGGGGTAAAGAAGAGTTTTACTGACATGAGAAGGAAAACATCAGCTCAGAACCTTACCTGTAAGTTGGTTGCATAGAAAATACCCAATCAGATCTCTGGCAGGAATTCATTCCTTCCCTTTGTTCTTTGATATATCATATTTGGAGAAATAGTGGGTGTTTTGGAGTTTTACTTAAACACATACTGAATGTAAGATAAGAATACTGTTTATTTTTGTAAAGACTCTCTGTAAAGAAATCTTTTGTTCTGTGCCCTTTTGTCTAGTTAGGTAGACGAATACATTTCAACACCAACTTTATTTATGGCACATCAATTTAGCTGCAATGGTTGCTTTATTTCTATCCCTCTGGCTCTGGCAGTGGGTTTCTAACCCCACACTTATGGGCCTTCCTTGTTCAGAAATGGGGATCTAATGTTGGCTTTAATATGGGGCCAGTGAGGAGCCTCATGCCATCTCAGAGTGGATCCTCTTTGTTGGCTCTACTAGAATGAGTGTTAGCTATTTTCCTCTTGTTTTCCTTGGGCTAGGTGCCCTATGGGGACACGATATCAGCTGCTGACTTCATTGATCCCACCGACTGCCTCTAGTGAACATCCTTGCTAACTGCCTGCTCTGTGCCTGCCCGGGTAGACACGTGCTCTCTAGTGCTCGGAGTCTACACTTCTTCCTGTCCTTTCTCCTTTAGCCAAATGTTTTGTTTCAGCCCCATTTCCTAGACTCGTGCATCATTTCTTAGAACAGTCATCGTCTGGCCATGATGACCTCCTGTATGGATCTCTAACGCCTCCCAGACCCTGAAAGTTTCCATTTTTTTCCTGGTTTGTCCAACTGTCCCGCTCAGTTTTAAGACAGTAATAGAAACCCAGATGTGCTGTTTTGTTAGAAAAAGAAGGGGTTAGCAAGCTTTTTCAGGGTCAGCAAAATGATGATTTATTCAAGACCCTTTTAACTGTATTTAGAAAAGCTCCTCTGGACATTTCATTCAGAAGTCATTAAGACCAGAAATTTAGGATCCTGGGACAAAATCTCAGAAAGATTCCCTACAGCCCTTATTTATTACCAAACTCTCCCTTCATTGTATACATTCCTTGGCTGATAGCTGAAACTGGGAAAGAGGAGGAAGACAGTCGTAACACTTAACCTCTTGTTTGCTGTTGGCTTGTATACTTTGCTGCATGCCCTGTGTAGACTAGCACCATCCTTGATATGCTAAGGATGTCAGTCCAAGTCCCAACAGGAAACAAAGGCACATTCAAAGGGGCTTATTAGGGGAGTTTAACAAAGAGGCTATTTATAAGGATGTAGGCAGGTTTAAGGGAAACCAAAAGAGGATGGTGAAGTATCCCCAGGGAATCTTAGCAGAAGCTAGGAATCTTCACCAGCGATAGGCTTGTAGGGGCAGAGGAAGAAAAAGCTACCAGCAGTCTGAGAGAGCGCTGCACCTAGTCTGGTGAGGGTTCTGGACTTCTCCTGAGGGAAGAAGCCACTGCCAACCCTTGGTCGCACAAGGAGGGCCTCTGACCTCACTCTGCTTCCTTCTTCTCCCATCCTCATGTCTCCAACCCATCTCTTGGAAGCATCTCCTCATTTGCGAATCCAATCAAAAAGCAGAGGGGAAAGGAGCTGGAATGATGCAAAGAGCATAAGTCAAACTCTCAGGGGACAGAGAAGGTTGGGGAGGGCAGAAAGTGTATCTGGTGGGCTGGTGCTGAAGATATCTGGCACACTGAGTCATTGATCTCAGCTGAGGTTGCCTCTTTATACCATAAGAGGGTTTCATGTGGTAAGTCGAATATGTCACTGAACTCTCTCTTATAAGCTTATATAGTCATTTCTCCTCTGTGGATAGCTATTTTTATAAGTAGTCATATAGTATGGTTGGTAGAAGATGCCCTATAGTCTTAGGGTCTCTGTGCGGCTTTGGCTTCCAGATTTGTCCAATAGCTCTTTAGCCTCCCATGTCTTGTGGAGGTTGCTCCCCTGGTAGGCACATTGATGATGAAACTGCATTTTTCTCTGATGCCTTTTTTAATTGTATTCCTTTCAGCAATGGACATTAAACCACAAACCAAACTCCTCTTCTCCTTATCCTAGAGATCAACCTTTTTAATGAGACATGTCCTGTAATTATAGGAAGTCTTAGAGGGATTGTTCCCTTCTCTTCCCTCCCCTGCTCCCAATTTATGGAGAATTTGAATTATTTGGTCTTGGGAGAGAGAAGTAGATTTTCTGGATGGGAACTGAGGTGTTGCTGTGCAGCTTTATGATTCAGCATTACTTCTAGAGATTTTTCCCCCTAGATTCAGATATTCTAGAGGTACTGCAGTGAGCTCATATACACTAGATCCAAAAGGGGAAGAGAAATGTACCATGAGCTCCGGATGCAGGCTCTAAAATGAGGATCAGCGTTGAATGCAAAGGCCGTCACTCTTTTTTTAACGCACAAAGTTTTAAAACTCTATGTCAAGAGGGAGTTTTTAGATTTCCCTAAAAGGAGAGGTTTGGAGATGGTACCCTCTCCTTTACACTGTGACACAGTTTCTCATCACAGCTGTCCTAGAGGAGCTGTAGCAGATCTGCTTGGTGCTCCTGCAGACACCTGCTTCAGCGGGGAAGCCTGAGCTGGGTGATCACCCAGTCTCATGCTGAGACACACCTGACGAGCCTCAGAAAGTGTACAGTTAAACCACGGAGGGAGGTTAGCACCAGTGCCAACCTCTTGACAGAGGCCCTGCAGAGAAATGTTTTGTAGCCTGCTGTCTGCCTCCTTTGGAGAGCTGAGAGCTCACAACGTGTAAAGTTCTCGCTCCAGGTAAACCTTGGAGTTCTACAGTGTGTGCTAAGCAGCAGGTTTCCTACGGCTCTGATGGCGAATGTCTTTTGCACTCTTGGTCTATGGAGTTTGGTGTTGATTTTTCTCGGGATTAGGGTGACTGAATCATCTTGGTTTACCTGGGATTTTCCTGGATTTAGCACTGGAAGTCTAGTGTACCGGAAATCTCTGTACTCAGTCACCCACATTGGAATCTTACAACCGTGCGCTGTTGGAGGGAGGCCGCGACTCAGTTGAAAGTCAAAAAAGTCTGCTTCTCTCTTGCAAGATCAAATAACCCTGTTTTCAGATCCTCCGTAAGTTGAGGGGGTGGTGAGGGATGAGAAGGGAGAGACGCCTCTAAGTCTTCCTCTAATTACAGGATATGTCTCATGAAGAAGGTTGATCTCTAGGGTAAGACAGTGGAGGAGAGGAGTTTGGTTTGTGGTTTGAGGTCCACAACTGAGACTGTGGATGTGACATCTGAAAGTCAGAGCCCACAGAATCAGGTGTCCACTAGGAGTGTGGCTGCCGTATCACATCCTTACTCACCAGGTTCCCAGGGATCTGTGAAGTGGAAGTACTAATTCCTGTCTCACAGAACACTTTGGGTGGTTGGGTGTTCAAGTGCGTAATGCATGTTAAAGCTTTTAGTAGTTTATAAAGCACTCTGCAGACACAGTTATTTTGGTTATATCATACTTTCTTCATTGATAGTCCGTGACTCTGGGCACAAGTGGACCTCTCAACTTCCTGGGAAAGAAAAGGATCTAATAAATATTATTAATTTAATATGTCTATTAATATTTAATACATTGATTAATAATTTAATGTATTAAAACATATTGTCTCTCCCAGTCCACTGAACATTGTGCTAAGTACTTTATATACATCCATTGCTTTTAATCCTAAAAATTCTATGAAATAGTTATTATTATTCCCTGTGGCCCCTAGAATCATGTTCTTCATACAAGAGTCCTGTTCTCTTTTGATGTAGAGTCAGGGATAATGAAAGCAGAAAATCCAGTATAAAGTACCTGAGCTGGCTCCCAGAATGGGCCAGCTATTTTGCATATCAGCATAAAATCCTATACATCTAGCTGGTCAACCCTTGAAGGTAGGTGATGTTCAACCTACCCTCCTACCCTTCGTAGCCCTGCTCAGACCTTGAGGTCTACAGGTTTAAGATGGCAACAGTGGTAAAGAATCTACCTACCGATGTAGGAGACGCAAGAGATGCAGGTTTGATCCCTGGGTTAGGAAGATCCTCTGGAGGAGGGAATGGCAACCCACTCCAGTATTCTTGGCTGGAAAATTCCATGGACAGAGGAATCTGGTGAGGTAACAGTCCATGGGGTCACAAAGAGCTGGACATGACTGAGAGACTGAGCATAGCACAGGGGTTGAGGTGAGCCATTTGACACAGTCCAGCATTCTGAAAGACACAGGAGTATGGGCTCAACTCTGCTGTAATATATACATTGGAAGGTTGTATGTTTTTCCTTGGTTACTAAAAGAGTTTGCAGATAGTGTCAACAAAATTGTACAGACATGATAAATAATTTTTAAAATACATATTTTATGTATAATCTATCCTTTTATTATATTTTCATTCCATTTTTATTTATGATCAAGTTTAAAACTTTATCCAAGCATGCACCTTTACTTTTCACTGGGCTTATATATTTTTTTAAAATTCAGATGTCAGTTCACTTCTTACCAACTCAGCCTTCACCTATTAAATTCATTTGAGTCTGTAGATTATCCATGATACATCTGATACAACAATTACATCATAATGTTAAACCAGTTTCCACTTATCAAGAGATGTTTTCTCAAGGCCCTTGGAACTGATGTCCAAGGCACCAATTTGCTCATAGAAAGAACCTGAAGGGAGATCTTTTACTTGAGGATTGCAGTTAAGTTTGAATTATGTTCTCCAAAGTAGAATTTTCTCTCCATAAGTCAAATCAAAGTACTCAGAACATTCAAAGAAACTAATTTTCCGTTAATTTAAAGACTCTTGTATATACATTTATATATATTTACTACCTTTCAATGAAAATTTGTAGCCACACAAAGCAGTAAAAAAAATGTTTCTTCCTAAATGATGTTAAAACAACTTCTTAGACAAATGAGTTCAAAGACTGGGCCAAAACTACTTCGAGCTAGTCACAAGGGATGAGACCTTTCAATGTGCTGATTCAAGATTCCCTTTAAGGACTCTGTCAGTGTAAGAAAAGTGAGTGGTTAATCATTATTAAACCAAATACAAGGAAAAAATAATGTCTGGTTAAAGATTATTAGGCTAGCCAGTCAGCTGGGTGGGTAACCCTGGCTTCCCAGAGGTCCTTAATCTTATTTAGCTCTATCAGAAAATTGCTCAAGCATTTTAACAGCAATACCTGTTACATCCCAGAGGAGGCTGTGAATTATATCATGTAAGAAAGTTCTGCCTTAGACCAGGTTTGGGACAATTTTTATTCTCAATGGGAATGTAACTTTTGTATCAAAAGTTCTTATCAGATCTTTGTTCTAAAATAATAATTTTTTATCAATATTTGATTTAAGGTGGTTAGTCCTTTTGGAATAAAAGTATCAAATATTTCTTACCTTAAAAGAATATTGCAGGATTTAAAAAACATGAAAGAGAAATCCGATGCTTGTGAGAAATAGTAAGATTTCATAATGGATCATCGGGACTAACAGAGTGCAATTGTGATTTTTAAAAAAAGCCAATAGTGTCTAGATCTGCCTACTAATTAACGGGCAGTACATGGTAAACTAGGGCTTCCCTGGTGGTTCAGTGGTAAAGAATCTGCCTGCTAATGCAAGAGACCCAGGTTTGATCCCTGAGTCAGGAAGATCCCCAGAAGGGAATGGCAACCCACTCCAGTATTTTTGCCTGGGAAATCCTGTGGACAGAGGAGCCCGGTGGTCCACAGTCAGTGGAGTTGCAAAAGAGTCAGATGTGACTGAGCAAGTAAACAGCAACATGGTAAACTATGCCAGTGAGGGGCGGTAGTGTCCTTCCCACGGGAAATCCTACGGGACCACAAATGGTTTCTCCAACAAACGAATTGCGAGGTGAGAATGAGAGAGAGAGAGAGAAAGAGAGAGAGAGAGAGAAAGAGGGGGAACCTATAAAAACCACTCAAAAGACTTAACAAACCAGTCAAAACGTGTAGACCTTATATGGATCGCAGTTCAAACAAACTCACTGTAAAATAAAATTATGATATTCATAAGGAAGTTGACAATTTTAATTCTTACTGGAAATTTAATGATATTGCCATTCCCTGTGGCTCAGATGGTAACGCATCTGTCTACAATGCGGGAGACCTGGGTTCAATCCCTGGGTCGGGAAGAGCCTCTGGAGAAGGAAATGGCAATCCACTCCAGTACTTTTCAAGCCTGGAAAGTCCCATGGACAGAGGAGCTTGGTAGGCTACAGTCCACGGGGTTGCAAAGAGTCAGACATGACTGAGAGACTTTACTCAGAAAGGGGGAACCTATAAAAACCACTCAAAAGACTTAACAAACCAATCAAAACAGTAGACCTTATATGGATCCCAGTTCAAACAAACTCACTGTAAAATAAAATTATGATATTCATAAGGAAGTTGACAATTTTAATTCTTACTGGAAATTTAATGATATTAAGGAATTATTGTTAATTCTTAAATGTTGATAATGATATGTAGTTTATATATAAAAAAATTAACCTTACAGTTTAGAAATACATGGTGAAAAATCTGCAGTTAAATTGATACCATGTCTAGGATTTACTTCAAAATAATACAAAAAGAATATAAGTGGGTGGGAAGATAGGCGAATACAGTCAGCCTGAGTTAACAGTTGAATACAGTCAGCCTGAGTTAACAGTTGAATACAGTCAGCCTGAGTTAACAGTTGAATACAGTCAGCCTGAGTTAACAGTTGTTGTAGCTTGGTAATGAGTACAGAAAGTTTATCATGCGAGTCTGCCTACTTTTTGTGTATGTTAGAATTCTCTTTTCATAGAAAGCCTAAATAAAACCATGCCAGCACGGTTGGTTCTCAGAGCTGCTGGTACTTTCATTACTTCTTTGACCAGACTCCTGTTCTAGAGCCCACAGTCAGTGGAGCTCTGGGCACAAAAATGTAGGCTGGAGGCCACTGATGGCGCTTAGAGTAACATGTGAGGAAGTGGTACCATAATATGGTGTCAGTGAAAGCCTTTCTTTTAGAGCGTAACATAACAGAACAAAGATATTATGGCTAGACACAGAGAAATGGTTGTCACTCTGAGCATCGTAGTGGAAGCGTAGTACTCATCACTTAGCCAGAATTTGGAATTTATTGGTTGTGGATAAAGAGAAGGGAGACAACTGAGAAAGAACATAGTCTCAAATCCTGCTGTGGACAGAGCTCTTCTTACTTAGTTTAAAAGGCACCAGGCCTCTGATGGGAAGTAATTAGCATTCCAGTCAAGTGCAGGACTGATGTTACTGAGAGGAGGACCTTGTCTGGAAGGTTGGTTAGCCACCTATCTACTAACAGACAGTGTCAAGCTGACAGTTTTCAACCAGACTTGTATTTATTCATCGTCCTCTATGTCTTCTTTCTTGCAACTTCTCCCTTCTTCCTCTTTTGCATCCTTTTCCTTTTTCTTCTTTTCCATAAATGTTTCTCCTAAGAGCAAATTCTTTGGTGTGAAGTGTAGCAAGCTTAGAATAAAATGCTGATGTTTCTTGTAATTAATTTGATAATTTGCTTTCTTCAGTTTTTTCATCACATGGAAAGAACTAAATTGTTCCTTGGCATATGATGGAAAAAAAAAAAAGGAACCTTGGAGTTTCTAGTCTAGTAGCTCAATGTCGGTAGTTGGAGTCCTGGGAAGGAGGGCAAAGAAAAAGAGCCTGGAGAGAGAAGGACACAACCAGGGAGAAATTCACCTGCCTAACATCCAACCTGGCCTTCTTTCCTGAACTGCGTTGTTATTACTGTTCTCCTCTCCAGTCTCAGTAAATTAAACGCTCACCTTGAAGTTACACAGGCCCCCAACCTGGTTTTATCCTTGCTTCCTCTCATTCTTTTACATCTACATTTGGCTCATCAGTAAACCCTGTTTGGCAGACCTTCAGCACATACCCATAAACTCACCATCACCCTGCTGGGACAATGGTTCCAGCCACCAGCTCTATCCTGGGTAATTCTGATAACTTCCAAATTCGTCATCCAGCTTTCACTGTTGCCTCTTTTAGCTTCTTTCCAACCCAGGAGCCAGATGGTCCTTCTAAAATGTAAGTCAGACTTACAGCAGCCTCCTAGTTTACTCTGTGTAAAAGCAAATGCTGCCATGCTGACCTACTGGCCTGCACAGCCAACTTCCAACTTCTCTGATCACGTGTCCTGTTTCCCCTAGTGCATTTTCACTGTGCTGCAGCCACCCTGGTCTAGCTGTTCCTCCATCAGAGGCTCCACTGCTCCCTCTGCCTGGGACGTGTTTCCCCCAGAGCAAGGGGTTGGCGGCGGGGCATGCCTGTCTCCAACTCCTCCTTCAAGACTGCTCAATGTAAAGACCTCTCAGTGAAGCCTTCTTGAGTCGCCTGTTTAGAAAATCACTTTCTTCCCAGCACTCTGCTTCCCCTTTATTTCCCCTTGTTTAAATCTCTGCACATTTACTATTACCAGACACAGTCTATAATGGCTTATTTGTTGTGTCTATTATCTGAGTATTTATGCTGGAATGTAAGCTCCATGAAGGCAGAGAATTTTTTTTCTCTTTGGTTTACTGCTAAATCCTGAAAACCCAAGCAAGGCCTAGTCTGTAGTAGGTGCTTAATACATACTTGCTAAATGAATGAATGAATCCCCCAAACTAATAAAATCTGGCATTTACAACATTCTTTTTTTAATATTTATTTATTTGGCCGCACCGGGTCTTAGTTGAGGCACACGGGATCTTGGTTGCGTTATGCAGGCTCTTTCATTGAGGCAAACATTCTGTAGTTGCAGCGTGTGTGTTCCGTTGCTCCACGGCATGTGGGATCTTAGTTCCCCGACCAGGGATCACACCTGCATTCCCTGCATTGCAAGGTGGATTCTTAACCACTGGACTGCCAGGGAAGTCGCTGGCATTTACAACATTCTTATGTGAGTAGTGCTTTGTGGGGATGAAGCAGAGTGGCTGAGTGCAGATGACACAGGGTGCTGGTTTCAATCAATGAGATGTTGAGCTCCTGACACCAAGATTTAGGGGGGGACAGACATTTCAAGTAATAGATGATGCTAGAACTTGAGCCCCTGCTGCTGCTGCTGCTGCTAAGTCGCTTCAGTTGTGTCTGACTCTGTGTGACCCCATAGACGGCAGCCTACCAGGCTCCTCCGTCCCTGAGATTCTCCAGGTAAGAACACTGGAGTGGGTTGCCATTTCCTTCTCCAATGCATGAAAGTGAAAAGTGAAAGGGAAGTTGCTCAGTCGTGTCTGACTCTTCGCGACCCTATGGACTGCAGCCCACCAGGCTCCTCCATCCATGGGATTTTCCAGGCAAGAGTACTGGAGTGGGGTGCCATCGCCTTCTCCACTTGAGCCCCTAGGAGGGGCCTTTCTGGTCTTTCTACGGTAGCCTAAACAATCTTATTTGAACCTTTAAACAGAGGCAGTCAAAGATTTGGAAATACCTAGGCACATTTGGTTACTTTAATAAAATTTAAAGTTACATTTTGAGAAAAATATTTTCTAATACTGGACATTTATACATCTGGTATTTTTGCGATTTGTTGGAAAAAAGGTTTAAATATTTGAAATTAGACATCTGGAAGCTTAAACAGCCTAAAATTAAAGACAAAGCTCTGTTAGAGATCTGCCAGGCATAAAATACAACCTGCGGTGTTGAACCTGTGGGGGTAAGGGTATAGCTGGACCTGGAGGTGGCAGGCCCTGTGCGTGGACTAATCCTCTGGGGTCCTGAGAGTAGACAGAGCAGGAATGGAGATACTGGTGAGGGAAGTTGGGGAGACTTTGGTGGGAGGTGAGGCAGCCTAGAAAAAGGCTCATTTCTGTGTTGGCCCAGCTGCCCTGCAGTGACCAGACTGTCACAGGGCTCCTAGAAGGAAGTTATCTTGTTGGTAGTAAGAAAAAGATAAAAATTTAATTGAGAATGAACAGCCACTCTAATACATAAGTAGAAACCACCTCTGCCCTACTCTCTCTCCAGCTACTTTTGTTAATCTGTCATGCAGTGGGCCCTCTTGCTGCCTCCCCTTCCAGTCATCTTTCAGCCCACAGATCACTGTCTTTGAGATTGCTCCCTATTTCTACTCCTCCCCACCCCCCACACCCTTTTTAAGACCTCTCTTGATATTCAAGTTCATTTTTGTCTTATGTAAAAATAGTAAGGCCCACATTTGCCCAAGCTGGCTGGGCTGCTGAATAAACCTAAGAGTGGTGCGGAAGTCTGAAGAACTGATTGAATATTATTTGTTGGTGTTGGAGAAGGTGGCAGCCACATCAAAGGAAAAGTTGTGGCATGGCTCATGTGGACATAAAGGGAGGGCCTGAATTCCCTGAGGGGTCTCACCCAGATTCCACCCTACCCTGAAGGTACCCAGGGGTCGTTGTACATCCCGAAGAAGTGCTGACACTGCTGAAGGCATTGGCTGGCAAGCTCACCAGAGGCTAGGTGGGGCACCTGGCTCGTGTGTATCTACATATGTCTGTGTGTATGTCTGGGGAGACTCAGGGCAGCACTGGTCTGGAGTGCAAGTGAGATTTGTAGGAAGGCCACACGGTCTCCAGCAAAGCAAGCATCCCAGCAAGAGTGGAGGTGAGGCTGTTAAGGAGCTAGGGGGCACCACAGCATCTGGCCAAACTTAAAGAGAAACCTATGTTAAAGAGAGGCTTCCCTGATGTCTCAGCAGGTAAAGAATCCACCTATAATGCAAAAGATGCAGGAGACATGGGTTCGATCCCTGGATCAGGAAGATCCTCTGGAGGAGGGCTTGGCAACCCACTCTAGTATTCTTGCCTGGAGAATCCCATGGACAGAGGAGACTGGTGGGCTGCAGTCCATAAAGTTGCAAAGAGTCAGACGTAACTGAAGCGACTGAGCAGACATGGAAAGAGAAACCCGAGGACAAGCTGCAGGCATTACGAGCACCAGGAACAGCACACCCGCAAGTGAATAGACCGGTGGCCAGGACCTGCAGAAGACCGAGGAGCTCGAGGCCCCGGCCCCCTACCACAAAACTGCAAAGTTTAAGAACAACAGCCCAATCTCGTGTGTACTCATGTATTCAGATGCTGTCCTGGAGAGGAGCCAGGAAGGGAGATGGAAGACAGAGACATCACTGAGTACCTTTATCTAGAAAGGTGGAGCATTAAACACAGGGACTAAATGGTTTCTTTGGACCAAGGTTTATAGCGTATCGGACCTTAATTATTTTTCTCCTGGTTACTCAGCAGTTAGAAGTTCACATAGTTCATCTATTTATCTAAAACTACCAGTTTTCCTTTTTACCCATCTACTAGAAGAGTGAGTAGGTTACAACCTCATCATACACACATGATTGTCAGTAGCCGTGTGTTTGGTCAGTTCATACATTTGAAAGCTTCTGGCTGTAGTGGGACAGTGGAGAGAGGGTAGGCTCAGACCCTGTGTAGACCTAGGTTTGAACCTATCTCTTCCACTGTGTTTCCTCCCTGTGGGAACTTGGGTGGGTTACTTGACACGTATGAGCCGTGCTTGTCTGTGAAATGGATTTCATACCTCTTACCTCCGAGACCTGTTCTGAGATCAGATGGCATCTGAATATAGAGTTAATCAGGGTTTATCACATGGTAAATGCTCAACAAATGTCGACTTCTTTTCTCCTCACACTGATTAATTTTCATACTGATAAACAAATCACTGTTTCCTAGTTGATTTAGTCCAATTAACTCCCAGTAGATTGACCTTAGTTTTTGATGGAATCGTCCAAATGGGTGTATTGACACGTTAGCATATGCCATGCTTTATTTTAATCCAGTTCCAACTGTGACCTGTAGATGTCTCTGTGAATCTTCCTCTGTCCCCAGTTAAAGCTAGAGATACTGAAGACAGCTCAGTCATTTGTGTTAGTGATTATTCAGAAAGCACAGGGGTTGGTATGTGAGAAGGGACAGCACTGTTCACTTTGCCTGTCCACTAACTTCCTCTGTCCCTCTTCCCCAATCCCCACCCAGGGTGACTTTCCTTAAACTTGACCCTCTGCACCACATCCACTCTCCATCTTGACTGAGGGTGTAACTACAGAGGCAAGGGACTCTGGGTTGAATAGCAGAGTTCTTGGGGTCCTTTTGATGTCTCCTCAACTCATCCTCCAGAGAAGGCAATGGCACCCCACTCCAGTATTCTTGCCTGGAAAAATCCCATGGATGGAGGAGCCTGGTGGGCTGCAGCCCATGGTCGCTAAGAGTTGGCACGACTGAGCGACTTGACTTTCACTTTTCACTTTCATGCATTGGCGAAGGAAACAGCAACCCACTCCAGTGTTCTTGCCTGGAGAATCCCAGGGACAGGGGAGCCTGGTGGGCTGCCATCTATGGGGTCGCACAGAGTCAGACACGACTGAAGCGACTTAGCAGCAACTCATCCTCCACCTCAGCTAGGATGAGAACTCAGGGAAAACACTGCTTAAAGGTGCCAGGTGGGGCATTTTTCACAGGAAGCCATTCTTTCCCATGGCACCAGATTTGACTCACATAATTTGACCTGGGTAACAAGCTGAATTGACTTCCCAGGTGGCTCAGTGGCAAAGAATCCATCTGCCAATGCAGGAGATGCCACAAATGTCAGTTTAATCCCTGGGTTGAGAAGATCCCCTGGAGAAAGAAATGGCGCCTCACTCCAGTTTTCTTGCCTGGGAAATTCCATGGACAGAAGAGCCTGGCAGGCTACAATCCAAAGGGTCGCAAAGAGTTGGACACGACTGAAGCAACTGAGCGCAACAGCTGAGTAAGAGAGTCCTCTATCACGTCTTGCTGTTTGGGACAAAATGTTTAGCAGGTGTTTCTACTAAACCAAGGAACTCAAAGCAGAAGAAACGACCACTGGAAAGATAAGGGAGGAGGATTTAATAAATCATCTGCACAATATTTTAAGTGACGTTTTTTGCTCCATGAAATTAGGATTCTTTAGAACCCTATAAAATGGATACAAATATAGTTCATGAATCAAAGGGCCTGGCCTCTCCTGGGCTGTATTTTATGTTGCGTAAAAGGCTTCTGGTGACTAATGTGAGGCAGGCGGTGGCAGGTGAGCAAGGAAAGGAGAGGATGGATCTCCCATCTGCATTGTTTCATTTAAAGAGGCTAGAACGAGGATGTTTTAATTTTAGGGCCAGGGCTTTCTTCCTGACAAATGATGGAGACAATTTGAGTGGAATAGAGTTAGTTTTACTTTCTGGATTTCCTCAGCCATGGTTTTTTGTGGGTTTTTTTGGCTTTCCTTCAGTCTCCTGGAGCTTAGGACCGTCTGGTCTTCTTGAGCAAAGCAGAAGAGATTGTGAGCCAGTCTCTCTCTCCTCAGGCATCGGTTGTGTTTGCCCTGCTGTGAGTCTATGCAGATGCCTGTGGTCACATAGTGATTCACAGAGGCTGAGAGTGAGACAGGGTCTTGATTCTGTTGACTTTGGTGGAGAATGATCTCATCCCCTTGGAGACAGGAGTAGAAGCTACTAACCCCAGGGAGTTTGCTGGGGCAGGGGTACCTGAAATAAGTTGGGGATGAGAAGAAAAGAGACATAACACTTGAAAACCGAGATGTAGTAGCAAGATGTTAGATCTGGATGGAGCCTTGGAGCCAAAGGAGGGCAGACCTGGAACCAGAGTCACAGCTGTATGTGGGGTTATCTGGGGCTTGTTCTCTGGAGGGTCTCCTGTGCACGAGACCATGCATTCTGGTCTGCTCAGCATTCTCCTGGGTCGTGCCTGTTGCCCAAAGCAGTTGTGATAACACCCCTTCTATTCTTAAGAGAGTCCTGATTTGGATCATAAATTCTGTCACCCTAGCTGTTCACCTCACTAGATCTTTCATCAGCATCCCAAAGAGGTTGCTATGCTTGACAGTCCAGTAAGACATACTATACAGAAAGCTTCTTAAGGACCAAGAAACTGGTCTAGAATGAGGCAAGAGTTTTCTTTGAGAGGCTTTGGGCTTCCTGGCTCCTACTGTGTGTTCACTTTTAATCATACCCAAATTTCTTTTGATCCTCTCTTCTTTCTCTCTGGCTAAAAGAGAGTTGTTTTAAAATCATTATTATACTGTAAATTACTTTTTTACTTAAAAACATGCTTACGTATTTCTCTATTAATGGACAGGTCGTTCTGTTTCCATTTTGTTGGCAACTTCAAACAATGCATACACACACACACACCTACACACACACACATATCCTTCTGGTTTGCTGTACTTATTTCTGTTTCCTTATCTGTACATGAAGAAATTATAGGATTGGTGGCAGGATTAAATGAGATAGTGCTTCTAAAAACACTTTATAGTGCTTTTGGTACAGAGTAAATGTTCAATAAAATTGGTTGTTGTTATTATTTAAATATTTATTGCATAAATTATTTTTTTCTCAGAGAAGCTCATTCCTGGGCTTTCTGACTAGCGAAAATAGTTGCCCCTATGTCCTTTCAAGGTTACAGGCAGGATCATGGCAAGATGTAAAATGTCTTCCTAAAGCATCACTCAGAACCTTACTGAGGGTTCCAAGTGAGGTCCCTATAGTTCATATGGTCTACAGTCCCCCTCAGTTCCCAGTTTCAAAGTGGATGTGATGATTTATTCATTTCTGCAGGGGCCAAAATGCCACTTGAATGTTGTCATTGAGACACTAGACTTTCCTCTCATCTCTGAAGTATAAAATTCAAAACAGCTACAGAAGTGGGGTTGAGAGAGAGGAGGATAAGAAGGGACCTTCAAAAGGCTGTGAAGCAGAATGGGATGGAAAGAGTGGCTGCCACTCCTACAACAGGAGGGTTGTTTGGAGGCACTCCTGTAGAGACCAGAGCGGGAGACGGCAGGGTAAAGGGCTGCCTCAACTTTCATGTTGCGAAATATGTTTTTCAGATGTTCTTTTTAGCCAGAACTTGTCAGTATGATAAAGAGACAGCTGTCGGACTTCAAAAGAGTGACCTCCTGCCTTCTAAATATCTCTCTGCAGTCCAGGGCTTCCGAAAGGAGCCATCTCTAGATGAAAACTGATTTTCTCTTTGCTGTTGTTTTTTTTTTTTTTTTTTTTTTCCTTAAAAGCTTTGAACAATATGGCAAAAGATAAGAAAGGAGGCTTTTGCTCCAGATGTGCAAGGTTTCCTAGAAGAAAAAAGATCTAAAAAGCTTCTCTACCACCTGTCCTGATAAGTCAAAGAGAGGATTTGACTTCACATGAGAGAGCTTATCAAATAAATACTCTGCTTGTCAGAATTTTCTCTCTAGTTCCCATCCTACAGAGACACATCCTGACAAGCTGTAGAGTTTCTCCATTGACCAAAAGCAAAAAATAACAAGACAAACTAACTCAAAGTAGGGCTGGGTAGGACTGAGGCTTTATGGAGCTATTAAAAACTAAAGAGAAAAACTAAAACCTAAAGGGAGATGCTCCAGCAAAGAAACAGGAAACGTGTCAAGTGATAGAGGCAAAAAAGAGGAAGAACAACTTAAGACTTATTACTCATTTTTAATCTTGTCTACATTCAGAAGATTTACCAAACTTAAAACAAGTAAAAAATGAAAATATTAAATACAAAGTCTGTTTTTCAAGGCCACAGGAGTGACAGATGGCACTCTTATGGATTGAATGTTTGTCCCCCCAAAATTCATATTCTAAAATCTTAAACCACCAATCTGATTGTATTAGTAGGTGGGGCCTTTGGGAGGTAATGAGATTATTGGGGTGGGACCATCCTGAATGGCATTAGTACCTTTATAAGAAAAGACTTGAGAGCTTGTGCTCTCTGATCTCTGTGATGGGAGGGCGCTGCAAGGCAACAGCCATCTGCAATCTGGGTGAAGTGAAAGTGAAGTCGCTCAGTCGTGTCCAACTCTTTGCAACCCCATGGACAGTAGCCTGCGCCAGGCTCCTCCATCCATGGGATTTTCTAGGCAAGAGTACTGAAGTGGGTTGCCATCGAACCCAGGTCTCCCGCATCGTAGACAGATGCTTTACCATCTGAGCTACCAAACCAAGGCCAGTGCAGGTCTCATAGGTGAGGGATCCTTCAGGTTTTAAAGAGAGAAGGACTGGGCACAGGACAGTCCAGAAGGTTCATTCTGCCATCAGCAAGATATTCATTAGTGAGGGAAGTTGAGAAACTTGAATAAAGTGGAGTCACAAAGAGACGGACATGACTGAGTGACTTTCACTTTCACTTCGATTTTTAGTGTTTTGTTAGATGCTCGACAAATATACCAATGAGGATAAGGGTACTTACAGTTATTCAAAATATTATTAATAGAACATTTCCTCCATGCCAGACACTAAGTACTGAAGATAAGATAACCCTCATCTTTGTAGTCTGTTTTATCCCCTCCAGGATTCATTCTTTAGAACAGCATTCAGCTTCATTTTTAGAACAGGACTTTTACAACTGAGTTTGTTCTGTTACTTAAGGTATGAAACATAGCTACTGATCTAGAGGGGCGATGGTTGTGTTCAGGGACCACCCTCCTCCTTCCATCTATCCAGGAATATATCAGTCTTACCCAGTATCCAAAAAAAAAAGGGCCAAGGTTCCCATTCAGAGTCCTGAATCTAGGGTTCATGATAGAATTTTCCACCTTGAAGGAAAGCTTGAGTCCTAATCAGACTTCCTCCATCATTGAAATAAAACAAAAATAAAAGAGAGTTATCAAAGTCCATACTAATGATATTATGGAATATAAAATTTACATTAGTCATGTCGTTCTCACTCATGTCCTGTGATGATACATGTAAATTCCAAATAAAAAACTGTTTCCTACCACTTAAAGTGAGGAAAGGGTAAGAAGTCACACCAAAGCCTATCTAGAAAAACTGACCTGCTGACTCTTAGGACCCAAAGAGGCCAGAGTGTGACACCTCAGTGTGATATCTCAACATGCTACAAAGACACTGATCTCTGAGTGGAGTGCCTGTATATGAATGTGGGGAGAGGAGGGCTGGAGGCTGGGGAGGACCGCCATCATAAATCTTTATCAAATCAGCAGAAAGCAAGCAGAATCCAGGGCCACTTTTCCAACTTCAGCCTATCAACTTAGAGTAGATTTGCCTTGTCAGTTTTTCAAGCATATTGTCTAAGATGGTGGCTTGTTTATTTATGTCTTGGATTTATGGATTGACTTTCTTCCTGAAGGCAACTTCAGTTGACACATCTATTTGTTCTTACATATTAAATCACCTTTTTTTTTTTGAAGAAAAGAGATTCACAGCAAGTTGCAGGTAGACCCATGTGTTCTTTTTTGTTCTGTATTATGTTTTTCATTTGCCTCTGGGGTAGATTATTTTCCATTCTCAGCACCTGTATTTCCTCCTTCGTCTTTCTAGATGCTTGTCTGGGCTGTTTTCCACCTTCCAAACCTTTACACAACTCATAAATTTAGTGTTCTCTGGTTGCAACTTTGAGACCACAAATTAAATGGTTTTGTCAGCTCAATAAAAAACAATAAAATAAAAAGGAGGATTAACAAGCACCTGGAAGAAGCTCTATATCTTGGCAAGAAAGATTAGGCTTTCCCCCAAAGGTTCCATGGGATTTAGAGAAGAAACTGGCTGGATTTGTTTCCTCACATATCTTAATATTAATAATAAGATGGCCAAAGCCATCCTAATTACCTGTGTCTCTATGCATGTTTGTAGGCTTGGAGAGCCAGTGGTATGGGGACCTATACTACAGTCATGGGACTCTTCTCAGCTGTGTGGAAATAGCAGCCAGGGATGCTCTTCCTCTGTCATTATTTCCCACTCCTCTTTACAGAAGGCCAACTTCTAGACTTCTGAAACATTCTAGGTTTCTAGACATCTTAGGCTTTCAGAACATTCTGTGGTGGGATCACTTGTCTACAAATTAAATAGTATGTGGACTCACGCTTGGGAGAGAATTGGTCTCTGCCTTGCCTGATCCTTAACCTTCATTCTCACTAGTGGTTCAACATGAGATTCTGAGTGGGATGGGAAACGCCAGCAAGGAGCCACCTGCCTTATGAAAACGTCACCTCCTGCTTCTCCTACTCAGGAGGCCTGGACCATCCAGTCTCTGCAAACCTTTAGGCATCAGGCCTTTTATGTCCCTCCTGGAAGGAGGTACATGCAGGCTGGTTCTGAAAATGGGCAAATTCAGTAGAAGATAGAACAAGCAGAAGCTGATTTCTCAATAAAAGGGTGTTGAGTGTCTGGGATATATTTTGTCTTTGTGTCCCTACCATAGTGCCTGGCATAGACTAGATACTTAGGAACTGTTTGCTGAATGACTTAAATTTGAATGACTGCTTTAAATGGCTTTGTCCATGAAGACAGGTGGTTTTACTGCCTTGCTGTACAAAGGTGAAGAGAGGATCCTAGGCTTCATTTATCTATCCATCCAGTTGGCAAACACTACCAATCACTTCCTATGTGCCATTTAGCATTTTATCTGAAATTGTTCAGTTCATTTATACTCTCTATCCCCACCCAGCTGGCCCAGAGCATAAGCTCTAAGAGAGCAGGGATGTTGCCTGTTTATTGCTGAGGGCCCTTGAGTGGAGCCTGGGGATAGGGAAGGGCCCTCAAACATGACAGCTTGACCTTTCTTCCAGCTAGTATTACACAACTTGCAAATGGCTCCAAATCATTCCATGTACTGAAACCCA
The DNA here is from genome assembly GCF_000754665.1 of Bison bison bison. Classification (NCBI taxonomy): domain Eukaryota; kingdom Metazoa; phylum Chordata; class Mammalia; order Artiodactyla; family Bovidae; genus Bison; species Bison bison. The sequence goes on from NW_011494769.1 coordinate 2,500,692, forward strand.
GTGGTGGTTGGGGGAAGCGGCTCTTGCATCGGCCTTGGCATCTTCCTCCATCACGGGCCATTTCTTCACCTATTAATCAGCCTTGCTCTTACCCCAGTCTGTGTCCCAAGCTGACCCTGCACCCTACACCAGCTCATTGGATTAGAGCGAATATACAGATTGGAAGGGCATGGAACCCACTCCAGTATTCTTGCCTGGGGAATTCCGTGGGCAGAGGAGCCTGGAAGGCTACAGTCCATGGGGTCGCAAAGAATCGTACACGACTTAGTGACCAACACACACACATGCACACGTACATACAGATTCTGGAGATTCTTTGTTATTTTTGCAAAGTTCAATTTTTAAGACATAGAGTCTGGTATTTTTTTCATTTTAGTCTTTTATGTTCTTATCATATTTCATAAATCCATAAAATGCTGAAGGTCAAAGGTACAACTTTCCTCTGGTGGAAAAATGCTTGACTAATGCCTTTGGCAAAACCGTTTTCTCTGTACCTCTGGGTTAGGATGGGTCTTACAAACCTCCCAGACTTCAGGCTAGAAAAAAATTACTTCTGGACTGAAGGCTGCCTGCAAGATTTTTCCAGGCCCCTGGAATGTCCTTTACTCTACAGTTGTTTTCTGAGTCCCTGTGCTGAACCCACTTTCCATTACAGGGAGAGAGAAGCTAAGAGAGAAAGACATTTGCATAGAACGCCACAGTTTACAAGCTTTTTCCTATGTTATCTTTTTAAAATCTTTGCTATTAAACTGTGAAATGTGTGTCGTTCCAGTTTTAGAGATGGGGAAATAGCTGCTTAGAGAGTTTAAATAACACACTAACCAGAAATGGAGCTGTCATTCCAGCAGATCATCTCCTGAATATGAACTCTGTGTGTTTGCCATTCCCCAGCTATGTCATAAATGAGTTTCTGAAGTTTGCTAGTTATTTTGTTTCCTGCTTACTTCCCTGTGGTCACTGTGGTTCCCCAAACTTGTTAAACTTGTTCACGTCTTTAGGTCTCTGTATAATGCTCGGCCCTCTGCCTGGAAGAACTTGGCTTCTCCTTCATTTGTTTAGGTAACTCTCATGCGTCTCTCAAATCTGGGCTCGGGAGAAGCACAGGGATAACCAGGGGTCCTGGAGTCACTGTTTGGGCCCAAATCTTGGTGCTACCATTTGTCTTCTGTTAGACTTAGTTGGCGAATTAACCTTTCAGTCCTTTGTTTTTCCATCTATGTGATGGGAAGAATTTTAATGCTTATTTTCAAAGGCTGGCAAAGAAGGAATGCAAATACCACACTGCTTAAAGGATAGTCAGCTTTCTGTTGTTCCCTCCCAATTTAGAATCACGTTACCAGTCTCCCCTGCTTTTCTAGAATTGCCTCTTGATGGTCCTGGGGTTCCCAGTCCATCACCCTCCCCAGAGAGAGGAAAATGAAAGGGGGGAAAAAAGAGAAAAGAAAGAAGAATTGCATGGAACAAAGAGAGAAAATTATCTGATATAGAGAAGACTTCGCCAGCAGAAGGGAAAGAAGGAATATTAAAATAAATGTATCAACGTTTTTTTCTGGGAAGGATTAGGGAGAAGAGAGGAGAGAAATAGCTAAAAATGGCACCGCCTGTCCTGGCAGACATGTCCTGGCTCAGAAAGATCTTCTCTGAGTCCAGGAAGCAGCATAGGAGTCTGGAACCCAACTCTGAGGGAGGAGAAGGAAAATATGAGAAGAGCTGGCTTGCAAGGAAGGAGGAAGGGTGACAGGAATCATCTTTGTACAAATCCAAGTGGCAATTGGGATACATTTATGTTTTAAGAAATTATGAGTTTTTTTAAAAGGGCAAGTTTTTATACCACTTTTTTTTTTTTTTTTGCTTAGTAACAAGACCGACAAAAGACATGTATTCAGCCAAGATGTCAGTTGTTCAGCTCATTAAAATATTAAGTGAAACACTGATGACAATTATATAGCACTGAGCCTTTTTGTCTGCCAAAGTGTGCCTTTCAGTGCATAACAAAGTAGGTCAAAAATTTGTTTTGTTATTTTCTTTTCATCTTAGATTTTTTGATGGAGCTCCTTGTAGTGGGTAAAATGATTGCCCACTGTTTGGTGGGGATAATTTGAGGATGGGAACGCTGGAGTGACTCAGATGTCTTATGGATGGCAAAGAAAATCTCCCTTCACTTCTCTCTGGAATAGCATTCATTCATCCCAAAAGACTTGCTGACCCTCTGCTTTACGCCAGGCTTTGTACTGTGTGTGTGTGCTAAGTTGCTTCAGTCGTGTCCGACGCTTTGTGACCTCATGGACTATAGCCTGTCAGGCTCCTCTGTCCATGGGATTCTCCAGGCAAGAATACTGGAGTGGGTTGCCATGCCCTCCTCCAGGGGATCTTCCCAGCCCAGGGATTGACCCAGCCTCTTATGTCTCCTGCATTGGCAGGCGGGCCACCTGGAAGGCCTTGTGCTATATGTTGGAAATACAATAATAAGCAAGATAGATATTGATGGATACCATCCTTGTGATAAGACCTGTGGCTCCTACTCAGCTTTGTTTATTTGGCTAACACCTCATGTTCACAATATCTCTCCTAATCATATAAAATGAACATGTCCTAAGACTTCCCCTGCGAGGTTCTGCTATGAGAAACGAATAGTGGTAGTCACTGAGATGTTGATGGCAAAGAGGAGTTCACAAATGTAGTTAGAGCTAGTATTTACTGAGTGCTTACCAAGTGCCAAGAAGAGTGCTAAACATTTTCAATGAACAAACTCATTTCATCTTTAAATTTTGTTATATATCAGGAGCTGCAAAGGATCTGAAATTGTGCTCTATTTGCAAGCTTTTGGATGCTGGCAGAACACACGTCTCCTGGGTCAGAAACAAAGGACTTTATTACTCACAGTTCAGCTCACAGCATGAGCATCAACGTGTGTGCATAGTTCCTCCAGCCCTGAAGTTATGTGGGAATGCCATCATATAGGGGCTTCCCTGGTGGCTCAGCTGGTAAAGAATCTGCCCGCAATGTAGGAGACCTGGATTTGATCCCTGAGTTGGGAAGATCCCCTAGAGAAGCATATAGTGTGTGGTGTTATAGGAAGGGAACCCTAAGCTTAGGAAACCTGAACCTTTTATAATGGGTGGTAAATAGGCCTACGCTTTGCTCTGAGGAAGATGTCATCTCTGTCTTGCATGGCTGCTTGCTTGGCAAAATGAGAAGTGTGGAACAAAGGGCTGTCAGGGTCTTAACAAGATATGTAGGAGTAAGAGAGACTCATAGAGGACAGTATCCCCCAAATAGATACTATGTATATCCTCACAGTCTACTGAATAAACTGAGACTGGGCGCAGGGGCAGCGTGTAAGTAACTTGCCTTAGGTCACAAAATTAGCACATGTGTGATTAGCATTTGAGCTAGGCAATCTGATTTCAGAGCACATGCTCCATGAAAGTAGCATTTTAGTTTGAATCACTGAAAGCTGAATCTGAGACAAGAACTTGGGTGCAGGTAGGTGTATATAGGAGGTATTTGGGCAGGTGCCAAGGACTTACCCTGTCTAGATGACACTCCTCACCTACTTATTCATTCCCATGTTTGTTTGTTTTTTATTTTTCAGGAATTTTAATTAAATGATATCTGCAAGATTCTTAAAATCATAAAATAAAAGCATATATAGCATGGATAAAGCTCTATCAGGCAAAAGTGAATAATAGCAATAAGTAAAACTAGATACTAATCTGAACAGACTTTCATCAGTAAATTTATAAAAAGATTCAGTTGAGAAGGACAGAAGCTGAACTCACTAGGAAGTATTGAGATCTGATGAAGAGATTATGAATATGTGTGTAAATCTTATTTTTCCATGTTTTAAACCACTGTGTCACTGAACTGAATCTGATGCACATACAAACTTGAAAAGGTTGACTGCTTCCACTGCAGAGTTTTGTAAATAGTTATTTTCTATTTCACTATGGTTTTACATTCTCTCATTTTTATAACTTCCCTTAATTATCCAATCTGTATTTATGTACCTGTTGGGTAAACCAAATCAGGCATGCAAAAATGATACACTTATTTCCCTGAAGATAACTTTGGCAATAATTATATACTTGTTTAGCCAGGTGAATGACCAACTGAGACTGAGCTGACAGTGCTGATTTTGATAATTTTTACTAGAAATATAAATATATGGGAGGCTCCATATGTATCTTCAGAATTCTACTTATTTACATCTTAGAATGCTAAGCAGAGTTTTTAGAGATCAGTTTAGCCTTAACGAAGAGAGACATAGATATTCACACAGCAAATCTAAGTAGCATAACCCAATTTGTTGTCTTATCAAGGTACTTTGTGCTTTACTTTCCAGTTCCACATCTGCTTCTAAACCAAGTGGAAACGTTATGAGAGTTAGAATAAAAGAAGACAGCACTGAACTTCAGAGCTGAGATTTGCTACCAGTGAGCTGTGCAAGCTTAAGCCAGACACCGTTAGCTTCAGTTTCCTGGTTTATTAAATAGGCCTGGGGTACATGATATATACTTTTCTCCCCAGTATTAATTGGAATATGATTTTAACACAGTAAATTCTGTTGGGAAGCCAGTACCCAGAATTAAGTTGTGTACTTTTTATAGTTAAGAACAAAGACTATGGAGCCAGACAGACCTAAGTTTGAATCCTAGTTCTGTTGATTATATAACTTTAGGCAAATTGCTTCACCTCTTTCATTTTCTATATAATAGAAATAATCATAACTTTCCTTGCCGTCAGTATTTCCACATACACCTAAAAGAAAACCTCCTTTGAGCTCACATTTCTATTGTGCTCTCACCATACCACTTGCTTTTCTTTTATAGAAAATCTTCCTAAGGATTGTCTCAGTGCTCCTACTTTCCCATCTTCATTTGACCTTACAACAGTGTGACTTCTCATCCTATGACTTCCGCCGATGCTGTTTTCACCAAGGTCACTCAGGACTGCCTTCTGGCTACATCTAAAGAACACATCTCAAGTTATCTCCCAGTGAAGTTCAGCATAGACAACCACTCTCCTTCCTGGGACATTCTCCTCCTTTGGCTTCCAGAAACGTGCCTTCTACCTCCATTTCTTTTCCTTCTCTGTTTCCGATGGGCCTCCTCCTTCCCTGTGTGCCCCTTCCAGGTATTGTTGGCCCACAAAGTTCTATTGTAGATTCTATTTTTCTTTCTCTATAAAATCTTCTGGATATCTTAAGTATTTTCATGTCTTCAAGGACCACCTAGCACATAATGCTGATGACTCCTGAATCTTTATCCGTAGCCCACAGTTCTGAGTTTCAAATTCACATACATAACTACATCTTGATTATTTACACTTGCTTGTCCCTCAGGTATGTTCCCCAGCATGTCCAAATAAAACTAATTATCTTTATGTCCATATTAGTTCCCCTATTTTGGTGATGTAATCTCCATCCAGTCAGTGGCTCAAGACAGAAACTTTGGTTACCTTCACCCCCGCTGCCCCCAAATATGGGGAATACTACTAAGCAGGTCTAATCTTGAGTATCTCTTGAATCCATCTGTCTTCATCTCCATGACCATTTTCTGACTCAGACCACCATCTTCTCTCATCTCCATCGCTACAACATTCTCCTTATTGATCACATTTATCAGTCTTGCTGCTATTCTCCACACTGCAGCTCAGTCACATCATTTCCCATATTATAATCTCTCGAGAGGTTTACATTGCCGTCCAACTAACACGCAGACTTTCTACAATGACTAACAAGACCCTTTGTGATGTGCGCTCCCCTCACCTCTCCAGCCTCGTCTTTCCCTCCTTTCCGTGTTCTGTCCCCTACACACTTGAGGCTCCATTGAAACAGCTTCTTCCAGTTCCTCCAGTTGAGGAGGAACTGTGTATGTTTGTTATTCTCTTAGCTGGAAACTTCTCTCCAAACTCTTCCTCGTCTATCTGTATCTCCACCTCCAGAAAGCCCTTCTTGGCCTGTGAATCTCCCGCTGGCCGTACTCCCTATGTTCTTCCCTCTGTATTTGCTCCATCATCCCACTTGCTACCTTCCTTATACTCACCTGCTTGTTTACCACTATCTCCCACGACACTAACCTCTGTGAAAGCAGAGTCCCTGTCTGTCTCACAGGTATTCCCTGCACTTGGCAGAGCCTGACACGTGATGAGAACACAATCCACAAATAAAGTGTCTACTAAACGAACAAATGTATGAAAATCACACACTAGCTAGTTTAACAAGTGCCACTTTTTAACTGTAATTAATAGTAGATATTAGAATGTTTTTTTAAGTTTTGGGATCACTATGGATATTATCTGTTGGCTCCTATCTGTACTCAGGAGCCCTATAGCCTCACAGAGAGAACTCTGTGGTTTTCATGGTGAGAAGAGGGTGGAAGAGGGAGAACAGGATGATGGGGCTCACTGGTCCCCACCTCGGGACCTTAACATGGCTTACACCGGAGCAACTAGGATTTGTTTGTTTCATGCACTGGGGTGGTATATTATATCATTATATTTTCTATGGGGAAAAAGCAGGGAAAAATGAAACAATAAGAAAAAGTAGCCCTGATATAAGCAAGCTATCAAAACAGGTCTTATAAAGATGGTTCTACAATTAAGTAAGGAAATGAAAATATTTGCTTTAAAAGTCATAATGGAGGCAGGTATTTGGTCCCTACAGCATAGTACTAGCATTACCAAGAAAAGGGTTCAGTGTTCTTAAAAATGGTTCTGGGATGATGGGTTGTGTATCTGCTTCAGTTTATGTCTTTTCTTAAATCAGTTAGGCTGACTCATACTACCAACTGACATTTATTAATAAGCATAATTAATAAGACTGTGAGACTTTTCTTTGTCATCTTGTTCTTTTCTATATCTTTTCTGTGTATTTCTATTGTTTTTCCTTCTCCAGGGGATCTTCCCAACCCAGAGATTGAACCTAGGTCTCCCACATTGCGGGCAGATTCTTTACCAGCTGAGCCACAAGCTGCTGCTGCTGCTGCTGCTAAGTCGCTTCAGTCGTGTCCGACTCTGTGCGACCCCATAGACGTGAGCCACAAGGGAAGCCCCCAAATACTGGACTGGGTGGCCTATCTCTTCTCCAGCGGGTCTTCCCAACCCAGGAATCAAACTGGGGTCTCCTGCATTGTAGGGGATTCTTTACCAACTGAGCTATGAGGGAAGCCCCCCCAAATATGGAACACTTCACAAATTTGCGTGTCATCCTTGCACAGAGCCATGCTTCCCTGAAAGCTTCCATGGGGTCGCAAAGAGTTGGACATGACTGAGCGACTTTCACTTTCTATTGTTTAGATAACCGTGCCTGAATAAAATAGGACTTTTTGCGGTGTAGACAGGGAAAAACATATATAATCAGACTTAGAAATTAAACCTAGTACTAGAAATTTTCAATCCTAATCTGCTTCCTCTGCCAGTGTGTGGTTAGAAGTTTCATACCTTGCAGTTCCCAAGGGAAATTCTGCATTTCCATGTCCCCACTTTCCTAACATTAGAGATGGCAAGATGTTAGACAAAAACATTGCTATTGGAAGAGAGGCTTAGGAGATAAATATTCTTGATCATTCATTCATTCAAAAATATTTATTGAGAGCTTGCTGTGTGACAAGCTCCTATAACATTATCTAGTGCTTGGACATATATCAATGAAAAAAAAGCCAGATAACATCCCTACTGTTATAAAGCTTATATTGTGATGGGGGAGAGAGAATCAGAAAATAAGAAAACAACAAAATAATTTTGAAAAGTGATGAATTGTATGAAGCCAGAAGAATGATCATGTGCCATGGATTGACACCCTGGGAAGGTGGGGCTAGATTGGGTTAGATTGGGGCTGCCATAGCCAGGTGGCCTCTGAGCTGAGCTAAGTGGTGAGAAGTAAGCAGCCATGTGAGGAAGGAAGAACAGAGCCTTCCAGTAGAAGGGAGCAATGAGGGCAGATTTCCACCCCGTTCCCTTCCCCTGTGGGCCTCAAGAAGGCAGCACATGAGGTGCAACCTTCCTCAGGCCATTTCAGGGAGCAGGACCAAGTGGTTTGCTGACAGGGCCCAGCACAGCCGAAGTAGAAAGGGACATCATGGGGAAATAAGTGGAGAAAGCAATAGGAGAAAAGTCATACAAATTCTTTTATAAGAAGTTTTGGTTTTGGTAAAAGGTTTGTTTTTTCATTTTATAAAAACAAAATAATCTTAAAACTAGATGTGTGTGTGTACCATGTGCTCAGTCATATCAGACTCTTTGCAAGTCCGTGGACTGTAGCCCGCCAGACTCCTCTGTCCATGGGATTTCCCAGGTAGGAATACTGAAGTGATTTGCCATTTCCTCCTGTGGGGGATATTTCTGGCCCAGCCATTGAACCCGCGTCTCCTGCGTCTCTTGCATTGCAAGATTTTTTTTTTTTTTACCTGCTGAGCCATCAGCGAAGCTTAAAACTAGACAGAAATCCCAAGCAAGAGGAAATGCTCCTAAATTGCTACAGTTCAATTACAGTTCAGTCGTGTCTGACTCTTTGCGATCCCATGGACTGCAGCACACTAGGCCTCCCTGCTGCTGCTGCTGCTGCTAAGTCGCTTCAGTCGTGTCCGACTCTGTGCGACTCCATAGACGGCTGCAGCCTACCAGGCTCCTCTGTCCATGGGATTTTCCAGGCAACAGTACTGGAGTGGGGTGCCATTGCCTTCTCCGACTTAGGCCTTCCTGTCCATCACCAACTCCCAGTTTACTCAAACTCATGTCCTAAATTGTTATGGGCATTTAAGTGGAACCTGTGCTTATCCCATTTGTCCACTAGAGGGAAGCATTGCCTATCAAATGCACCGGAGGTTTCGTATCCGGAAAACCAGTTCCACAGGTACAGTTACATTCCCATCTCTCCTGTTCCTCTTCTGTCTTTCCCATAATCCACCTTTTAACTCCCTGCCATCCACCTATCCGAGGACACGATCTCCGTATCCTGGCTAGGCTTTTTGTTTAGAGGAGAACCTCTGACTCGTTAGGAACAAATAAAATCTGCACATTTAACCTTGTTGGAAGTGTTTTGACCATATGCCTCACTGTGGACCCTTTCAATGGGCAGCAAGAATCTCAGGGGTCTCCCGGGACTCTGGTTGGCCCATTCTGCCCAGTTCTTCAGGATCAGGCCCATTGCTAGGGGTCATGGGAGTTTAACATTGTTAGGTTAGGGAGCAAAGAGCTTTGTTTCCTCTTTGTGGTGTTGGATTGGCTGTCCGCTGGTAGGTTGGCGGCACCGAACCTGGCCTCCATGGGTGTGGGGACCATGCTCACTTCTTTTCCAGCATGCCAAACCCTAGTCACCTGCCTGCAAGTTTCATGTTCTATGTTTTAGCTTTAATTTTAAATTGGGCCTTTTATGAAAAGTGTACACAACAGTGAGTTCAGTAAGAGAAAAGTGGAGGAGAAAGAAATGGCAAATTTTTAGCTGTAGCTACACAGGCAGATTAAATGTAAGATTTTAAAATAGGGTGTGAGAATTATGTACAAATAAATTATGAGAATTTATAATATGGGTTTTGCTTCCTTCCAAAGAAGGAATCAAAGCATCATGCAGCAGAACACATTGCTGTGAACATTGGATAATTATTCATTCATGGTGTATTTAGTGTTTTCCTTTTTTTTTTTTTTTTAATTTTAATTGGAGGCTAATTGCTTTACAGTATTGTAGTGGTTTTTGCCATACATTGACATGAATCAGCCATGGGTGCACATGTGTTCCCCATCCTGAACCCCCCTCCCACCTGCCTCCCCTTAGTATTTTCCTTTTATGTGCCAGGAACCAGGGTATACAGCCCATGGGCAGGGCTTTTACGCAGCTTTTATTGTAATTAAATAAAGATATGAATGAGTTCAAAAGTCATATAAGAATGTGTGTGTGTGTGTGTGTGTGTGTGTGTGTGTGTTGGTGTTTCATAGCTGGACTTCATCATCTCCAATACACTTCATTTTATAGATGTAGAAATGATGGCTTGGAAATACTGAATACTGTGACTGATTCAGGGTGACACAGTTTATTCATTTGACCACTGAAATTTGCTTTAAGCAAATGGGAAAACATTCTAGGCTCAAACAGTAAAGAATTTGCCTGCAGTGCAGGAGACTGGGTTCTATCTCTGGGTCAGGAAGATCCTCTGGAGAAGGGAATGGCTACCCACTGCAGTATTCTTGCCTGGAGAATTCCATGGACAGAGGAGCCTGGCAGGCTACTGTCTATGGGGTCACAAAGAGACATGGCTGAGCAACTAAGCACACACCCACCCAATTATTCAGCTCTGAGTGCTTGAGAGAAGAGAGAGAGAATGGTTTGGAAAGGGAAATTTCTTTGGCGGGGCCACTAATTTACTGAAGAAATGATCATATGGATCCTTGTATCATGGCCTTGGAGGGACAATGAAACGTTCTTCAAATGACTTAAAAAAAAATCAAAAAATCATCAGCTCTTCATGAAGTTATGCCATACAGTGTTGAATTGTATTTCAGTGAAGGGATTTCTGTTTTAAGCTACTACATACTCTAAGAATGTAACTTTTAAAAATCTAACCTGAAAAAAATAAAAAAATAAAAATCTAACCTGACATAATTGAATCTAACTTGATATAGAATGAAACCAAAAGAATCTGGAGGAATATTTGATTCTTTTAAAGCTTGATATTGAGCAGCTGCTCAGCGAATATGATTAGTGAAACTCTTTGCATGAAACCAGACTCCAGCTCCTGACCAGGTTGCCTGATCCAATTGGCTGTCTTTGTTGTTTTGATAGCATGTTTCTGGGCCCAGAAGAGAAGAAGAAGAAGGAAATTTGGAGAAGGAAATGGCAACCCACTCCAGCACTCTTGCCTGGAAAATCCCATGGATGGAGGAGCCTGATAGGCTACAGTCCATGGGGTTGCAAAGAGTCAGACACGACTGAGCGACTTCACTTTCCTTTCCTTTCCTTTCTGGGCCCAAGTTATATGTCTAATTGCCTCAGTATGCACTTTTTGCTTATGTAGACTTATCTTAAGAGAGAGAAATAGGAGGGGATATTCATAAAAGAAAGAAACTGGGAGGAGGACTGCATGTGTTGTCTGTCATACTTTTCATTAGAACATAAATTCCTAGAGCTGGAATTCTGTCTTGGAGTTTTGGTTCTGCTGGTAGCGTGCTGTGCTCAATAAAAATTAACCCATCAATCAACAGGACAGAAAATCCTGTCTTGCCAGAAATAGTACTTCCTATTTGTCCCATAGAAAGACAGTACAGAAGCTAAGGAAAATGGCAAAAAAAAAAAAAAAAAAACCCCAAAATATCAAATAAAAATATAATTGAATGAAAACAAATAGATAACAGTGGAGTATTCAGGGAAAACTACTGCCCGATTCAGGTTTCCCCCTTGCCGTTGTCCTCACTCTAATGGAGATTTGTCTACGTGGGTGGCATCTTGGTTGCCCCGTTTCCCGCCTAGAAGATGCTGTTCAGAATGGGTCAAGGTGCTCCGTTCATCTTCCTAACAGCTAACCCAGAAGCTACTCACTGCCACTTCCAGTGGTCTTGCCATCTGTCTGTCAGCATCACCACCAGCGAAGCAGCTCCTGAGCTCCCCTGGCCCAGCCTCACTTGGTCAGAAAACAAAACCGATTCATCTGGGGAGGGATAAATAGGAAGCTGGCAAGACAGACAGAGCACTATTGACTACAAAGAAGAAAGGGAGGGCTGGTGTGGGGAAAGCAAGTGAGACAAGTAAATTGAGAACGCTTCCTGTCACAAACCCTCTTGAGAATTGATGAAAGCTACCAAGCCTTTCTCCAGAACAAGAACATATGCATATGCATACCCAGTTTTGCATAAAATTCCATGAATCCCCACCTTCTTTAGCCACACACACACACACACACACACACACCCCCCTCTTGTTTTAAAAAGTTAAACTGTAGAAGCTGTTTCCAAATCTTATTAATAATGAAGAAATTATGAAAAACTCTTTAATCATGGCAACTGTTTTGTATTAAAGAATTTTCTTTTTCCAGTTGTAATCTTGCCTGTACAAGTGTATCTTTCAAATATACTTATTTTTAGAGGCAATTTCTAGAACTCTAAGAATGGCCAAAATGAACAATTGCAAGGGTAAAATACTTGTTATCAGTGTTTTTCTCATGTCGCATAGTACACCTTGTTTGAGTAATTTTGTTTAAAAGAAAAAAGGCTTCATTCTATTACCAAATTCTAGAGGACTAAAATTACCTAATATTTGACTATTTGGGGCTCTTTTAGGAAAACTAAAACTCACAAAAGAGATTAAGTTTGTTATCCCTCAGTCTCATGCACCCTGTGTCCTGAATGGAGGAGGCCTGTCCTCAAGTCCAATTAAAGGCATGCTGACTATACAAATTGTGGACTTGCCTGGTGGCTCAGCGGCAAAGAACCCACCTGCAATGCAGGAGATGCGGGTTCAATCCGTGGGTCGGGCAGACTCCCTGGAGAAGGAAATGGCAATCCATTTCAGTATTCTTGCCTGGAGAATTTCATGAACAGGGGATCCTGGTCAGCTATAGTCCACGGGGTCACAGAGTTGGACACGACTTAGCGACTAAACCACCAGAAACTACAAATTGCACATTCTTCCTCTATTTCACTGTAGGAACATGAGGCTCATCTTGATCTCTTCTTGAAGGCAGGTCTAGGGTCCTTGGCTTATCTTCCCCCACCAGCCTCCCAAATCATGCAGAATAGAGATTTTCACTTGAGGATGGAGCACTAAGGCAGCAGTGTCTGGACTGCTGCTGCTGCTGCTGCTAAGTTGCTTCAGTCGTGTCCGACTCTGTGCGACCCCATAGACGGCAGCCCACCAGGCTTCCCCGTCCCTGGGATTCTCCAGGCAAGAACACTGGAGTGGGCTGTCATTTCCTTCTCCAATGCATGAAAGTGAAAAGTGAAAGTGAAGTCGCTCAGTCATGTCCAACTCTAGCGACCCCATGGACTGCAGCCCACCAGGTTCCTCCGTCCATGGGATTGTCCAGGCAAGAGTACTGGAGTGGGGTGCCATTGCCTTCTTCTGCCCACAGCCAAAAACACAGAGGACGTTCTCTCTATCTACCCTCATAGCGCTTGGGAGAGCAGAAGGGGCACAGGTAACAGCTGGCAAAGAGAAAATGTGGGAGGAAGTGAGGGGAAATCAATAAAACAGAGATGAAAAAGTAATGTGCTCTCCACGCCGTAAAGGAAAATCATGATGAAGGCCCAAGTTAACTCCCATAATGCTTTCAGGGATCAGAGAAATGACACTGTCAAAATAGGGCATTAGTTTTCTGAAGCCTACAGGCTGAATTTTATTTATTTAAAGTTAACTCCCATTTTAATACAAAAAAGATAGCATATTCTACATCAAAGGGAGAAAAACTTTTCCTAATGTATCTATTTCTCTTCTGAAGTGCAGGAGCTGTCGTCATATAATGGTTTGTGGTGTTTTCTCGACTGTGTTTGCTTTTCTTTGCATCGGGAAATGCACAATAAACAGACTCAAGCCTGGGTCTGCTTCTCTATGCCAAATGGCAGTCTTCTGATTTTGTGTGTGTTTTTGAATGCATTGTTAGTTTTTAACTAAGATCTATATATGTTGTGTGACTGATGTTTCAAAGCAGGAGAGAAAGAGACATGGATATGAAATCAGTCCTTGGTAAATTGTATCAAAGTGTAACTACAAGCTGTTGAGAGAATTGGGCTGGAGAGGCCTTTGAGGAATTATTCCCTTTTCTCTGGTGACCATTTCATTTCCCTTGGGAGTTCAGTCAGTGGTTGCCCGGAACTGCTCATCCTCTTCATGAGGATGGCCCAACCTGTTGGATTTTTGGATATTGTTTCCATAACTGTGAGAGTAGATCAAAATTACCATCTTGCTGAATTACCGGTCTTCTCATTGTTCTTCATATACTTTGCTCATTTCTGAACCTAAGTGTTACTCTATGCATATAGAAGTCAATCTGAATGTACTAGAGCAGGTAAGAGCATGAACTTGGCAGTCTGGGTTCAACTCCTGGGTCTGCCATTTACTAGCCATGTGATAATTACTTAACATCCCCATGCCTCAGTCTCCTCATCTGAAAATGGGACGATTACCTACCTCACAGGGATGCTAGGAGGAGTAAATAAGTAATGTAAAGAAGTTGGTTAGCTCAATACCCACTTACATAGTAATTCTTTATTATAGAGAGCTTCCAATGATGATGATGGTGGTTCTTATTTTTCTAATTACAGCATAGTTTGTTTCCTCTGGGAAACCAGTAACCCCTTCCTGATATTGTTCTGATATAGTTAAATAAGGTTGACCCCACCCGCTTCTGTTGTAAGGGTGGAGACATAACCCAGACCTGGGCAATCTGTGAATTCCAACCCCCTAACTATAGAGATTGGCTCAGGGATGGGAAAATTACATAAGTTGATCCAATGAGGGTGAATCCCAGGAGTTTGTTTAGAACTATTGGAAAAAAGACACTGTCTTTTGGGTAGTTAAGAAGCAAGATGTAAGCCTTGCAGCTACTGTATAGAGTCAGTTCATCTGAGACTGAGTCTAGTGCAGAGGAACACAAAGCCAAGAGATGGAGAGAGAAAGAGAAGCCAATTTAAATCATAGGACCCCAAGTTTGCAGCCATGCTGGGAATCCCTGAACCATTCCTGCGTAAATCAGTCTGTGTTGGGCTTCACTAACTCTCACTGACTCCTCATATGCCCTCTACCTTGTTCAAACTCAACCCATCCTTTGAGACATGGTGCCTTCTGGAAGTCTCTGAGTTTCCATGGCACTTATTATCTGTGCCATCAATTTAGTACTCATTACCCACATTAGAAAGTTTACTTTGGTGGATGTATTTACTGTATCTCTCCAATTCTATGATTTGCTTCCATTGTTACTCTTTGGTGATTTCCATAGTGACTAGCACATCTGCTATTTCATGTTTGCCAGATACTTGGCTTGAATTCCTTTTATTCTCTAATGCCTATCAAAAGTGAACACATAGAAATACATGAAGTAAACCCTAACAACAGTACAGAGTTGTTATGTAGGAAAATTTTGAGAGAGGAGCCCAGCCCCCTGTCACCTGTGATGAGCAGCAGCGATAGAATGTGGCCTTGTTTATATTTGTCCCACCACACTGTAAGCTTCATAAGAGCAAAGACTGGCTTTATTCTTAAATTAATTTTTGTTGAAGTATAGTTGCTTTCTGTTCGTTTCTGCTGTACAGCGAAGTGAATCAGCTATACATATACATAATAGTAGTGGTAATCCCTCAGTCACGTCCTACTCTTTGCGACCCCACGGGCTATAGCCCGCCAGCCTCCTCTGTCCATGGGATTCTCCAGGCAAGAATACTGGAGTGGGTTGTCATTCCCTTCTCTAGAGGATCTTCCCCACCCAGGGATCGAACCCAGGTCTCCTGCATTGCAGACAGGTTCTTTGCAGTCTGAGCTACCTGGAAGTCCTCGATATGTATACATACATCCCCTCTTTTTCGGACTTCCTTCTCATTTAGTCACCACAGAGCACTGAATAGAGCTCCCTGTGCCCTCCTCCAAGCAGTGCTCTGTGTTTCTAGTGCCTTGCATGGTCCATGACGCATTCTAGGTGCTCCGTAAATACTTGTTGAATGAATGCTGATTTACAGTGCAGAGAACTCTCAGAGCTATTGCCCAGCCCTTACCAACATGTAAGGGAAATAGAGTAAGAAAGAAACTGCTGGTTCTATGTAGCCAGCACCTTCCTCCCATTATTCTAAGCCCCTTCTACAATCACTTTATTTCTTTAAATCACAGGAATAAATAAAGCCATTCCTTAGGATGACAGATGAGGTGTAATGACAATATCATGTTTGGAATTTCTAAGTCTGTGAAAAGACCAATATGAATTCCAGACCGAACAAAGAAAAGCTCACCATCATTAGGACGAGTGAGTGAAAGGGTATGAAAGCTGAATCACAGATTTAGAAAAAGGCACTGCATTGGAATGCTCAACACATACACAAAGAATTCTGGGTTTTGGGATCTTGCTTATTTTCTTAGGTAACATTATGTGGCATTAGTTCCATAATAGCTCTATGTTTCATAAATTGCAGAAAATATAAACCACTCTTCCTTTGAATTAGTTGATCCTTCCCCACAGAAAGTATTCATAAAATACTCATCTCCTTTTGCAACTCAGTATTTTCCATTCACTTGTTATCATCCTAAAATTATTTTTATTATATCAGTGCTCTTCACCAAAAAAAAATTCATCTGCTCCAACAACGTAGAATCCAAGCTAAACCAGATAGCCAAGACCTTCAGTAATTTGACCCAACCCACCTTTCTGTGTGTAAACTTTTCCCTATTCCTCCACCCAAGCCTGTGTTCCATTCACCTTTGTCTGTTTCCTCTCCTTGCTTCTCACTTTTGTACTTATTAATCTTTCTCTGTCTATTCCAGCATGTGGTTTTATTTTAAGCAGTATCCTTTAACCACTCCAATGAAGATGAACTTTCCTTCCTCGGTTCTTAGAGTATTTATGGTCACTTCTTCCTCTTACCGTCTGAGGTTTTTATCACTTCATGTGAGTTTGTCTCTGTTATTTACTTTGAATCCTTTAACAGCAGAGATCAGACCTTGGACTCCTTTACGTTGTGCTTTACATATAATCTGGATTATTTCCATAGTTATTGTAATAACTCAGGTGATATCCTTTCACTATTCATGCTTGGGGAGGTTTTATCCTTTTTCAGTTAGTAGGAGGTAGCAGAGGATGAGATGGTTAGATAGCATCACCTACTCAATGGACATGAATTTAAGCAAACTCTGGGGTATACTGAAGGACAGAGGAGCGTGGTGTGCTACAGTCCATGGGGTCACAAAAGAGTCAGAGATGACTTAGTGACTGAACAGCAAGAACAACAAAAAGTGCCAATTGCCATAAAATTCTCAAATTTATTAATATCCCTCATGACCAAAATTAATCAGAATTGCTTTCCAAATTATATTTTTACAAAGATCTTAATCTTTCTCTACCAAGTACTTTATGATTCAATGAAAAAAAAATTCACCAGGTATCCAGTAGAAAATGGGGATTGGGATGTGCATAAAACTAATGAATGGCTATCAAAATATGAAAAGATGAGTATCTTCACTCAAAGAAATTTGAATTAAAGTCAAATTCCATCTTTCACTTCTGAGACTGATAAAAGTTAAAAAAATTAAAATCGCCAATGAATGATATGGACAAAGGTGTAGAGAAATAGGAATTTACGTATACTGTCCAGAGTACAAATTTGGTATAGCCTCTTTGGAGGACTATTTAGGAATATACATGAACATTTAAAATTGCCCCAACCTTAGAGTGAAGAAGTTCACTTTTCCATTCTCCTTACAGATATAATCATATAAACGCATAAACATATCTATGTGTTAACAGATGTTCATTGTGGTATTATGTATAATACCCAGTGCACTTCAGTGGTGGATTAAGTCACGGTTGAATGCCGAGCTGTGGTGGAGCTGGGACTTGAATCCAGGCAAACTGGTTCCATGCTTATAAAGGCAGGGCTTTATTACTGCCAACTGAACTTATTTAGGGCCCTTCTCTTAGGAGCTCAACATCCTCTGTAGACATTGTCTGTTTTTTTTGGCCAGGAGGAAGAGTAGTTAGGAGTAAGTCATAAATATTACTACAGTCATTAAACAAGTCAGCAATAGAGATGAGACTAGAATTCCTATCTTCTTGACTCAACCCATAAAACACTCTGCCATTTCTCATCTCAGTTTTGAGTTGACACACATTTATTTAACTCTGTGACATGTCTGCCAAAAAAAAATGTTCTAATGAATCTTTCAGGGTGTTCTGATAGCTGCTCTGTTTTGAAGTGTATCTGATGAATGATTTATATATTAGATTTATTAAAAACACGTCCATTACTTTGAGGCCTTGGGCAGATATTTAAAGGAAGAATATGGCATATTCAACCCAGCAGTTATGATTTCCCATAAGTAGCTAAGGGATGGCCCACCAGGGGATGTCAGATTAAAAAGACGTCTGAGAAGGTGAGTGGATTTGGCCTCTCTAACTCAAGATGCAGAAACAGAACCACCACAGAAAGTAGTCTTGCCTCCATTCCCTGTGGCTTAAAACTTCATATTTCTTTTGCAAAGGCAAGCAACTGATTCTACTCCTGCTTGGTTTGGCTTACCAAGCTCCCATTGCATTTGGACAAAATGCAATTCTAACAGTAGGATGCAAACACCAGTGTCAGTGTGCCTAATGAATTTAGGAAGAAAAATGATCAAAAGTATAAAGATCTCTCAAAAGAAACACTGGTACACAGATGCATAATTCCTTCTAGGAAGTCAACTGCAGAAGGGGCACTAGAGGACAGAACATAAGGGTTCAATTCATTCTCCCTGTCTCTGTTTTTTAATTAAATTTTAGGACATGACAAAAATATTCTAGGGTTTGGGAGAGAAAAAGGTAAAAGGGTTGTTAAGAATGCAAGATTTTAAGATTCATCTAAGAAAGCTAGGCTAATATATCAACCTGGATTAGTCTGCCAAAAATATGAAAATACAAAAACATCATAAATTAGTCAGTTGTCCATGGCTATAATCTGTTTGCCTGATGCCAGATGTACGTATGATAGGAAAAACAGTTGGCTTTAAAACAGCTGGAAAATGTTAAGCACTTATATAAGATAACACATTTTTAAAAAAGTATCAAATGGATTGGTATCTTGTTAGGGTATGCAGTTTAACAGAAGTGGCTATGATTTAACTCGGACCAATGGTAAATTTTTCCATTTTAGCATTTCAGTGTTCATTTAGGGAACTATAATACCATGTAGTACAAACCCTTTATTAAATCAGTGCATTCATTATCTGAAATAAAAGTTTTATTCAATCACTGTATTTTGATAGACTAGACTATTGCACCTGAGTAGGAGATAATGGATTGAAGAGAGTGTCCTTGAAGGAGAGGAGCTCAGACCTCCTCTCTTGCACATTCTCAGGAGACAGTTTCCGATGCTATCAAGACTTCAGAAGGCTTGCAGGGACTGCGAGCCAGCCCCATGTGCTATAACAAATCAGTGCATGAACCAGCTAACCATGTAACTGGAGAGAGGAAAGAATGAAATCATTTCTGCTCAAAATCTGTCGATGTCATCTTTTAATCTATTTAGGGTGATCAGCTCAGCTGGCTTTATGGCAACCCAGCCATGTGTATGGTAAGGACTCACTAGAAGCCGCCATCAAAGTTAGTAAATCTGTTTCTGCTCTCTGCAGGCTCTACTTGCTTAGCCTAATCCTTCCATCTCTGTGCTGCCCAGCAATTAGAGAAAGAGCAGGAAGAATTCTGAGTGATGAGAAAGAGGATGAAACAAACGAGGCAGACAAGCACGTACACAACACTGATATGGAAAAAAAATTACTAATAGGTATTTTCACAGCCTGATATACACAAGCCTTTTTTAAAGGCTCCTTTAAAAAATGCATATGTTCCCATAACTGCCTATAACTTTGTGCTGATAGTCTTCTAACACAACTTTGTATTTTGGATGCTCTGATAGCCATCCGCATAGACTAGTTTTTTTTAAATTGGAAGTATACTTGATTTACAGTGGTATGTTGGTTTCAGGTATATAGCACAGTGATTCAGTTACACATGTATATATGTGTTCTTTTTCAGATTTTTTTCCATTATAAGTTATTAAAAGGTATTGATTATAGTTTCCTGTGCTATACAGTAGGTCCTCGTTGTTTATCTATTTTATGTATAGTAGTGTGTATCTGTTAATCCCGGACTCCTAATTTATCCCTCCATCCCCTTTTCTCTTTTGGTAACTACAAGTTTATTTTCTCTGTGTGTAAGTCTCTTTCTGTTTTGTAAATAAGTTCATT
The DNA here is from genome assembly GCF_000754665.1 of Bison bison bison. Taxonomy (NCBI): domain Eukaryota; kingdom Metazoa; phylum Chordata; class Mammalia; order Artiodactyla; family Bovidae; genus Bison; species Bison bison. The sequence continues at coordinate 2,520,595 of NW_011494769.1, forward strand.
TGTATCATTTTTTAGATTCTACATATAAATGATTTCATATACTTGTCTTTTCTGTCTGACTTAGTATAACAATCTCTCAGTCCATCCATGTTCTTGTAAATGGCAATATTTCCCTTTTTTTTATGGCAGAGTAATACCCTATTGTATACATCTACCACATTTCTTTATCCATTCATCTGTTGATGGTCATTTAACTTACATGTCTTGGCTACTGTAAATTGTGCTGCTATGAATATTGGCATGCATGTATCTTTTCTAAATAGATATCTGGATATAGGCCTTGGAGTGAGATTGCAGGATCATATGGTAACTGTTTTTAGTGTTTTTTAAGGAACCTCCATTCTGTTTTCCATAGTGACAGTACCAATTTACATTCCCATCAGCAGTGTAGGAGGGTTCCCTTTTCTCCATGCCCTCTCCAGCATTTATTGTTTGTAGACTTTTTGGTGATGGCCATTCTGACTCCAGTGAGGTGATGCCTCACACTATATTTGGATGCATACATTGCTACAAAGATCTCTAGGAAATGCTCTTCAGCAGTAGATCTGGGAAAGTATGAAAAAATATTCACCAGTATAACGTGTGTTAAAAGATGGTTCTGCTGCTTTCTGAATATTTACTAGCTATTTCCATTTATTTACACGCATAAATTGCATCACCATACTGATGTAAACTGTTAAAAGCTTGATGTAATCTATTAAAAGCCCGAGGAAGTGAAAGGGGGAGAGAAGAATACAGAGGCTCGGTAAGGGTAGCATCAGCAGTCCCTCACCCCCAAAACAATCCTTCCCACAGGGATGATTTCAAATTTTCCCACGCAGAAAAGGAAAAGAATTCTTGATTGGAGAGGAGTTACCGTGTCTTGAACGTCTGTATTGTTTCCTCCCTTTGCAGCACTTGAGTGAAAAGAGCACAGGGGATACTGATTCCCCCTCTGAAGTAAGGAGGCCTAACATGAGGCCAGCTCCAAATTGAGGTCATGGTTAGTTTCATCCACTGCAGGTTTCCACTTGGAGCTCAAATGCAGTGCGTTGGATCGCAGGTAATTGCTTTTTCTGGGCACAGTGTGAGAATGATTTATGAGAGAGGAGACGGAAATAGGTGAGCCCTCTAACATAGTGTCTTCATACTGCCTAAGAGTCCGCCTGCTTACCCCTGACGAATGTGGAAACAGGAAAGTTTGCAGAATTCTAAAGAGGCTTTAGTCAATGCTCCTCATTTTGGCCTGGAATTAGGACCCTCTGAAAAGTTAGCACTTTTTTTTTTTTTCACAAGAAAGAATCCCTTCATGTCCATGGGTGTTTCATAGGTCCCAGGGTCAGAATGTAGGCTGATACACTAGGTAGTAAGCACCAGTCATCCTCCTTAACTAGGCCAGCGTTTGTCCACTTGAAATGGCTAGTATATGTACCTTTAGATTCCTTTCTCAAGCTTTTAATGACTGCAACCTCTCCAAAATATATTTGTTTCCTGTTTTCTCGGTGCTAAAAAAGGGAGTTGTTTTTCTGTTTCCTTATATTGACACAAGGGCTTGGCATTTGACAATTTAAACTCTGTAAGAAACCCTGGAATTTGGAACCATTGTCTTTATTCACTCATTAAGGAACAAAGTCCCTTTGCAAAATAAACAGACTTGAGGTCTAGACTGTGGGAGCCGGAAGGAGTAGAGTTAGGCACAGAAACGCTGTGTTTTTGACGAAACTAATGGTGAAAATAGTGCAGAGGTACAGAGAGGCTGCAGCTGTTGCTTGTAAGGATGAATGAGGTAGTGGATACTCTTAGGGGCTGAATTGTGTTTGCCCAGAATCCATATGTTGAAGCCCTAACCTCCAGTACTTTATGTGACTAGATTTGGAGACAAGACCTTGAAAGAGGCTCTGCATTTGACCCTTAGCAAATGTCAGCCTGATAAAGAAGATACTGAGAGAACTAGAGGAGCTTGGGGAAAAGGCAGTTACTTGTGCTTGTTGGGTGTGGTGAGTGGAGGTGGGAGAGAGGAGAGGTGCAGAGTTCTCATAAAAAGAGAGTGGCATTTTGTGAAGCAGATGACACAGGGGCAAAGGTGGAAAGGTACCAGGGGCACTCAGACATGAAGGTATACCATGGTGCTGGGAAAAAGCACCCAGTGTGATAGAGGGCAGAAAACACAGGGGAGAATTCTGGGAAGTAAGACCTGAAAAACAGGTCAGCACAGCTTCTGGAGGGCCTTGCATGAAGGGTTTTGGATACTGTCATGTAGACAATAATGAAGGAAAATATATGGTTTTTTAATATCTCAAAAGTTCTTTAGTTTCTGCCTTATGTTTTTCTTACTTTCATTGAATATCTTTAGTCAGACTTCAAGTTCCTTCTCTCCCAGCCCATCAGCCAAACTGCTCCTTAAAAGCCATCTTTTATAGAGGCTTAGTGATTTTCCATGGACACCCACCCTTGAAAGGTAACGGATAGCCTTGATGTCCTAGACCCTGTGTAAGTTCTGTCACCAATTTGATGGATTCTGTAGGGCATGTCATTTTTGCAATTTGTTAAGAACTGACAACAATAGTCCCAGAGATCAACCAAAGTATGTTGGGTTTCAAAAAAAACACTGACTAGGTGAGCAAAATGTGATTAAAAGTTAATATATACCCCATCCTCTGGCCTGGGTGTATTCTTTCTCTCTCTTCTTTGTATCTGAACTAAAATAACATCTATCAATCGTGGAACATGGCCAAACAGTTAAAGTTATGAGATTAATTGGAAATGCATGCCATTTCTTGGAGAAGATTCAGGAAGAATTTTTATCGATTCATGTTTATATATTACAGGCAAAAATGAAAGTTACATTCACTCTTTATTCAAAATAAACCTCACCACTTACATGCAAATAGCTATATAGTACCTTTTGACTATGGTGAAGTGAAGTGAAGTGAAGTGGCTCAGTCGTGTCCAACTCTTTGTGACCCTGTGGACTGTAGCCTACCAGGCTCTTCCGTCCATGGGATTCTCCAGGCAAGAGTACTGGAGTGGGGTGCCATTTCCTTCTCCAGGGGATCTTCCCAACCCAGGGATTGAACCCAGGTCTCCTGCATTGGAGGCAGATGCTTTAACCTCTGAGCCACCAGGGAAGCCTTGACTATGGTAGGGAAGCTAAAGGACACTGCAGAATACATATCTAAACAATTAGGTGATGGGAGAATGTGCTGAATGTCTAAAAAGACAGAAATAGTCTTTTATCACCACATTTTCTGCTCCTGTGTCCTACTTGTAAATTAACAGTAAAGGTACATGTCTCTCTAGCAGTCTCTTCAGCACACCAATAAAAAAGCGTTCATTTTGACCGAGAGTTAGTTTTTGTGTTCTTAGGATTTACTCTTCTAATAAATTTTTAAAATAAATTATATAATTTTAATTATATAAAGGCCATTCTTGCAGAAGCAGTATAAATGAAGTGGTTAAGAACAAGAGCTCTGGAGTCAGATCCTCCTGGTTCATGTCCTGGTTCTTCAGTTTGTGGTGATCACGTCCTAGTCATTTTTATCTCTGCACCACAGGGGATCACTGTGAGGGTGAAATGAAATAGTGCAGGTAAAATGCATGCTTAGCACAATAGTGGGTGAAACTAATGAGCTGCTGTATAGAAAATAACAGTCTCTGCTAAATACTGGGCCTCAAAAGTGAGCTGATAGGGAGACCATATAGAATGCCAAACACAACTGTCATGTACACCTCCAGCCTTTCTGGTCAGTGGACAAGAAATGATAATGATGAGGCAATTGGTAAACCATACTGCCAGAAAAAAATCAACCAGTGACTCAGAAGAGGCTGACTTTACACGACTCTAGCAGGAAGCTAAAAGTTCAGAGAGTTTGTGTTGCTAGGGAACATTTTTGAAATCTTGAAGGGAAACACATGTTTACATCTAGGTAGAAAGGCATTTGGAGGCTTATTGTTTAACAAAAGGCCTATGAATTGCAGTATTAAAATCCTTAGGACAGCTGTGCGTCCGTGACACAGAGATTTCAGAACGGTGATGAGAACAGTTAGTGTGGAGAGCTTGCTCCCAAGCAAGCTAAGTGCTTGCCAGCAAGCCACATGGACCATTTCTCCTCAGGGTAAATGCATCACGGGTACCGGGACCAGTGCAGGTACCATCTTGTTCATCTGTACCTCTAACAGGGTCTGAAACACTAAAATGCAAAAACAGAAAATGGTGAGTTTTCACTATTGACCTTGCACAGAGCAGATGCACAACTGATAGCTGTTGAATGCATTTATCTACCATTTATCTGCTGCTGCAAAGTCAGTTTCTTTGGAGGTAGGACAAGGATAAAGACTCTTGTATTTTGTGGGCCTGACATTCAGCACCCACTGTGTCTGGTTCTGTGGTATGTTTTCCCTGAGGAGTTCTCCATTATCACACCAAGTAGAACCAATGTTAAAATATTTACCAGGTCTCCAACTCATCTCCTTTTTCATCTTAATAGAAATTCTACCTGTAACATGATTGAAATGAAAATGTATTCCCCTAGATCTGAAAATGATGTTCAGGTTAAGGTTATTTAAAATTAGAAAGGAATGCAATTCAAAAGAAATATTCAAGAAAAAATAGAATGATGATAAAACCAGCAATATCAGAAGGCATTTGCTATTAATTTGGTGATGTTAATCATAGAAGTGAGGCATGAGATATTATGTAATTTTCTTCCAGTCACATATTTATAATAAGTATATGTTTTCATTAGTAAATAATAAAAGCATGAGAAGAAAACCAAAATCTTTTCTACTATCATCCAACTTTTTAGTACAATAAAAATTTCTCATATGGCAGAATTTCCTCTCTAAACTGAGAAATTCTCTTGTAACTAAAACTGTCATGAAGTTGCCACATTAGACTAATGACCTTTAGTTATAATTGGAATAATTGAATTTTAAATTGTCAAGAAAACGGAACTGAAATTCATAAAATTTGCCAAGAGAATAGCTCTTTGATATGCATTTGACAATCTGAAAAATATGACAGCTTAAAAAAAGTGAATCTGCTATTGCATTATCCAAGGGCAAAGCAAGCACTTGAATATTCTTTTAAAAAGCATTTCTCCTTCATGATCTCAAGATTAAAAAATTGCTCAGCCACTTTTGTTGAATTTGCAGTACACTTGCTTTAAGTCTTCTTTTGGAGAAACATTTTATCAGTTAAAATTTTTACATGAATCCCGTACCCAATGTAAGAATCATTTATAGCTAACTTATTGTAATCACATTGAATGATATACTCACAATGATGCCCCATCTCCAGTCAGAGTATGGAAGAAATAAGCAATTATTTAACTGGGTAAGAATTATAATGCGTAGGAATGAAGTGTTTTAAATTTCTATGGATTAAAAAGACTATCCATTCTTGAGTTTATTCCACATTGAAAACTGTTGACACTCGAGGTGAGTATTGACAGAAGTAGGGCTGATCAATATTGAACCTTAAGGGTCAAAGGACTTCATGTTTGGTGTAATAAGCAACTTAGTTTAAGTATTACAGTATTTCAGTAAAGTAACAGTTATTAAGGGTCAGGCAGGGTTTCTATTATAAACTCTAATTCAGGGAGGCTTGGGATGTGTTGTTCCAGAGTCTCTTAAAGGTATATAATAGTATGATTGAAGCAAGATGATAGTTTGGAAATAAACAAAGAGAAAGTGAGTCATTATAGTCAACGTTGAAGAATTAAATTATTTCCATTCTTCAGATTTAAAACCCATCTTTTCTTACCATCTCCATGGACCTTTTATGAGATCTTTAAACCCAGGAAGCTTTAGATGAGAGGTAAATCTCTTTTGAGTTTTTAAGTGGCTTGAAATCTTTACTTTTGAAAATTATCTAGCACATTCAAGTAGGCTGTAAATTATAAGTACAACTAAAGGGAGCTCTGTATCTGTTCAGCCAGATATGGTTCAATGAAATCTCAGAAACACCCTCTACGCTTTCCACTTAGTTGTGTGTAGAACATTAGTAACACATGGAAATCATTACTTTTTACTCAAACATACTTGATCTTGTTGGCCTACTGAATTGCTTAAGGTTTGGTTTTTCAGCAAATCTGTTTATATAACTAAGAAATAGTGTCTTAATTATTTACACTAAAATTTGTGCTGAACACATTGTGACTTAAACTTGGAAAAAGCAAACAATAAAGCAAATATGATATATACCAATTCCTTTATAATAATAAAATAATACCAAAATAAATGATTACATAGAAGTGTATATTGCTTGGCCTAAAATTTAACAACATGATTTAAAAAAAAAATAATTAGGGAATAAATTGACATGAAATAGTTTAAATTAACATGGCAAAGTTTAAGATTATGGAATTTGGGTTTGAAAGAAAGGCTGGCTTATCTGAACAGAGAGGCTAAAGTACTAACTCTAGTACTTTCTACCTATACTGAGCGCCATATAAGCACAATTTCTGAATCCTCAAGTACTTCCTAGGCAGACACTAAGTAGCTGCCCCTTTGTGACCTTTTTTCTAGAATTCAGAATCTATAGATACCTTCAAACAACAGAAGTGGGCATTGATCAGTCAAGGAAGAAGCCATGCGCTTTCAGTTTCCATTACATTAAACAAAATACTCATTAGTGCTTGGCATCTTCCCAAGCAGACACAATCTAGGTGTCCACTGAGGCCTCACTGTGCAGTTAAGAAGTTTAAAAAGACTTTCTAGACATCAACTAGGGACAATTAAGGAATGGATAAAATGACTCCAAGGTAAGAAGGCTGGAATTACTGGAAATGAACACACATAGAATCTCAACTGTAAACTAGACAAACTATCTCTATATTTATAAAGGTCAGATTACACATATAAGGAAAGAAGGACTGAAGAGCCCTCTGCTTACTTCATCATCATTACTCTCCTTTAAGAAACCACAGTATGCTTTACTATGGTAGTATCCAGTCATATTTTAATATTGTTTTATATTGTTAATATTGTTTATATTGTTAATATTGTTTAATATTGTTATATTGTTTTAACAAAACCACATCTAGATATATGGTAGCAAAAATAATCTGATGGAAACCTGTCATCACAACATAATTATTCCTATCTTTACTCAATAAGAGAACTAAGTGCTAGTATTACTAAGAGGTCATACTACTGTAAGTTTGCTCTGAAATCCCTATCCATTAAAACTATGGAAAGTTTTATTGCCAAACAGCCATTCCCAGATCCAAAATAGCTCCTAGAAAATTCTAGAGAGCAACTACTTGCATGCAGGTCAGACTTACAAAAGAATTCCCCCAAGTGTTTTCTTCCCTTCCTCTCTTTCTCCCATCTATCCATCCATCCTTTCGTCCCACAAGCATTTGTTAAGTACTTGGCTCAGATGGTAAAGTGTCTACCTGCAGTGCCGGGGACCCGGGTTTGATCCCTGGGTTGGGAAGATCCCCTGGAGAAGGAAATGGCAACCCACTCCAGTACTCT
>NW_011494769.1:2528155-2558980 GCF_000754665.1 Bison bison bison
CTCCAGTACTCTTGCCTGGAAAATTCCATGGACTGAGGAGCCTGGTGGGCTACAGTCCATGGGATCGCAAAGAGTCAGACACAACTGAGCGACTTCACTTTCTCTTTCACTTTCATCTGCCAGGCACTGTGCCAAGTGCAGGGGCTGCAATAGTGAGTAAGACAGACAAGGCTTTAGGTGGACATGAAGTCACGGGCTAACACATAAGGCAAAAGGTTTTATGTGATCTCTGTTTCTTTCAGTATTAAAATAACCTTATTTGAGAAATCTTCAGGGAAGACCAGTACTTCAAAATTCATTCACGTTACCTGTCCCTCATCTTCTTTAGGGGAATAGGAAGAAAAGCCTTTTATGGCAAAATTTCTCTTAAAGAGACATTTGTCTTTCTACTTTGACTGACACAGTCTAATCTACCAGACAACTGTGGGAGCAAATGTTAAATATAAACTCTTCTCAGAAGGATGCTGTGTTATTTAGCCATGAGGAATATATGAAAGAACATGCAAAAGGAGAGAACATATGCTTCACATGGACCGTGAAAACCTCCTTGAGTTTGCCACAATATACTCCCCGCTTTTTAACTCAAAGATACCATTCTATCAGTGCTTAACACAGATCTTTAAATCCCCAAGCTGATAATGCTTCCCAGCTACAGCTGGATGTATCTGACAAGCAGCATGTAGTAGGAAGCCCCACAGGGGATAAGGTCCCTAACAGTCAACTAAGAGTTCAGATCCCCTAAGAGGTGCCCCTGGTGTGCAGAGCACTTAACCCTTCGACCAGTACCAACATGACTATTCACAAATTATTGATGTCCCTAAATCCCTGGCAGATTGCAGACAGTTCTTATATCCATTGAAGCCCAAGCATATGGCCACTAATGGGATGGATTAAAAAAGCACACATATACACATTCATTCTTTGCCACATGAATATAAAGCCACTGAAATGCTAGAAGGTGATTGAACTGGATGGAACAGTGTTAAATACATGCTTCGCCTCATGTTATGGATCATTCCCATTGACATCTATCTGCTTCCTTGGTACAGTTTAATTAAAGCTGTCTGGAACAAGTCTGCTTTCTAAATGATCACTGAGCAATGAAAAGGTGAAACAGGAGGAGGCTTGAGGCCTTTGTGTGTGTGTGTGTGTGTGTGTAAAGCATTCAAATGACTGTCTCTGGCTAAGAATAGCAGCAGGGAAGAAATTCGTTTCCAGAATTAGCTAGCCATTAGGCTTTTCTGTAAGAAAAGGCAAGGCTCCTTCTGATGTCATCTTAAAACACCAGAAGTGAAGTTAAGTAATACCAGATCTTAAAAATTCACATGGAGCTATATTCTGGTCCAAAATAGAGAATCTTCGCCAGTCCAAGTTCAATGCATGAGACAGGGTGCTCAGGGCTGGTGCACTGGGATGACCCAGAGGGATGGGATGGGGAGAGAGGTGGGAAGGGGGTTCAGGATGGGGAACACATGTACACCCATGGCTGATTCATGTCAATGTATGGCAAAAACCACTACAATATTGTAAAGTAATTAGCCTCCAATTAAAATAAAAAAAAATAGAGATTCTTTTTGTGGTGGGGAGGAGGGTTCTAAAGCAGTAAATATTACAGCAAACTTTTCTTATTTCTAGTTACTTTGCAAAATATAACCCCTAATTTTGCCTAAAATAGTCCTTTTCTTCAGATAGTTTTGTAACTACATGCCAGGAACACCATCTATTTGGGTTTATAGCATATAGAATACTAGCATGGCAAGTAGATAGCTTCAGAGAATTGTATTCCTTGACTAACCTTCATGTTTCTGGCACTGTTAAGGTTCTAGGGAAACTATAAACAAAAGCAGATTCAGTAACATAGTAAGAGATTGAATTTTAAATTAGCTAATTATACCTACTTTTCTATGGTACTTTTCTCCCCTTTGTTATGATTTTATTTAGAATGATATAAATTATATTTGTTCCTTAATACCAGAATTAATTGAGCTTTATAAAAGTGCCCAAAGGACTATGGCGTGTTTAAAAATGTCATTCATTAGCTTCTCCGCACAAATCCATCAGTCATGATGTGGGCTTATCGTCTTCATTTAATATTTATTTGGTATCTACTTCATATATGACACTGAGTTATACCCTGTGTTCTTCTTCCCCACCCCTACCCCTAATTACTCTCTCTCTGTCTCTGTCATAGTATGTTCATCCAGGCTGGCAAAAGGTAATAGTAGCACTAAACAGAAAAACACTCCTAAATTCCCTTAGGATGCTCTTCAGGAGTGCAGATTATCCTAGCCCTGATGCATAACAGAATTAGTCAGGCCTAGAAGATATTATTTTGAAGCAAACAGGTCATAAGTTAAAGCCTATTAATAGGATAACATTTGAGTGCTTAGTGACACTGTGCTGGAAACTCTGGGAGACAGGAGCCAAGCAAAAGCATCCTCAACAAACTCAAACATAGGGAAGATGTACACAGTGAAAGTCACCAAGGAATGGTGGTGTCAGATGAGCGAAACTGAAGACTACAGGGCAAGCAAAAGGGCCCAGCTGAATCCAGTTGTCCAGCTGTCCCCATGAAGGCACCAGACATGTGAATGAAGCTGCCTTGAGCCCTCCAGACAAGCCAGCTATCAGATAAATTCCAATGAGCAACTCTCATTCATGCTAAATGGAGCAGAACAATTGCCCGGCAGAATCTTGCCCAAATTTCTGATTCATAGAATCATGAGATATAAAACAATGGTGGTTTTTAAAGTCATTATGTTTGGAGTGTTCTGTTACGCAGCAGTATATAACTAGAATGGAGGCTAGGCAATAAAATGAATGTGTCATGATAAGCCCCCAAATTAGAGTTATAGTTGTACCTTCCCTGGTGGCTCAGTGGTAAAGAATCCACCTGCCAAGGCAGGAGACGCAGGTTCTATCCCTCTGTCAGGAAGATCCCCTGCAGGAGGAAATGGCAACCCGCTCCAGTATTCTTGCCTGGGAAATCCCATGGACAGAGGAGCCTGGTGGGCTACAGTCTATGGGGTCGCAAAAGTCAGATATGACAGCAACTAAACAACAACAGGAAGTAGGAACTGAAGAGAGGCACATGTTTTAGGGAAAAGATCGTAAGTTTTCTTTTGTGTTTATAACAGATTGACAGATTTTTTTCTGTAAAGGACTTTGTGGACTGTATGATCTGTTGCTCAACTGTGTCACTGTAGGGCAAAAGAAGCCACAGACATATGTAAATTAATATAGGTAGCTGAGTTTTAATACGCCTTTACAAAAACAGACTGCTGGCCAAAGTTGGCCATGGGTCATAGATTGCTCATCCCTGGTTTATAATGTCTGAGATACTGAGGAAAATTCAATTGGAAATATGTTATACATAGATGACACACAGGAATGGGGCTCTGTGACAAGTCAGGGCTGGAGATGTGGTTTAGAGAATAGGGAAAATTTTTGAAGACAGCCTAGGATACTACTGTTATATCTTCTTAAGGTTACTTTTATTTTGTTATTTCTTTTAAATGGTATCAGTTAGGATATTTGGTAAACACATTAGTGGACTGAGGGATTACTTGAATCTTTAGGTGATACCACTGAACCAGGGAGACAGCCAAAAGATAAAATCAAATAGATTTTCAGATATATTAATAGTGGTCCTAGGTCCATTGTCAATGGTTTTCAAATCTGTACAATTTCAAATCAATGTATGTAATGAGTAAATGGACTATTCTAGAACTATTTTTTCTAAGTGTGGCTAATATTCTAATTTTTAATTTATATCACATTCATAATTTATTTGAACAGTGATGAGTTTGGAAATACTTCTCACTCATATTTGAAAACCATCTATAGCATTACTATCCAAGTATTTATATCCTAAACTATCTTGAAAAGTCAGTGGTTATTTTCCATAATTTATGATATATTGAAGGCATTTTATCATGCTGTTTACTGTTATGGGAAAAAAGTGTGACCTTTAAAGGAAAAAAACAAGCAGTTTTTTAAGTTCTCCTGCATATCTGTTAAGTTTATGGATATTTATTTTAGGCTTTATAAAAATTCTATCAGGCAGCTAAACAATTTAGACCCATACAGCATGTAAACTCTATTAAACAGAGGTTCTTTACCTTTTCACCTATTGCCCTACATGTGCTTGGTACCGTGGCGCAACTATTCAGAACAAATCCTAATAGTCTGCCTAAAATCCTTAATATAACCAATGCAGTCATGCTAGAGGGGGTCTGGTGAATATTCAGAGGGATTTTTATCCATCTAAGGCAAAGAATGGTTTGAAGAGTTCTGTTTTTGGCCACAAAAAGAGCAACCTGGTTAAGAGGTGAAGGTTTCTTGTGGCTCCTGCATTTGATAAAGTACAGACCTTGCCACATTCCCTCATAGACCTGTGACCTCAAGCTCTGGCCTTTAGACTTTTTTCCTCCTTGAGAGAGAAACGATTAGTAAGGTCCTTCTGTTAGATATGTTAGCAGTTTCTGCTAAAAAGAGGATTTTAATACTACTGAATTGCAAAGAGCACGAGGCAAGGCTTTACTCTAGATACTAAGACAAACCTAGTTTGAGCTGATGCCGTAGCTCCTATGAAGGGCCATTTGTTTAGCTCTATTAGTATTTTCTCTCTCTCTCTCTTTTTTTCACCTTTGTAGCTCAGTTTCAAACCCTGTCTGGGACACCTGCTCGATGTGAAATGAGATTGGAGGGTCTCAGTCCATTTGTGGCTGGCTGAAATTTTCCATCTTCCTTTCCAGAAAAATGGTCCATAAGGAAATTAAGTGAAGAGTTAGATGTCACACATGGATTCACGTGTAGGTGTACTGGAGGCCTAGATAATCTTCCTGTGTGAAAAGTACAATATAAATTCAGCACTGGTTCATTGGTTCATCCACTTTGCCTCTCAGCAGCTCTCTAACACCTGAGGTCTCCTGTCTCCTAAAGATGATGCAACTTTAGGGACATCTTTTTACTATTCTAAGCCACTGCATAATTTGAACTGAGATTGTAAAGTGGCTTGAAATTGGCTGTGATTTGCTGGTTCATTTAAACAGGGATGTTTTGTATGAAAGTAGTATAAGAGGTACATGTTCTGTGCTTTTCTCATTATGTACATAGATCTTAAGTCCCCATAAATAACAATTACAGAATTTTCATAGTCTACGAGTAAACAGATTACATGCCTCCAGACCATACGTTACTCAAGAGAGAAAATAGAACACCATAAGTTATTACAACCCAAGGCAGTATTGCCTTAAGGTGGTATGAATTTTGATTCCAAAAGTCAATAGAGTCTTTTCCATATAAATTTAAAGCCACCCAAAATTTCCCTGAACTTACTAAATACACAATTAGTTTCTTGTTACAGATAATTTCTATTGATTCAAATCTGGTTTGTCAGCATGGATTAATCAGTATCGTCAGTGACGAGATCTGGGTGGCTCAAGGGATCAGTTCCTGGGCTACAGGCCTTTCATCCCCAGGTCACTGTTTCCAATACTTAAAGGAGTTTTGAGAGGCCTATTTGACAGCTGGTGTGAAACAAACCAGTACTTTCAACTAAGTCCCTCACACAAATTCATTGTCCCTTGTATTCAAAGACGTTATCACTTATTGTCTGAGTTATATGTAAAGGTAAGAGATTATTGTATTATCAGTAGTGCTAGTTATTATTCATAGATATGTTCACATTTATAATCTCCTATGGTAAACAAAAGTGGTTTCTATCTTCAAGGCTTGCTGTATCTAGTTACCGAATATTTATTTCTGTAGGACATTTTCCTGCAAATGAAACCAGCTGATCTCTGATTGGTTGCCTCAAACTATCATATATTCTTTCCTTTGTAGAAATGTTTCTTTTCCTGAGATTATATGTGTGTGTCTCCTTTCTTTGTTTGCCTTTCAGGTCTTTTCTGAAGTGCAGGTTATAGTGTTCTTATCTTTTCTCATTAAATAAAAACTCCAGGTCCAGGTCCTGCAGATAGATAGATTCCCTGAATAAATATTATTCTTAGCAGTTCTTGGGTCAGGTGGTTATTCTTCATTTGTCTTTCAGTTCAGTTCAGTTCAGTCGCTCAGTCGTGTCCGACTCTTTGCGACCCCATGAATCACAGCACGCCAGGCCTCCCTGTCCATCAACTCCCGGAGTACACTCAGACTCACGTCCATCGAGTCAGTGATGCCATCCAGCCATCTCATCCTCTGACGTCCCCTTCTCCTCCTGCCCCCAATTCCTCCCAGCATCAGAGTCTTTTCCAATGAGTCAACTCTTTGCATGAGGTGGCCAAAGTACTGGAGTTTCAGCTTTAGCATCATTCCTTCCAAAGAAATCCCAGGGCTGATCTCCTTCAGAATGGACTGGTTGGATCTCCTTGCAGTCCAAGGGACTCTCAAGAGTCTTCTCCAACACATTTGTCTTTAGGAACCTTTTAACCCCAACCTGGGCATCCATAGTGATCTGCTGGGTAGCACACAGGCCTGGTCTTTGGTTAGCTGATCTCATCACAGTAGGTCAAACATCTGAAGATGCTCTTTCCTTCATCCCCTGTTCTGGCTGAAGCTCCTAATAGCCTTCTTTATTCAAGGTATGTCAGGTAACCTTGTTTTCTAGACCTTTCTAGTTGTAATACCATAGATTTTGTTGCCAGGGTCCAAACACTGTTTGTTTCTTGACTTGACTGAAAAATTAATAGACTTTTATTACAAAGATACCAGCTATTCTTAGTTAAGAGAGAATGGAACCTGGGTTACTCAGGAGAAAAGAAAAGAGATTTTAGCTCTCCTGGATTGTTTGTGAAGTTTTGTGGCTTGGCTTTTCTAAGGTGTTTTCAATTTCTGGCTCTCCTATGAAATTCTTTGGCTACCTAATGTGAAGAGCCGACTCACTGGATAAAACCCTGATCCTGGGAAAGATTGAAGGCAGGAGAAGAAGGGGGCAACAGAGAATGAGATGGTTGGATGGCATCACTGACTCAATGGACATGAGTTTAAGCAAACTCTGGGGGATTGTGAAGGACAGGGAAACTTGGCATGCTGCAGTTAGTGGGGTCGCAAAGAGTCAGACATGACTTAGTGACTGAACAACAACAACAATGAAACTCTGCTATCTATTTAGGAAGCTAAACATAATGACTGGTACCTCTACTGACTGCTGCACTCTGAATTCAAGTTCATGGTTTTTAATAATATAAATAATAGGAAGTATCTAGTGCTTTCTGGAAGTATGGAAGAAACAGTATGGTTCACTACTCCTGGGCCATGTATATATAATAAAACCAGCTTGGTAGAATGTCTCAATAATAGGAATCAATAGTAAAGACCAGTTATCCATGTGTCTTTGCTTACTTAATTTCAAGTCTCATTGCTGTGGAACTAGAAGGGAAGGTGTAGGAGGATCTAATTAAACAAAGCAATGTACCTTTAGGGAGTCTAGATGTCAGGGAAGTGGCCAGTTCCAGACTGCTGATTGAAATTGTCCAAATTGATCTGAGTCCTGCCTCATAAAACTGTAGGTGAGGAAGGAAGAAGGAAGTAAATGATTTCTGATTTCAAGTAAATGAATGGAGTTGACCTAGCTAGTATTTTTCCTTTTTAGTGTAGGGAGAGCAAGCAGACAGTTACTTTTCATAAAACTTAGTTTAGAATGGAGCTAGTCTGGATTCTCCCTTAGAAAACCTACTCTTTTCCTGGAGATAGACTGTCAATAAGTTTAGTAAAAGCATTGAATTCCTTGGGCTTTATTTTCTTCCCAGTCTTCCCATAATGCCTTGTTTATGTTTTTCAATTACAACATCATACTGAACTACAGCTGTTTACCTGGTTTTCCTTCTCAATGGATAATGAGGGCAGTAACCATATGTTATTCTTTATACTCTCAGACCAAGGATAGACTGGCACATTACCTGTACTCAGCAAATGTATGACAAAGGAGTGAAGAGGAGAAGCCAGAGAGGAACACCAGGTCTTCCACACTTCTTTTTATTTTTCTTTTTTTTTCTTTTTTTTAAATGCTTACATTAATTTAATTTCTTTATAAAACCATTTCACTCTAACACACTTCTTTTTAATCCTACTCTTTCCTTTTTGTGATGATGACTTAGAGATTGAATCATTCTGTATTAATGTAGTATACTTGGTAAGCATGTGGATGCCATGTGCTTAATCTGAATCATAATTCTGACCCTTTTTAGCTATGCCACTTTGAGCAAGACTTAAATGTCTTAAATATCTGTAGAATCAGAATAATACATATTTCATGGGTATGGTATAAGGGTTGAATAAGTTAATGTAAAGGGCCTGGCACATAGAAATTGCATTATTATAATCACCATCAAAGTGAGAATATGGCCAGTTTGTTGTTGAGTCTAGATTAGAGAAAACATCTGTGGTAGCAGGTAAGAGAGCCAGGATTACTGTTATGCACAAGACTAAAGGATCCATTAACCCATAGTTTTTTTGAATCCTCTGTATGATTTGATTTACTCGGTGGAAATATAGGGCTTCCATATTCTAATTTCCTTTAAAGAAATGTCTGATTATTTAGTCAAGGGGATCCCTTTTTTCTTCCAGGTGGCTAGGAGGCGTCTGTGTGTGTTTGTGTGTGTGTGAGGGGGAGGGTAGGTATGAGTGACTGATTTGAGCTGTTTCAATATCCAGCAATTGTGGAGGCAGAAAGGGAGTGGAGTGTGGGAGAGCAAAAGTGTTAAATGTCAACATTCTGACCAAACCAGAAAATGCTCCAGGATCCCTAGGTGTGGCCTATAGGTGCAAGGGAAAGGAGGCACCTTATGGACAGAAAGTTCTGGAGGAGATATGGTACTAGACAGACAGACAAATTAACAGTTTACAAATAGTTGAGAAAAGAAGAGAAGCGAAAGGGAAAGGATAAAGGGAAAGATACACCCACCTGAATGTAGAGTTCCAGAGAATAGCAAGGAGAGATAAGTAGGCCTTCCTCAGTGATCAGTGCAAAGAAATAGAGGAAAGCAAAAGAATGGGAAAGACTAGAGATCTCTTCAAGAAAATTGGAAATACCAAGGGAACATTTCATGCAAAGATGGGCACAATAAAGGACAGAAATGTCAGGGACATTAAGAAGAGGTGGCAAGAATACATGGAAGAACTATACAAAAAAGGTCTTAATGAACTAGATAACCATGATGATGTGATCACTCACCTGGAGTCAGACATCCTGGAATGTGAAGTCAAGTGGGCCTTAGGAAGCATCACTATGAACAAAGCTACTGGAGGTGATGGAATTCCAGCTGAGCTGTCTCAAATCCAAAAGATGATGCTGTGAGAGTGCTGCATTCAATATGCCAGCAAACTTGGAAAACTAGGCAGTGGCCACAGGGCTGGAAAGAGTCAGTTTTCATTCCAGCCCAAAGAAAAGCAATGCCAAAGAATATTCAAACTACCATACAATTGTGCTCATTTCACTTTCTGGCAAGCTAATGCTCAAAATTCTTCAAGCTAGCCTTCAACAGTATATGAACCAAGAACTTCTAGATGTACAAGCTGGATTTAGAAAAGGCAGAGGAACTAGAGATCAAATTGCCAACATCCATTGTATCATAGAAAAAGCAAGCAAATGCCAGAAAAAAAAATCTACTTCTTCTTCATTGACTATGCTGAAGCCTTTGACTGTGTGGATCACAACAAACTGTGGAAAATTCTTCAAGAGTTGGGAATACCGGACCACCTTACCTGTCTCCTGAGAAACCTGTATGCAGGTCAAGAAGCAATAGTTAGAACCAGACATGGAACAATGGTCTGGTTCCAAATTGGGAAAGGAGTATATCAAGGCTGTATATTGTCACCCTGTTTATTTAACTTATATGCAGAGTACATAATGTGAAATGCCGGGTTGGATGAATCACAAGCTGGAATCAAAATTGCCAGGAGAAATCAACAACCTCAGGTATGCAGATGATATCACTCTAATGGCAGAAAGCAGAGAGGAACTAAAGATGCGGATGAAAGAGAAGAATGAAAAAACTGGTTTAGTTTCCTTCATCGTGCAAAAGCTTTTATGTTTAATTTGGTCCCATTTGTTTATTTTTGTTTTTATTTGCATTACTCTAGGTGGTGGGTCTGATCTCCTTCAGAATGGACTGGTTGGATCCCCTTGCAGTCCAAGGGACTCTCAAGAGTCTTTAACACCACAGTTCAAAAGCATCAATTCTTCGGCGCTCAGCTTTCTTTACAGTCCAACTCTCATATCCATACATGACCACTGGAAAAACCATAGTCTTGACTAGATGGACCTTTGTTGGCAAAGTAATGTCTCTGTTTTTCTTTTTTTTGTCTCTGCTTTTCAATATGCTATCTAGGTTGGTCATAACTTTTCATCCAAGGAGTAAGTGTCTTTTAATTTCATGGCTGCAGTCACCATCTGCAGTGATTTTGGAGCCCCAAAAAATAAAGTCTGACACTGTTTCCACTGTTTCCCCATCTATTTCCCATGAAGTGATGGGACCGGATGCCGTGATCTTCGTTTTCTGAATGTTGAGCTTTAAACCAACTTTTTCACTCCACTTTCACTTTCATCAAGGGGCTTTTGAGTTCCTCTTCACTTTCTGCCATAAGGGTGGTGTCAGCTGCATATCTGAGGTTATTGATATTTCTCCCAGCAATCTTGATTCTGGCTTGTGTTTCTTCCAGTCCAGCGTTTCTCATGATGTACTCTGCCTGCGAAGAGTTGACTCATTGGAAAAGACTCTGATGCTGGGAGGGATTGGGGGCAGGAGGAGAAGGGGACGACAGAGGATGAGATGGCTAGATGGCATCACTGACTTGATGGACGTGAGTCTGAGTGAACTCCAGGAGTTGGTGATGGACAGGGAGGCCTGGCGTGCTGCGATTCATGGGGTCTCAAAGAGTCGGACACGACTGAGTGACTGAACTGAACTGAACTGAGGAGGTGGGTCATAGAAGATCTTGCTGTGATTTATGTCAGAGAGTGTTCTGCCTATGTTTTCCTCTAAGAGTTTTATAGTTTCTGGTCTTCCATTTAGGCCTTTAATCCACTTTGAGTTTATTTTTGTGAATGTTATTAGAAAATGTTCTAGTTTCATTCTTTTACACATAGTTGATTAGTTTTCCCAGCACCACTTGTTGAAGAGATTGTCTTTCCTCCGTTGTATATTTTTGCCTCCTTTTTCAAAGATAAGGAATCCATAGGTGCATGGATTTATCTCTGGACTTTCTATTTTGTTCCATTGATCTATATTTCTGTCTTTGTGCCAGTACCATACTGTCTTGATGACTGTAGCTTTATATAGTATAGTCTCAACCTGGAGTCTGTTACACAGAGTGAAATAAGTCAGAAAGAGAAAGACAAATACTGTATATTAAGGCACATGTATGGAATTTAGAAAGATAGTGGCGATGATCCTACATGCAGGGCCGCATAGGAGACCCAGATGTAAAGAACAGATTTTTGGACTCAGTGGGACATGGCAAAGGTGGGACGATTTGAGAGAATAGCATTGAAACATGTATATTACCATATGTAAAATAGATGACCAGTGCAAGTTCAATACATAAAGCAGGGCATCCAAAGCCAGTGCTCTGGGACAGCCCAGAGGGATAGGGTAGCGAGGGAGATGGGAGGGGAGTTCAGTATGGGGGGACACATGTATACCTGTGACTGATTCATGGTAATGTATGGCAAAAGCCATTACAATATTGTAAAGTGATTTATCCAATTAAAATGAGTTAATTAAAAAAAGAAACAGCTAGTTTAAAACTCAACATTCAGAAAAATAAGATCATGGCATCTGGTCTCATCACTTCATGGCAAACAGGTGGGGAAAAAGTGGAATCAGTGACAGATTTTATTTTCTTGGGCTCCAAAATCACTGCAGATGATAACTGCAGCCACAAAATTAAAAGACGCTTGCTCCTTGGAAGAAAAGCTATGACAAACCTAGACAGTAAGCACATTAAAAGCAGAGACATCAGTTTACCCACAGAGGTCTGTATAGTCAAAGCTATGACTTTGCCAGTAGTCATGTATGGATGTGAGAGTTGGATCATAATAAAGGCTGAGCACAGAAGAATTAATGCTTTCATATTGTGGTGCTGGAGAAGATTCTTGGACTGCACGGAGATCAAACCTGTCAATCCTAAAGGAAATCAACCCTGAATATTCATTGGAAGGACTGATGCTGGAGCTGAAGCTGTAATACTTTGGCCACCTGATGTGAAGAACCAACTCTTTGGAAAAAATCCTGATGCTGGGAAAGATTGAGAGCATGAGGAGAAGAGGGTGACAGAAGATGAGATGGTTCAATGGTATCATCAACTCAATGGACATGAGTTTGAGTAAACTCTGGGAGATAGTGAAGGATGGAGAAGCCTGGTGTGCTGCAATTCATGGGGTCACAAAGAGTTGGACATGACTTAGCCCTTGAACAACAGACAGAAATACCTATTAGAGGAATGGAGGAACACTGGAGTGAGAAAAGTTCTTAGCCTAGTAACTTTTGTACACAGCATCAGAATACTATAATTTGATAGAAAGTAGCAGTACTGAGTGACTGTAAAATCAATATAAGAAAAAAAAATTTCTGAAAAGACGACAGTCTCTTGGGTCTGTATCACTCTGGAGAAATGCATTCATTTTACATTTAAATTTCTTTCAGTTATCATTTTTTATTGATACTTAATGTTTGTCTGGGCTTCCCTGGTGACTCAGATGGTAATGCGTCTGCCTACAATGCGGGAGACCTGGGTTTGAACCCTGGGTTGGGAAGATCCTCTGGAGAAGGAAATGGCAACCCATTCCAGTACTCTTGCCTGGAAAATCCCGTGGACGGAGGAGCCTGGTAGGCTACAGAATATGGGGTCGCAAAGAGTTGGACACAACTGAGTGATTTCCATATCCATATAATGTCTGTCTATATTATCTTGAGAGATATACCTCTATATTAACCTTAATATATTCTATATTAACCTTGTTGTTCCATTGCATAACCTTAAGTATCTCTGTATTATATGCAAATACCTTACTCCATTTGCATTCACAACTCTACTAAAATAAACTGATACCTGGAACTATACAGGTTTTGTTTGTCTCTTGCCATGTCCAGTTCTAAATAAGCAACAAATGAAAGAACCCTACATACCCAGACCTTTTTTGAAAGATATCTTGAAGATTTACAATATGCTAAACTAGGGAAAAAATTGGGAATAATCAGCACAATACATTTGGCTCTCCATTATAATCAGTTTTTCAGCCTGCCTGTCGATAAAACTTTATTTTTCACAATGGTTTACAACTTAAATAATTTAATACAACAGTTGTTATATTTTTATTGCAGGCTGATAAAACTGGAACCATAAGTCTTTTCTATGCACTATATTACAAAAAGAAGTGACACTGGAGAAGGGGAACGGATGATTACTAAAACTGTAATTCAATCGTCAAGTTCTGAAGATGTCATAAAAAAGGCTTCTGCTTTACTTGCACATGGCAGATACTCTCAGGATGCCTCAAATGAACTCTCTCTGGGTATTCAGTCTCTCCTTTGGCATTATTTTATATACAGTAAAAATAAAAATGGGACTTCACAATGCAAATGCAACTGTGATTCAAGCTCAGTAGTTCTTTTGTCAAATAGGATTTTCTTTTATGAAGTTTCATTCTAGAATTAATTTTGATATCCGTGCCTGTCAGGCTGTGGAAATTGAGCTGAACCAAGTGAGTCTATTCCTATTTGAGCTGACATGTAGGAAGCTATAATTAGGAAAAATGCAGAGTTTGTACTGTGCTATAGAAAATTAAACTCATCATGCCACATATTGTCAAATCTGGTTAAAAGTATAGGCATGATAAATAGCAACATTCTGTAAATGCCTAAACATTCATATATTGAAAAATTTACCACTTTTTCACCCTGCCATAATTAGTTGTCAGGAAATAATTTTCAAATTCTAATCATTGCTATAATCTGAAAAGTCTGTAAATTAATAACAGATTCCTATAGTGTTTACTATTAACGGTGTTCTACGAAACTTAGAACTCTAGCATGTAAGGAAATGTATTCCTTATAGAAAAGGATGATAGTTATTTGTACATTCTTGCCAGTTGTTTTTCAGTGGACTTGTCTGTACTGGCTTCAGCGTAAGACCAAGAAGCTTCTAATTTGCCAAACTTCTTAATACGTCCAATATTCAGTTAATCTGTAGATGATGGTGTGAATGAAATTGAATTTCTGGCTATTAAAAATGACACTTTGCCTCTGTATTAAGGCACTGCAGCAATACTTTACAAAATTCTTTTGCAATCTTCACAGGATAAGAATAAATTAAGTGGAAGAATTGAACTTTCATAGTATGGCTGCTGAGGGATCAACACATATGGTTGGAAGATGAAATTTCCATTGATTCCCCAGCATGAGAGAGTGCAGGCAGCACCATGTGAGTTTCTGCATTTTGTCTCTCAGCCATTGCAGCCCTGACCCATTCCACGAGGGGTGAAAGGTCACAAGTGCTATGTGAGTGGTGTTTAATTTTCACCACAACTGAGACTGCTAATCACATAACATTAGGGTGAATTATGGTGATTATTGCAGGCTGAACACAGAGAGATTAAACAATAACAGCAACACAACCACAGCTGTGATGGTAGTGATGAAAAGGTGGTGCTTTCATGACCCCATGCTAAAGGGTTTGATTGGGATTCTGGAAGCCTCTGGTGAAAGACACTTTGCCCTCTCCAGGCTAGCTTTTTCCTAAACCACCACTATATTAAGCAGAGTGACAATAACCCATTTTAACAGTTTCTAGTAATGGAAAGGGCTCAAAACATTCTCCTTCAGAATGCCCAAGTCTCATTAGTCTACAGAGTAAACATGCACTCCAGAGTCACTGCTTTCTAGAAAGTCTTCACTTCTTTTAAAGCTGTTAGCTTCTGTACCCTGCATGGATTTTTTTCTTTTAAAAATCTTTTGCTAAGTATAGTTGATTTACAATGTTGTGTAAGTTTAAGATGTATAGCAAAGTGAATGAGTTATACATATACATATATCCAATCTTTTTTAAGTTAGCTTTATTTTATAATTTTTATTGGGGTATCGTTGGTTTACAATGTTGTGTTAGTTTCAGGTGTACAGCAAAGTGAATCTGTTATATATATATATATATATATATATATCTGCTCATTTTTAGATTCTTTTCCCATATAGGTCAGTACAGGATAATGAGTAGAGTTCCTTGTGCTCTACAGTAGGTCCTTATTTATCTGTTTTATATATAGTTATCTAGTTTATATAGAGTAGTGTGTATATGACAATTCCAATCTCCTGATTTATCCCTCCCACCTTCTTTCTCCCCTGGTAACCATGTTTGTTTTCTACATCTGTGACTCTGTTTTATGAATAACTTAATTTGTACTATTTTTTTAAGATTCCACATATAAGTGATATCATATATGTCTTTCTTTGTCTGACTTCACTCAGTATGACAATCCCTAGGTCCATTCATGTTGCTGCAAATTGCATTATTTGTTCTTTTTAATAGCTGAATAGTATTCCATTATATGTATATGCACCACATCTCCTTTATCCGTTCCACTGTCAATGGATATTTAGGTTGCTTCCACATTCTGGCTATGTGAATAGGGCTGCAGTGAACATGGGGTGCACCCTACATGGATTTTTAATTTGTTTGGTCTCGTTTTTTCTTTTCTACATATGTAGCCCGTGTAATGGATTCTATCTTCCTTAGGAAAATTTGAGGAATAATTAAGGAAAAGAGGCTATTACTAGGTGTTTTTAAAATTTAATAAAAATTGCTTAGATGGGAGGCTGCCTGATTCATGAATCTTTGAATAAAGCCAATTGTATCTTCAAATTTACTGGGTTGAATTTTGTTTTCGAACACATACATATTTTTTCAGTGTAAATATTTTACTTACAACCATACCCTAAATGCCATTATGCGAGGATATTGGCTCAGACAGTAAAGAATCTGCCTACCACTCAGGAAACCCAGGTTCAATCCCAGGGTTGGGAAGATCCCCTGGAAAAAGGGATGGCAACCCACTCCAGTATTCTTGCCTGGAGAATTTCACGGACAGAGGCTACAGTCCATAGGGTTGCAAAGAGTCAGACACGACTGAACAACTAACACTTTCACTTTAAAATAAGAAGTCAAACACTAGGTACAGAGTGAAGTGAAGAGCAGCTATGACAAACCTAGACAGTGTATTAAAAAACAGAAACATCACTTTGCTAACAAAGGTCTGTTTAGTTACAGCTGTGGTTTTTCTAGTAGTCATGTACAGATGTGAGAGTTGGACCATGAAAAAGGCTATGCACCAAAGAATTGATGCCTTCAAATTGTGTTGCTAGAGAAGACTCTTGAGAGTCCCTTGGACAGCAAGGAGATCCAACCAGTCAATCCTAAAGGAAATCAACCCTGAATGTTCACTGGAAGGACTGATGCTAAAACTGATGCTTCAATGCTTTGGCCACCTGATGCAAAGAGTCAACTCATTGGAAAAGACCCTGATGCTGGGAAACATTGAAGGCATAAGCAGAAGGGGGTAACAAAGGATAAGATGGTTAGATGGCATCACCAACTCAATGGACATGAACTTGAGCAAACTCTGGGAGATAGCAGAGGACAGGGAAGCCTGGAGTGCTGTGGTCTACGGGGCTGCAAAGGGCTAGACACAACTTAGCAACTTAACAATGAGAAGAGCAGCTAATGCCTGCAGTTCATTCCTGATGTTTGGATAGTCTGCTTTTCACATATTAGGGCAAAAAATAAATCAGTAATGTGTCCATTTCCACCAAGTTGAAATGCCCTGCGTCAGGAATTGTTTTCTTGAACAAAGAGAAGCAGAGACATCTGGAAGCCAGGAATTGGGAAACTGGGTCATCATCAGTTCCAAAGTTTACCTTTAGGGTTGATTTCTGGTTTTAAGGGAACACTTATTAACTTAGTTCTTGAAGTATACAAATGGAGATGTTGGTTGTTTTAAAATATATATATATATATATATATATACACACACACACACATATATGTTGGCTTCAACCATATTTATAAACTAAAGATAGCACACTGAATTTTACTGGTAGTCCAAAAGTAGTCCTGGTTGACAAAATAGATGAAAAGGCAGTACATGTATTCTGTGCAAATAATGCTATAAAGCAAAGAGTCTCATATGTTCTAGCTAAGGTAACTGAATAGTTCTTTTTAAAGATTTTTTTCTTCTTAAAATATGATACAATGATCCCATATGGAGGAAATGAAGGTGGCAAAATCTACAAAAACATCTGAGTCATGATGAAAAAGTTCAAAACTCTTTGGGATAGTTCAATTGAGGCAGCATCAAGTGCTTTTTAAAATACTATGTTGTCAAGCCCAGCTGCTATGAAGTTGGAATGATTCCCAACTACAGCCTAGATAATTTATCTTGTGTAATAGTAGCTCACCTATTCTGGCTGGGTTGATGTTAGCTTGTTGAGGCAGTTCTGGGTCACAAAGTGCTGGAGCAGAAAGTTCATGTTAAACTTCCAGCTGATATGAAGATATTTCTATTGGAAAAATATAAATATTAGGCAAATGGCTAATTAAATGCATATATCTTTGATTCCTAAGCCATAAGAGATAATGATAATACTCATCATAATAATAACCAAAACTAACATTATTTACTACAGGCATTGTATTAGGTGCATTGCATGCACTGTCTCATTTATTTGTCATAACATTCAGAGGTTGTCTTTTCTTATTACCTCTATTTTATACATGAATAAATTGAGGCTTCAGTTCAGTTGCTCAGTTGTGTCCGACTCTTTGCAACCCCATGGACTGTACTGATGTTAAATAACCAGGCTTTCTGAATTGGGTGAAAATTTGGGCTCTACCAAGTTTCAGAAACATTCTGGGATAAACTGAATCATTCTGCTCTTATGTGATTATTGGCTCTTAGCAGCACTGTGGCTTTAGAAATCAATATGGTGCATGAGTTCTATAAATGTGCCTCTTAATAAGTTAATAAAACAGAGATATTCTCATTGCCTCTCCATCAAAGTTTCAGGGAAAAATGAGAATATTAAATGCAGTAGGATAGAGAAGATCTGCTCCATTTGCTCTGCAATGATAATCTTTTACAAAAGAGGATTTTTATTAATTCTTTGCCTTCTGGGGATATTATAATTTTCTAGAATATAGAACTGCCTTAAGCACAGTAATTTGCTGAGCTAGACTGAATCTCAAAATGTTTCAAATGAGCTGATAAACAACTGCATAATTAGCCATTATTAGATCAAGTCTGTATGTTACTGATATCCAGATGAACAAACCAATGGATAGGCAAATTATAGATACACTTTTAAAAACTAAGAGCCTGTGTTATATTTTTACATGGTTTGTGACTTGTCCTTTAAAGAATTAAAAACTACATTTCATTTGCCTCTTTTTAAAAGAAGAAATTTAGATTATTCTGTCAAGCAAATCCTTAGAGACTTAATCATTAAGCACATATTTCCATGTATGAATAATGAAGGATTTGTGTGTTGAATGCAATTCATGCTTTAAAAGTGAATAGGTGGTGGGATTTTCCTTTTCAATTAAACCTTGTCTCAAACCTATTACTTGCATGGGTAATGTTCATTCATCCCCCTTTTGAGTTCTGGTTCAATTTCAGAGTACAAAATACATTTGGTCCCGATTATGAAAATAACAGGTTTTACATGCTCAAACCAGAAAAGGAAAATAACAGTAAGTTTTTATGATTAAACACATACACCTTATTCAGGTGGCTAACATCTAGTCCAAAGTGTATCCATGTTATAGTTAAACCTCTCTTTCCTCTCAGTTTTCATTTTTCAAGAACTTGACACTGGATCATAAAATGTTGCTCTGGGCTGGAATTCGTCATGCAGGGTTACAGCCTAGGAATAAGTCTTTTTTTTTTTAATATTAAAATCAGCTCAGCAGTTTTGAGGATTAGATAAAGAGAAATTGCAGAAAGCAAAACTTTTAAGCTGGTTTAATTAAACATAATTGTAGTTTATGTTCTGAACTCAGGGGCCACAAAGCAAAACAGATAAATGTGTTAGATCACCTTTGAACAGAAAGAGCTGCAGCAGCAATTCTCCTGAAGAACTCTAAAACTAGCAGGTTGATACTTTGTCTTAAATGGGTTAGGTGTCTTCCTGTTTGGGGAGCAGAACAGATAATTTCTTGAGCTTCCTTGCAGATCAATGATTCTGTGATTATTTCTATCAGTATTACAGATCCCAGTAATAAACTGTAAGCTGTTGGCATAAGGCCATGTATGAGCCGAGTTGGAGGATGGATTTGTTGCTAAATTTAGAAAAAGCATTTTGACCTTTGATGATTTTAACAGCCTCCAAAATTTTGATGCCTTTCTTGTGCTTCCAGATCACTGGTCCTACATTTGATGCAAACTAATAGGTAAAATTTTATTGTTGTTGGGTTTACATTGCGCTCTTATTAAATACAATGATTATCTGTCCATATTTAGTTTTAGCCATTCAGTTCAGTTCAGTCGCTCAGTCATGTCTGACTCTTTGCGACCCCATGAATCGCAGCACGCCAGGCCTCCCTGTCCATCACAATTCCCAGATTTCACTCAAACTCACGTCCGTCGAGTCAGTGATGCCATGCAGCCATCTCATCCTCTCTCGTCCCCTTCTCCTCCTGCCCCCAATCCCTCCCAGCATCAGAGTCTTTTCCAATGAGTCAACTCTTCACATGAGGTGGCCAAAGTACTGGAGTTTCAGCTTTAGCATCATTCCTTCCAAAGAAATCCCAGGGCTGATCTCCTTCAGAATGGACTGGTTGGATCTCCTTGCAGTCCAAGGGACTCTTAAGAGTCTTCTCCAACACCACAGTTCAAAAGCATCAATTCTTCAGTCATGGATTCCTATTAATTTACCTATATATTTCTTCAACTAGTCCTTTCATTTTGTAAATTGGCATGAAATGGTTATTTGTGTATTTACACAGTTCTAGAAGTAGGGTATTTGTGCCTCAAAGTTAAAGTCGTAAGGCCACCTGGGCTACAAATCCAGTGAGGAGTTCCACTTTGTTTTAAAGGTATGTCAGCTAAACTCAGTCACAATGAGAAAATAGAATTTTTGGTTCAAAAGATACCAGCATAATTGCTTTGGTGTTTTTCAAAGGCATTAGAAAAGTTTTCAGCTATTTTAGAATGTTCTGACTTTGTCAGGAACATTTTGCTATTGTGTGTTTGATAGGAAATCTTATATGTATATAACTATTTGTACTTAACTCATAAAAATGACATGAGTATTCTCCTAAGTCCCAAGATACCTCATTTGGATTTTATTAATGAGCCTCTTAAAGACACTACAACCCTGAAAAGGAAATTATATTTGGTTCAGAATAAATGAAGCTACACACTTATAGATCTGAATTGATTTAAGACTCTGAAGCAAAGAAAGGTAGTAAGCAGATTTCAAATTTAGAGCAATATACATCACAGCCCCAGAATAAGAATATTATATATAATTTGATTATACTATCACAACATGTGATGCTACACATATTTTCAGGGTGAAGTAAATATTATTACAGAAATCTGGTTCATTACTGGGCCAGCAGTGTAATGCATAAATGAAATAGGTTAGGGAAAATGTTTCACGAATTTTATTTTAATTCCTTTCTTTTCCTGCATAATTCATCAATGACATTTTTAATTAAACTACAGTTTTGCTGTTAACAAGAGACACAAAACAGCTTGTCTGACACTTGATTCTTATACAAACTTTGAGATAAAAAAACTATTTTCATAAATGTATTAACTTTAGTGGATATTTGAATATTTGAGCTTTTGACCTAAAAGGCTTCTTAAAAGTCTTTGTGATGGGTAACAGCTGTATTCTGACATTAAGACACTCAACAAACCCACCGAAACTACCACTGACAGGGCTGCAATCAAAGGAGGAAAAAAGATCCCCAATCATTTAAGTAAGTTATTTCCTTACAAATGTGGACAGAAAACATTGTAAAATAAACTATCAAAAGTTAATAGACCATGATCATAACTGTAATTTATTTCTGACTTGTATAAGAAAATAAGCAAGAACTACAGGCAAAAGAAAATATGAACCTAAATTCTGATGAACGTGTTTCACAGTAGATAATTCTTCAGCTTTTAAGTTTCTGCTATCAAACCAAGAGTTAATAATTAAGAACAAGAAGCTATGAATCACCAGGGAAAATCATTGGACAGCTCACAGAGAGACAGAGAACACTCATGGCCATAGACATCCTGGTCTAGAAAGAATAGAAGTTTGCAAGATATCTGCACCAGCAAATAAGGACTATTAAAGGGTGGATGTGATTTTTAATTAGTTTACTAAAATCAATAGCGGGGGCATGTATTATTTAAAATTAAGCTTTACTACCATTATACCAACTGCATTAGTTCTATGAAAATATTTCTGTTGAAATATGGAGTTTCCTCAAAGAGTTAAAGGTACTATTACCATTGATCTAGCAACTCCACTTATGGGCGTATACACTGAAGAATTGAAGGCGGAGACAGCTACTTGTACACCAGTATTCATAGCAGCACTATGCATAATAATCAAAAGGTGAAAGCAACCCAAATATTCATCAATGGATGAATGGATAAATGTGTATATAAATTATAAACATATATAAAAAATATATAAATTATATATGCATACAAATGATAAAAACAGCTCATGCAGCTCAAAATCAAAAAACAACCCAATCAAAAAGTGGGCAGAAGACCTAAATAGATATTTCTCCAAAGAAGACATACATATGGCTATGAGACACATGAAAAGATGCTTACTTCACTAATTATTAGAGAAATATAAATAAAAACTACAGTGAGGTATCACCTCACACTGGTCAGAATGCTAAGTCATGTCCTCATGTCTGACTTCAGTCATGTCTGACTCTATGCAACCCTATGGATTGGGGCCCATCAGGCTCCTCTGTCCATGTAATTCTCCAGGTAAGAATACCAGAGTGGGTTGACATGCCCTCCTCCAAGTTATCTTCCCGACCCAGAGACCAAACCTGCATCTCTTATGTCTCCTGCATTGGCAGGCTGTTCTTTACCAGTATTGCCACCTGGGGAGCCATGGTTATCATAAAAAAATCCATGAGAAATAAATGCTGAAAAATGTGTGGAGAAAAGGGAACTCTCTTACACTGTTGATGGGAATGTAAATTGATACATCTACTATGTACAGGAATATGGAGGTTCCTTGAAAAACTGAAAACATATCACATGACCCACCAATCCCACTCCTGAGCATATACCAGAGAAAACCGTCAGAAAGATACATGCACCTCAACGTTCACTGCAGCACTGTTTCCAATAGCTGGGATACGGAAGCAACCTAACTGTCCATCAACAGAGGAATGAATAAAAGACATATAGTACATACATACAATGGAGTATTAGCTATGAAAGGAATGAAATTGTGTCATTTGCAATGGTGTAGATGGACCTAGAGACTGCCATGCAGAATGAAATCAGAAAGAGAAATATTCACATATTACCACATATATGTGGAATCTAGAAAAATGGTATAGATGATCTTATTTGCAAAGCAGAAATAGACACACAGACATAGAGAACAGATGACAAGGTGGAAGGAGGGGTGAGATGAATTGGGAGATATATATCTTCCAATATATATTATATACAAATAACTGTGAAGAAATCTGAGCACCGAAGAATTGATCCTTTTGAACTGTGGTATTGGAGAAGACTTTTGAGACTCCCTTGAACTGCAAGGAGATCCAACCAGTCCATTCTAAAGGAGATCAGTCCTGGGTGTTCTTTGGAAGGAATGATGCTTAAGCTGAAACTCCAATACTTTGGCCACCTCATGCAAAGTGTTGGCTCATTGGAAAAGACTCTGATGCTGGGAGGGATTGGGGGCAGGAGGAGAAGGGGACAACAGAGGATGAGATGGCTGGATGGCATCACCGATTCGATGGACGTGAGTTTGAGTGAACTCTGGGAGTTGGTGATGGACAGGGAGGCCTGGCATGCTGCAATTCATGGGGTCGAAAAGAGTCGGACATGACTGAGCAACTAAACTGAGTTGAACACACTATATATAAATACATAAGTAATGTGAACCTACCGTCTAGCACAGGGAACTCTACTCAGTGCTCTGTGGTGATCTAAATAGGAATGAAATCCAAAAAAGAGGGAATATATGTTATATGCATGGCTGATTCACTTTGCTGTATAGCAGTAACTGACACAGCAGTATAAAGCAATAAATACTGCTTTTAATATACTCAAATAAAAAAGAATAAAAGAATATGGTATATAAATGCAATGGAATATTACTGCACCATTACAAGAAGGAAATAATGCCATTTGTAACAACATGGATGGATCTAGAGATTATTATACTAAGTAAAGTAAGTCAGAGAAAGACAAATATCACTTGATAATACTTATATGCAGAATTTTTAAAAATGATACAAATGAATTTACTTATAAAACAGAAACAGACTCACAGACTTCAAAGGCAAACTTATAGTTACCAAAGGGAAAAGGTATGGGGGGAGGTATAAATTGGGAATTTGGAATTGACAACAACAAAGAACTACTTTGTAGCACAGGGAGCTCTGCTCAATACTCTGTAATAACCTAAATGGGAAAAGAACTTGAAAAAGATTAGATACATTTATATGTATAACTGAATCACCTTTGCAGTACACCTGAAACTAACACAGCTTTATTAATCAATGATACTCCAATATAAAATAAAAACTCAAAAGTTCACAGTGAATAACAAAAACCACGTCATAGGCAATCATCCTAAACTGTGTAGTAGACTCATGACTTTTACAACGACATTTGGAGACCTTTGTGAATCCTCAATTTTATATATTGTGGGAATATTTGTTCTGACTTTATTCTGACTTCTGACTTACTCCCTAGTTACTTTTGCACTGATAGTTCTTTCTGGTACATAGCCTCCTAACACCAAGGAAATGAATTCAACTTTCATTGACCTTTCTTCCCCATGGTATGCAGCTACTGTATTGGCTGGGAGATGAAATGGTTTCTCTCTAAAATGGTTTTCTTTTGTTCTGTGTAGAGGGTTTTGTGAATTCTTTCATGTTACATGTCTGATCCAGAAACATTATTTTCCCAAATTACTTCCTTCCTTTTTATTTCTGTCAACAGCCTTAGTTAGCATTTGGCCTTCTTTTTTTGAGTCATTTTCTTCATAACTCTTCATGACAGTTACTGTTGAAAACAAGTGAAAAACAAAGCCGAACAGTAATGAGGTGCTAGATGGTAAGACAGAAATACTGGGCAATCAGGCAGGCTCATTCACTGATTTAAATGATGCATCTTAAAAGTATCTGTGATTCCAGTCCTCACTTTAGAAAAACTACAAATTGCTACTTAAATGAGTTCAGACTTGCAAGGTTCTAAGAAAAGTGTCTCACATGTGGTAAACATTATAATTTTTAGATTAGAAAAATACACATTGTATATCTTTTATATGTCAAAATCAACATATAAAGACCAAAGCTGAAAAATATTAAAGATGAATCTGTTACTGGACAGGCAAGGAGGCACCACATCACTGAGAGAAGGTTCAAAGTTCTTCCTGACGGGAAATTCAAGGGATAGAGGTGGTGCAGGAGGAGGAGGTCCAACACAAAGGGCGAGACTCTGAGTTCAGGCTTCTGATTGATTCATGAGGTAGATTAACTCTTCTTATGATTAGTATCTTTCAGGTTCCACGGCACCCACACCGAGAAACCTGGTTTCAAACAAGTCTGGTTGAGTTAGTTGTGTAAGAGATGTATAGGGGATGTTGCTAGATTCATTCAATAGATGCCTTAAGCATAGGTACATGCTTGAAACTATTATCTGAGAACAGTAAAAATCATTAACATTCAACCAATGATTGCTGAGGATCTATGCATTTTTTCCAATAAAAATGATAGGGTAACAGTAGATGCTCTAAAAACCATATGAGGGGTTATTTATAGAAGCTTTCCAAGGAGTTTCTGAAATCAGTTCTTATCTTTGACAGACATATAATTCAGAAGTTCCCTGGTAAGAGAAACCATGAAATCTTAGGAAGAGTAGAATCTATTAAGTGGACAAAAATTACTTAATTGTAACAGTATTGTGAAGGTCTAGTGCTTTCCCTAAGCTAGAGAGCCACACATAAACTTCTGGTGTTTTGTCAACACACAATACTGTGTGTGTTGACATTCCCTGGCTAGTTCCCAAACTAGTAGTGCCTGTCTAAAATAGATACTTAGTAAATATTGGATTGAACGAATAGGTAACAAATGAATTAACTGGCAAGAAAGATGGTGCCAATTTCCTTCTCTTTCAGTTCAATTCAGTTGCTCAGTCATGTCTGACTCTTTGCGACCCCATGAATTGCAGCACACCAGGCCTCCCTGTCCATCACCAACTCCTGGAGTTCACCCAAACTCATGTCCATCGAGTTGGTAATGCTCTCCAGCCATCTCATCCTCTGTCATCCCCTTCTCCTCCTGTCCCCAGTCCCTCCCAGCATCAGAGTCTTTTCCAATGAGTCAACTCTTCACATGAGGTGGCCAAAGTATTGGAGTTTCAGCTTTAGCATCAGTCCTTCCAAAGAACACCCAGGGCTGATCTCCTTCAGAATGGACTGGTTGGATCTCCTTGCAGTCCAAGGGACTCTCAAGAGTCTTCTCCAACACCACAGTTCAAAAGCATCAATTCTTCGGTGCTCAGCTTTCTTCACAGTCCAACTTTCACATCCATACACGACCACTGGAAAAACCGTAGCCTTGACTAGATGGACCTTTGTTGGCAAAGCAATATATCTGCTTTTGAATATGCTGTCTAGGTTGGTCATAACTTTCCTTCCAAGGAGTAAGCGTCTTTTAATTTCATGGCTGCAATCACCATCTAAATAGTAGGAGCTGACCTCTTTGTTCCTTCCAGACTGGCACCAAAAAACTATTTTTTTTTCTGGGTAGTGTGACCCATTTCAGAGTAGGAGGTCTCCTCAGTTAGACAAGCCACAAAATATAAACTGACTTAAACTCAAGATTTTGGGGAAAAGGACACCAAAAATTGAAAAGGTTAAATAAAAACTTTTATCAGGAAATGTAAGGTATGTCTTGTAGAAGGAAGGCTTCTGTGGAAACAGAAAAAGAGTATACTGTTTTTCCAATAGTTTAATTTATATTTTATAATTATTTGTAATGTATTAATATTATAATATTTTAATTCTTGGGAGGATAAATTAAAAACTATTATCCTTAGGAAAATAATAAGTAAAACTGTAGACATGAAAACATTGCACTTATTAATTTATTTTTAAAATTTTTAAGAGAGTAAATTAAGACATTATTTTCCCATTAAAGAATGTTTCCATTTTAAGCTTGCCATGTGGTAAGTGAACCTGATAGTTATAACCATTAGAAATTCCTCATCATTCCTGAGTAGGTAATTATTACTTGGAATGGCTCTTTCAGAGTGATTATTATGAAATGTACCTATCATCTGTTGATCTACTGCTTTATTTATTTCATGTTAAAAGACCCTTAGAAACCTTCCTATCACTAATGAACAAATTTTATTTTACAGATTACATCCATTAGTTTCCAAGAATAATTCTGATCTGATTAAAGGATAACCATTTAAGACCACTAATTCACATATTAAATGCTCAAGATTGTACATCGTTAAAGACCTTACATCTCCAGACCTATTATCTTTTTTCTCTTGGTAGAGGACAATAAATGAGAGCCTTAAATAGTGGATGGATCCATCTGTCTAGACCAAAGAAAAAGAGGGCTACAAAAATAAGTATATCGTTTGAGGAATGCTTCCAGAAGAGTATTCAAGGATCAATGTAGTTATTATGAAATAACAAAATATTACAAATCTCTTTGAGATGGAGGGAAGCTCATTAAAAAAGAAGACATTTGGGACTGTCCTGGAGGTCTATTGGTTAAGACTCTCTGCTTTTGCTGCAGGGAGCATGGTTAGATCCATGGCTGGGGAACTAAGATCCTACCTGCTGTACGGTGCAGCCAGAAAACAAAAGTGAAAACAAAAACCATTCTTGGATGATTATGATCTCAAATGAGTATTTAAGGAAACTAACATGACAAAATATTTCTTATATCTATGAAGTGTTTCTCAGAAGGATGAAAGTTACTGTAGTTCTCATAATAACTATTTTTATGTCATTAAGATCATAAATAGAATTTATATGTTTGCACGAGGGACGACAAATACTAAAGAGGCAGGCTGACTTTTAGGAAGATTTATGTGTAGATTGCAAACACCCCGAAGTCAGGCACCTAATTCATCTCACTCCCTATCCTCAGAACTTGAAGCTCATCCTGAAGTTCATCAACACATTGATTAAATGTTAATAATACTTGCTGCATGAATAACAAATTAATACAAGTTTTCTAATTTCACTGGAGAATCTTAGTGGAAATCCACAACCTACAAATATGCTGAATTCCAAAAGAATTTTGAGGCATATTGGTTGCAACTTAAAATATATTTCCCCACAGAAAAAAACTATTATGGATGGTACAGGGGTTGGCAGGCCAGCCCATGAAAGTCACTTAATCTACAACATAGCAGAAACATTATACATTTGAAATGAACAAGTAGCAGAAAAAAAATACTGCAGCAATAAAACCAAAGATAGAAATAATAAAATTGAATAAAACCTTAAAATTTTCTTGTCTCTCAGTGCTTGGAGAGAAACAGATTTAAGTATGAGAGAAGAGAGGTATGGAAATTGTCATGGAGAGGCTTATATTCTCAAGAAATTTAGAAGCTGATGGCTTTTTAAAAATTATGTATAATTCCCCTCCAAAACATAATTCTGCTTATCCATGATAAAAAGTCTTTGAATAACACTGGTTTAACTCTTATCAGCTATGATGAAAGTGCTTTTTAAAATTCAAAAAGAGAATAGTGAAAAGAGGAAAAGAAACAAATGTGAAGAAAAATCAAGTAAACTGAAGAGCAACAGCAGAGATGAAAATATTGCAATATGAGGTAATCTAATACTCTCTGTGTTCCAGGTACTGATGATTAAAAAAAAAAAAAATGGATCAAACACAGTCCTGGCTCACAAGAAACTTCAAGCTTAGTAAGGTGAATCAAACTATTAAGCCCAACATTTGTGATAAAGACTGTGAAAAAGTCACCAGGCTACGTGGGGTCAAAAAAGAAAAAGATGGCCAGAGCCTCCTAAAGGGGTCCTCAAAGGCTTGTGGTGAATGCTGAGCAGGTACTTTACAGGCAGAGGGAGAGAGTAAGAACAATCCAGGTTCTGGGAACTGTGTGAACAAATGAGAGTGCGCAGAGTAGGAGGCTTAGAGGGAGAGGAGGATTGCCAGGATACGTAAGTGAAGGCGTCAGCCAGGTAGGGCTGTGGTCCCCGTGTGAAGTGGCCTGCCTTATTCTACGGATGACTGGAAATCTGAGGAGGGTCAAACAGGGGAATAATATGATCAAATGGGCATTTTAGAAAGATCATTCTGGAAGCATTGTGGAGGATAGATTGGAAGTCTGAAATACTGGTGGCAGGGAAACCTGCTAGAAACTGCCAGAGTGAGCGCTGGGCAGAAATAGCGGGGCTATTTATAAAGAGAGTTTGGGGAGCCATTAGTCTGTTCTCATCTTCATGAGGGCCTCAAATTCAGATGCTTGATGTTGTCTCCTAATGAGGTTATCCACACTGTCACTGAGACTCATTTCCAAGACTGAACTTTTAAAATATGCTACAAATTTTGTAACCTCATTTTAATACATTTAAAATTTTTAACATATGGGGAGTCTCAATAAATGGAAGGAAGCTGAGTCCCTCTCCATCTCAGAAAAGCCAGCTAACCTGCTGTGTGTGGTTTATGCACAGTCTTCTTGAAGTAAAGAAGGGAATGGACAGAGGAAAGTGTAAGCTGGAAAGTTCTCAGAAGCAGCATCAGTTGAGCTTTGTTGTGGGGAGAGGAAAGTGTACATCCCTTTACTCAAGAGTTGATGTTTGCAAGTTGGTTATTCATAGCTGGGCAGTGTCTGAACTGCTGCTAAATAATTTTTTTCTCTACTCACTTATAATATAGATGGATGTCCTGGCTTTGAAATATTTAGTAAAAGGTATTATGCTTCTCTAAATTACTTTCCATTTTCCTAACCCAGAAGACTGACTTTGAGAAATGGCCCAGAGCTAATTTTTTTAAAACTAAATTATCGAAAGTAACTTATTTCTTTATATTTATGTCTCTGGTGCTAAGTCTTTTTAATGCCTTACAGAAAAACATTATAATCTTATGACAAAGAAAATTTTAAATGCATTTTATAGTTGTTGAATATAATGAATGAAATTTTATTTTAATTTTTCCTTTCTAAACATATTTGACTAGCTATTGTTGAAAGAAGGACCAGAGATGGGCAAAATTCAGTTCAGTTCAGTCACTCAGTTGTGTCCGACTCTTTGCGACCCCATGGACTGCAGCACGCCAGGCCTCCCTGTCCATCACCAACTCCCGGAGTTTACTCACACTCAAGCCCATTGAGTCGGTGATGCCATCCAACCATCTCATCCTCTATCATCCCCTTCTCCTCTTGCCTTCAATCTTTCCCAGCATCAGGTTCTTTTCAAAGCAGCTCTTTGCATCAGGTGGCCAAAGTATTGGAGTTTCAGCTTCAGCATCAGTCCTTCCAATGAATATTCAGGACTGATTTCCTTTAGGATGGACTGGTTGGATCTCCTTGCAGTCCAAGGGACTCTCAAGATTCTTTTCCAATACCACGGTTCAAAAGCGTCAATTCTTGGGTGCTCAGCTTTCTTTATAGTCCAACTTTCACATCCATACATGACTACTGGAAAAGCCATAGCTTTGACTAGATGGACCTCTAAATAAATCTAATTTGTGCCTTCTGTGTTCAGTTGTCCTTAACACATAGAAAACATATCTCTCTTCAGAAAGAAAACATTTCTTCCTTCTAGTGTATGACTAGATCTTTATCCATGTGGGAGAAAGTGATAAAAATGATAGAAGTATGCAGTATTAAGATGAAGGGAGAGAATCTTCATATTTAAAGTCAGCCATTTCACAACAAGCCAAGGACACAGAAAAAAGCTCCCTGTCTTTTGAAACCTTTGACTTGGCTTTATGTCCAGTGTTCTGAGCCTCTGGATAAGGATCACTTCTTTCCCCCTCCACTGCTTCTGCACTGGACATCCTCGAGGTAGCTCAGGTACTGAGGGGACCAAGCAAAAGAGGCCATGGGCTATATGCTGATTAGTGGTTTAAGCCTGAGCCAATTAGTGGTTTAGATCTGAGGATCTTCAAGGAATTATTTTACTTCCTTCTTACTGTAGGATCAAGTCAAGTAAGATTCTGATAATTGATATTGAAACATAATTATATCATGCAGAGTTAAGGTTGTACACAGATATTTGACAGAATGCATAAATAACCCCAAGATCCTTCTTTCAGTATTTGAATTGGTATTGTTGAGTAGTAATTTTTAGCACACTTTAAAGATTTTAACTATTTCCCTCATCAGTAGTTTCTTGATCTAGAATTTCTGCATGAAAGATGCCCTAGGAATGGTCATCTATGAAGGATAGAACTCCATGAAAGAAATTCTGCTCTTCTTATATTTAAATTTATTCTCTTCACCAGGTGAAGAGAATAATCTCTTCACAATCTTTCTAGGATTGTGGGGCAGGCAGGGGCAGAAATTGTTCCTCTCAGGTATGCTGCCTTACTTAGATTATGACTTTTTTTTTTTTTGGCAAG
>NW_011494769.1:2559080-2565361 GCF_000754665.1 Bison bison bison
GACACATTCATAGCTCCCTTGATAGGAACAATGAAGTGATTAGTTATTGTACCCCACACCTTACTAATGTGTGTCCCAAATTTTGTTGCGTAAACTTTTAAGCAGTGGTTTTTTTTTTTTTTTCTCTGCTATTGTTTAAAAGTTGAGGTCAACATTATTTATTATTCTAGTTAGAGGAAAACACAGAGAGGTGTTATCTGCAGAGCAATTCACATAAAATCTCCTAATACTTTTGCATAGAATCTCCTCTACTTTTGCAACAGACTCAGAAAATCAGTCTCCACATGGTTGCAGTGAAGTGAGCAGTCTCCTGAGCACAGTTACAGGTATTTCCCAATACTGCTTATCAGCTGACCTGCCCTCTTTTACTTCTTTCATATTATAGTCATTAATTAGAACCTGCCAAGAGGAACTTGAACATTCTTCAAGTATATATTAAACATCTGTCCATCATGGTGGGAAGGGCTAACTTATTTTTGGGTATTCAACTCACTGGGGATTTTAAATGTCAGGTTACTCAGTACAGAAGTACAGAGGCTAACATGCTGGAAGTAGTTCCCAAGTTTTAAGATTTCTTCTCATGAGTCGCATTCACTGGCCTCAACCCATCTTTACATCAAAAAAATCTGATTCTAAGTATAGATTCTAGATTCTGAAACCTACACTTATGCATAAAACCTGAACTATGGAAAACCAAATAACTTTCTAAAATGTTACTGTTTACTGGAGATATTTGCCCTCAGATCTTTCCTCTGATTAGATTGCTAGCATTCCTTGTGTTCTAGCAGTGTTCCGGTGTTATGGCTGGGAGGAAGCTAATTTCAAGGATCTTTTGCACAAGGAACTATTTACTGAGACATATGCAGTGCTTTCACTGTGAAATAAACAGGAATGACATGACTTTAATAAGGGTTTTGACAATAAGAAACGAGACTTATTTGTCTTTAGCGTTCTCACACTGTGGAATGCAGTGGCAATACCTTTGCTATTTCTTACCTTCTGTGGTTTGGGGAACACATAGTTTTCTTAGTTTAGTTTCACATTTCACCTTTACACATATGCCTTTACTTTGTCTTCCAAAAGGTGAAAAATCTACTACCTTATATGTTTTTAAAATGATGCACAAGTCTCCTATATTTTACCAATGACAGTGTAATTCTCTGTCTGCCAGGTTGCACAGTCATTTTGATTCTTCTCCCTACTTCTCAAAATTCTGGCAACTTGTCTCTCACTAATTTCCTCAAATATAGATCCTACTTTAGGTCTTTCATCATCTTACCTCTCTCAAGGCAATAATTCTCAAACTTTAGTTTGTGTGTAAAAAATACACATGAAACTCATAACATTCAGATTCCTGATCCCAGTCTTAGATGATTCAGCAGGTCTCAGGAAAGGCACAGGAAGCTGAATTTTAATAAATCACTTAAATATAATCCATTGCCCAGGTTTTGAGAAATTTTATTCTACATTTTTCTTATCTCTTTTGGGTCTTATAAACCAGGGGTCCCCACACTTCAGGATCTAATGCCTGATGATCTGAGGTGGAGCTGATATAATAATAATAATAGAAATAAAGTACACAATAAATGTAATTTTCTTGAATCATTCAGAAACCATCTCCCCACCCCCAGTCTGTGGAAAAATTGTCTTCCATGAAACAGGTCCCTGTTTCAAAAAGGTTGGGAACTGCTGTTACAAACTATTGCTAAGTAAGAATGCTAATGGTTAGATCCAGAGAAGGCAATGGCACCCCACTCCAGTACTCTTGCCTGGAAAATCCCATGGATGGAGGAGCCTGGTAGGCTGCAGTCCATGGGGTCACTAAGAGTCAGACACAACTGGGTGACTTCACTTTCACTTTTCACTTTCATGCATTGGAGGAGGAAATGGCAACCCACTCCAGTGTTCTTGCCTAGAGAGTCCCAGGGACGGGGGAGCCTGGTGGGCTGCCGTCTATGGGGTCGCACAGAGTCGGACATGACTGAAGCAACTTAGCAGCAGCAGCAGCAATGGTTAGATCATGTTCATTCATTCATTTATGCCTTCAACTATTTATTGAGCTGCCAATGTGTGTCAAATACTGTTCTAGGTATTGGGTTTAAGGAATTGATAAAACAAACATCATGGAGCTCAGTTTTTGTTTCCCTAAGTTTAAGAAGAATCCTCTATAAATCATGTTTGAGCCAAACCTTCTGAATCTAATGTTGAAGATCCTAGTTGATTGTGTCTCATAACTATCATTCAACAAAGATGCTCCCCTCTAGGCAGGTTGTTCTCTCTCCCTTTTTCTCAGCCTTACTGTCTCCATACCAACTGAACCCACCTCTGGTTGTTGGTTCTCTTACTCTCCATTAGGAATATTGACCAGTGTTGAGGACAGGGCACAGAGATGGGAAAGATGTTTTCATTCATTCATTAAACACATATTCATTGAGAACCAAGCACTGTTCTAGATATGAGAGAATTCAGCAATGAACAAGATAAGCATAGAAAATAAAAAGAAATATCAGATAAATTCCATTCAGGGTATGATGACAGGACCTGGCAGCTACTTTATATTGGGTAAAGAATTTAGTGACATTTAGATTGTGAGATGAAAGACAAAAGTGGCCATGCAAAGTTTAGGAAGAAAAGCACCACAGGCAGAAAAAAAAAGCTAGTGCTAAGGCTGTCAGGTAAAAATGTGAGTAAGAAGATTATAAGGAAGGCCAGTGTGGCTGGTGCATAGTGGGAGAAGATAAAGTGGTGAAGGCTTGGGTCCAAGAGGTTCATATGAGCCAGATGACATAAAGGCAGAAGTGGGGCTGTGATGTGATTTGATTTATGTTTTCACAAAACTCTCTTCAGATGTTGTGTGGGAACTGGATTGTGGAGATGCAGGAGAGACCAAACAGTAGTCCAGCTGAATTATGATGGTTTGCATAGGCAGTGGTACAAGTGAACAGAAATGAACAAAGTAGGCATATGTTATGGAAGTAGAATCAGGGAGCTTGGTGATGGATTAGATGTGGGGGCTGCAAGAGAGGACTCAAGGAAAATTTCTAGGATTTTTTTCACTTGAGTAACTGGCTGTCTGGTCATGTCAGTTGCTGCTCCAGAGAAGACTATGGAGGGAGCAGGTTTGGGTGAGAAGGGT
Source organism: Bison bison bison (assembly GCF_000754665.1). NCBI lineage: Eukaryota > Metazoa > Chordata > Mammalia > Artiodactyla > Bovidae > Bison > Bison bison. Next base: position 2,562,217 of record NW_011494769.1, read on the forward strand.
GGAAATCAAAAGTCCAAATGGTGAGTGATATGACTGAAAAGTAGGCTACTGTGACCAGACTGCCAAAGGCTTACAATAAGCTCAGAAATTTGAACTGTTTCTGAATGGTGACTTAGGAACGTAATATGGCATTGGTGGATAGGATGGGCTGAAAGGGGCAGAAATCACATGTCTGCTGTAGGATTTGGGGAGTAAGAATGGCGGCGGAGGGGTGGGGGATATGAGAGAGAGTCAAAAACACAAGAATAATTATAAAAGAGCCAAAAAGGAGAAAAGAAATCAAATAAAAAACAGGTAGAAAGCACAAGTGTTTATTTGAAGATGGAAAAAGAGTAAGGAGGGTAGGATTAACTGTAGAATGTGTCTTGGTTGGTAGTTTTGAGAAATATGCAGAGGGCAGAAAGGAGAAAGTGCCACAAGTTCCTGGGAGAAGGACCAAGCCTGCTCCAAAGAGCAGAGTTCCCCAGCTGTGCGTGGGTCTCACGCACAGACTGTCTTGAAAAGGAACCTGGGTTGAAAGAAGAGAGATGACTTTGTGATCTACACTTGGTCATTCTATTAGTGGTGAGGGAACGCGTGTGTGTTTGTGTGAGAAAAGTAACTTCATCTCTATTTTAGTTAGCACATATCTTTTCACCATAGAAAAAAATTGGTGATCTTTATTATTATTAGGATCATATAACAGGATATCGGATAAAACTTACATATTTGTAGCATTTTCAGAGCTTGAAATATCGTTTCATAAAATGGGAAGATTTTTCTCACGTTCATGAGTTCTGTTGCCAATGAACAGTGTATCCAAAACCGATGTTTTTAAAGAGGATCTCTGTCACATCAAGAGAGAAAAACTGTTGTTCTTTATGAGAAAATGTTTCCAGTTTGCAATTAATTTTATTTTTCTGATGGAATTTTCTTTCTCCATTATAACAGGCTAGATCAATAAGAACCCTGCATCTATAACTTAGAAAATCAAGACAGGGAAAATCATCAGAGAGAAAGCAAATGATGACAAAAATCGATATGCTTACTTACTCTGTGCTCCCTTATCCTTCATTTTCCACTTGTCTTCACCAAAACCTCACCACTGGAGCTAAATGGATCTCTTGAATAAGATTTTTTTCTAAAAGAAACAAATTTTGGCTCATTTGTGTCAATTTCAAAAGCAGCTGCTTCTTTCCTATATGAGCCATTTTCTGAATAAGTGATTTTTGGGGGGTTGGCAAGCTGAGAGATTTTGCCTTAGTCAATAGTTGGCATTATCATCAAATAGGAGGCAAATTAGTCACTGCAAATGAATTAATATCTTGCAGAACTACAGTTATTTATGCCCTGAGTGATAAACTTGGGAACTGTTAATCAGCGCACTGACAGAATTTGTAAATGAGATCAATGCATCACTGTTGGGGGTCTTCCAGGAATGATGGAGGACAGGACAGCTGCCAGAAGACTGGATTCATCTATTTGCTTGCTCTTTCCTTCCTCTGTTTACTTTCTTCCCTCCTTAACCTTTCATTCCCCTTTCTCCCTTTCGTTCCTTCCATCTCCCCAGACACTGGTGCTCTGTTCTGTGCTAAGAGGTATCTTTAAAGAGACATGACCTTTAACAATCTCATAGGGAAGAGAAGACATCAGGCATTATTAGAGTGTAATGTATTAAGCACAAAAACAAACGTCTACAAAAATGTTTTAAAAGTATGAGAAGGAAGACCCTAACTTGTCCTATAGGGGTTAAGGAAGGGCCTCTCTGAGAAAAATAAATACAAATTTGCCAGGTGGACACGACAGTGTTTTAGGAAGAAGAATATGCATAAAACCATGGATTTGGGGAAAAATATGATCATCACTATTACAGCAATCACAAAAACAAATAATGTGTACTATGCCCTTACTATATGGCAGGTATATGGGCAGGTATCTGTTATGAGCTTTTCATAAATTAATGGTTTTAATCTTTACAACCACCCCAATGGGTGTTATTCCATTTTTCTGATGAGAATAGCAGGTCCCAAATGTTTTAGAAACTTGTCCCAAAGAAAAACCGGTATGTTTATGGAGTTGTAACTGCTTCAGTTTGTTGGTGTATGAAGGATATGGTGGAGAATGTCAAGAGATGAGGTTAGAAAGATCTTCAGGAGTGTATATAATAAACAGTAAGCCATACTACAGAAAAGGGCTCAGGTTCATTGTTAAGCAGGACAAGTTTGTTCATCTATTCCTCTGTACATCTACACATTTATTTATGATATATATATATAAATATATGATTTTATGCAGTACACAAAAATCATGCATAAAATGAGTAAAAATGAGAGTGATAGAAAAGATGAAGGAGAGGATATAATGGAGTTAGGAATAAGGCTCACTGAGCAGATGTCCATGAACCTTGGCAGACACTGGAGCTATTTTCCATCTCTGTATGAATGTTAAAAAACCAATTGAGGAGAGAAAGCCAAGCTACCCCCTAAGTAAGCTGAAACTATACCCACTGAAAAGGTCAGGGTATTTCAAAAGAATGATTTTGGAACCATTTAATCAGAGGGACAGATGGGTGATAGAGGCCATAATGTTCTATTTCTTATATCATGGTGGATATGATTTTCATTTGAAAAGAGTTTTTTTTTAAGGAGATATAACCAGATGTCCCCTTCACCAGAACACAGTCTTAATAAAGTGCTCATGTAATGCCTGTCTTTAATAATTCTACTGCCTGAATATTTGCCAAGATGACTTATTTGTGACATTTATACCAATCCAAATAAATAAATAACTTACTGGTTGGCTTGTTATTTTTAAACACCACCTAACAAATACACTAACTTTGGGTTTAGAATGGTTGACATGTAACCTTTCCTTCTGGCAATGATTAGCTAGTAGGGGCAGTTGCGTATTCAGGCTACTCTGAGTTTGCAAGACTTAAATTGCATTAACCGAATAGTTTCTATTATAAGCAAGTTTTAATTGAGTATATCCAGACATGCTTCTACGGTTGTTTAGAAGCAAGTTCAAGAGAGGGAAACACAAGCTATGAAAATATAAAATGCTGTGTTAAAAGACATCCTGGTTAACACTAACTCTTATGTCAGTAATCTGATGATTTCTGTGTAAATATAGGGATGGTGTGGCGGGGTGGGGCGGGGGGAGGGGG
>NW_011494769.1:2565461-2595679 GCF_000754665.1 Bison bison bison
TTCCCTGGTGGCTCAGTGGTAATGAACCAGCCTGCCAATGTAGGAGATGTGGGTTCAATCCCTGGGTCAGAAAGATCCCCTGGAGAAGGCAGTGGCAACCCACTCCAGTATTCTTGCTTGGGAAATCCCATGGGCAGAGGAGCTGGTGGGCTACAGTGCATGGGGTCACAAAGAACTGAACACGACTTAGCAACTAAACAACAATAAGAGGGATAGGGTGAGGAGAATGGTATATGTTGAGCTCATATTTCTGACCCATAACTAATTCCTGTCCACAGAGGCAAAAGTTAATAAAAGCTGCACATAATCTAAAAATGTTCTGGGTAGATACTGTCATGAAGTGGTCACTGGCAGGATGGTGTGGTAGCCCTTTGTAGCACAATAGCTAAGTTTAAAGCCCTGCATAACTAAGGCTAATAACTGGTCAGGCATGTGGGTTGTATATTATTTGAGTGAAGAGTCCTGCGGTCTAGTAAGTGTACAATTTGGGGAAACATATGTGATCATTTCTGGAAAAGGAACAAATGATAGACTTGCACCAGGATCTTCTATGCCAGAGTCAATAAACACGTAAAACAAGCCATTGAAGAGGAACGGTCTCAGTTCTGAAAAGTCACTGAATAGCTTTGAGGAAAAAATGTCTTAACCAGGGCTTTTATTGGTTTATATTTTCAATCAGCTGTACAGGATAGAGGCCCCAGCTGACAAAAAGCTGAGGCAGTTAACTGTCTCTTACAGTGGTGTGAACTTAGCCTCCTGCCTATCAGTTGGGCCTCTATAAATTTTCCCCCACTCATTTCAGACTTGTAACTCTATCTAGAGTTTATCCATATTGTCTAATGAAATCTAAAACATGGCTCTGGCCCTTTTAAGGTTTTCTTGGAACTAAGGTTTTCCTGAGGTAATAAAATATATTAAATATTAAATAAGTCTTAAAAGCTTTAAATTTTACAAAGCCATGGCCTCTTTTTTAGTTTTGTCATTGTAAGCTTCTCAGCAAATCATGTCTAGTTAGGTACTAGAAAAGTGGAATGTGCATTTTCTGTCATTTTATTTTTCAGGTAAAATCGGTTTTCAAATCTGCTAATTGGTAAAAAGATATTACCTTCTCCCTCAAGTTACAGAAGCAGAAATTCACCTGGTCTTTAGGAAATGAAAGACCTTCAGTAAAAGTTGAAAGCCCTTCAGTTCAATCATATCACACTTTGAGCAACTCTTGTCTCCTTAGGTCCGTCATCTGTCCTCATGGCTCACAGGTGTGCAGGACAGTTATGTCCAGGACTAACCGACCAACACACTGGAATGGACCCTGATGCTGGGAAAGACTGAAGGCAGAAGGAGAAGAGGGCGACAGAGGATGAGATGGTTGGATGGCATCACTGACTCAGTGGACATGAACTTGGGCAAACTCCAGGAGATAGTGAAGGACAGGGAAGCTGGCGTGTTGCAGTCCATGAGGTCGCAAAGAGTCAGATATGAATTGACAACTGAACAAGAACAATCCAGGATAAAAATGGTTACTTCCCACCCAGTTAAAATACCCTTTCTGTGGAAGGGTAAGAATCCCAAAAAGTCTGTGGGGATGGCTTTTGGAGTAAAGAAATGAGTAAAATTTTCTCTAGATTTTCCCAATGTGTTGTGATTCAATTTATTAGATAAATGAGTTGTTTGAGGATTTTCATTTAAATTGACAAATTTTGCTCCAAGCATAAATTTCCATAGGGACACGGTCTTCATTCTTTACCAATTTCAGGTTGCCACTAAGGTCTATAGGAACTAAAGGTATTTTAGCCTCAGAGTGACATATGAGCTGCTTTCAAATATTTGTAGACTGTTATGTGAAAGTAGTTTTATACTTTTCATCCAAAGCCTTATGGGTTAAACAAAATCTTAGTAATCATAGTTGTCCATTAGACTGCTTTGGAGATTGTGACCCAGTCCTACCCTAGGGATGTTCAGTAGACGTATGGGTGATCATTTGGCATGAAAGTCATGTGTCAGAGATTTCTTGGGCCAGATAATATGAAAGCGCTCTCAAAACCTAAGAGTTCCAAGAATCTGTAATCAACATTAGAAAAAAATTATTAAAAAAAATTTTGGCATGAAATCTGAGGAAGGGCTGTTTGCTGGAGGCAAAATGTATGTCTATGTTTTTATACTTCTAAGTATTAAAATTGTTGCATTATCTTATCTTTTTTTCAGATACCTCACTGGAAATAAATATGAAAATAAATATGGAAATTTCCTAAGTGGCTGAATACTAACGAGTTTGTAAATAAATTTAGAATTCTCTTCTGGACACAATTCCTTGGGTGATATAGGATCCTAAATTTATGTTTTATCTCTTTGTTTTGGAAAAGTTAAAGCCTCTTAAAAATTGATAGACTAGAATAATGAACCCTATGCACCCATCACCTAGCTGCAAGAATGATTAACCTATAAGGACAGAATAATGGCCCCTGAAAGATGTCCATGTCCTGAAGAAGCCAGGAACTTGTGAATGTGTTAGGTTACGTGGTAAGCAAAAATCATGGTAACAGATGGAATTAAGATTCTCCAAGAGGGAACAGTCTAATCACCTGCATCTTTGTAAGTGCAAGAAGGAGGCAGAGGAGAGAGACCCAAATAGATAGCCATGTGAGAAGGTCCTGGCTGATGCTGCTGAATGACACTGGAGGAGTGGGGTCTTGAGCCAAGAAATGTGGCTGAAAAGGCAAGGAAACAGATTCTCACCTAGAGCATCCTAATGATTTGCGGGCCTGTTGATGCCTCGATTTTAGCCTAGTGAGACCTCTTGTAGATTTCTTACCTACAGAAATATAATAAATTCGTGTTGTTTTCAGCTACTAAGTTTTAGGTAAATTTTTTAGCAGCTATAGAAAACACGTTTTTAAAAAAAGAGAGAAAGGCTGTCAAAATATGAAATGGAAAAAAATAATCCTTAAGGACAATGTTAAAAAGTTCTTTGTATTTTTAAGTAAAACAAGTATTTAGAAACCTAGCAAAGAAAGACAGTGCTTTTATTTGTTGGCTTTGAATACAACAGGAATGGACATAAATCTGAATATCTATAAAAGATATTTAAATATATGTACCAAAGTTAAATAAGTATTTAAATTGCTAATATGATTAGTTTTATCATTTAAATGATTTAAGTTAAACAAAAATGGTGCCATTTTTGTTTAACTACTTATCTCCATTACATAAATTGCAAATTAGATACTCTGACTTACTTGAATATGTTTTATAGTTACTCTTGATGGTTTTCCTTTATATACTATTTATCCAATTACAAAAAAAGGCAGATATTAGAGAGATAAAAATGCATTATTTTATAGAAGCAAGTGAAACTGTTTATACTTACTAGGATACGGTACTTCCAATAAAACCAACTAAAATCTATGATCATTTTCTTCCAAATAATTCTCTAAATTCCCATTTATATTCATAGGTTCTTTTTTTTTCCTAAGCCTGATAAAATATTTAATTTGAGTCCCAAAACCAACCAACGAATCACTCAGCCAACAAAATGACTTACTCTGCAAACAAATATAAGTAAAAACAAAAAAAGCAAAACAAAGAATTTGAAGTTTATAAGCATTTTTGAAAAGTGATGCACATGGCTTGAATGAACTCTGTCATGTATCTATGTTGTTATCTTGCTAATGTTAAAACAAAGGGCAAAAGATAAATGTCTAGATTTACTGAAGTCATATATCCTAATGGATCATTTATTTCTTTTATTATTAAGTACCTTCCTCTTCAAAGATATTAGCCATATGATTCACAATCTGGAGTGAAGTTTTTATCAAGTGTAATTATTAGAGGCATATTTAACTGTATATTTGAAATGTATAGATTATATTCCTTTTGCAAAGTTGCAGGAGAATTGCTATAATAGCATATATTTGTTTTGAAAGTATAAGTTAGAAGCATCCACTAATAATTTTGAGCATATGGCACAAACTTTAACACACAGACATACAGATGCACACCAAACTCCAAAATCTTAGAAAATACATATCCTATTTAACATTCCACTGACTATTTAATACATCATCGCACTCTTCCTGGACACTATGAGAAAACTGAAACATACAAAATTAAGGGTAGTCTCTAAAGCTATTGTGGTGTGAAAACTTAGTTAGGCTATGGTGTCCAATTATTTGGTCAAGCACCAGTCTAGATGTTGTTATGAAAATAGCTTTTAGATATGATTAATGTTAACAATCAGAAGACTTTGAATAAAGCAGATTATCCTTCTTAATCCAGGTGGGTCTCATCTAAATAGTTGAAGTCCTTAAGAGCAAAGATGGAGAAAAAAGCAATTCTTTCTCAAGGTTGCAGCGTAGAAACACCGCCCAAGTTTCCCACCTGCTGACTTGTGTTGCAGATTTTGGGCTTAAGGCTGCAAACATCAATTCTTATTTGAGTTTCTAGCCTGCTGGCCTGCCTTATTTCTTTTATGATTTTCTTATGCCTTATTGATTTTAGATTTTCTAGCCCCCTAAATTGTATAAGTCAGTTTCATAAAAATCTCTGTCTTTCTGTCTCTATAAATAGGTCGGTGGGTAGGCAGGCAGGCAGGCAGGCAGGCAGATAGATGATAGAAATAAAGAAAGACCCATCTCCTATTGGATCTGTTCCCCTCAAGCGAACCCTGCCTAAATAGCTATTACTGCCCAAACATTTTGCAAATAAGACATTAACCTTAATTACGTCTAAAAAAAAAGTAATTCTCCATTCTCATTTTGTGTACCTTTCATTTGCTTTGTTTAAACTGATCCAAAATATTTTATTCCTTTTATCTCAAACTGATAATGAAAATTATAAAAGCTCAAGAGAATTTCTTTCTACCCAATATTCCTGTCCTCTGAGTTGCTTCTTTCTCTGCCTCTACCCAGCTCCTCACCCCTTTTTTATCCAGTCCATGAATCATCCCTGACACATACTTCATGTTTCTAAAATACAAGATCATTGAAGAGCTTTATGAACACTCTAACATAGCTTTTAAAAAAAAATTCGGTTTAAATCTCTTTTCTGTGACTATCAGTAGTATGGTCTGGTTTTTAGGTGTTCTCTCTGGTGACTGTTTTCTATCAATTTACGTTTAGCCAACAGTTAATGTGTGCTTGGATAATAGCCGAAATAAGCTCAGAGACTCTGGGTCTATTATCATAAGGCTGTCTTAAGAAGACTTGTTTTGTCTACCTTAAAATAAGACCTTTTATTAGTGTTTAAAATAAAGCTGCGTCTTCATTTTATTCTTTAGATTCAGAGTAACCAATTCTGACCAAAACTCTAAAAAGAATTGGAAATGATCAGTTAATTAAAGCAATGCAATAGTTAGGAAGACTGAGTTCCTTTCTAAGCTGATAAAATATTTCAAAATGCATACAAATATGAGACTTTTTCAAATAAGCATACAGAATTCAAAACTACAACAAAATTAGTCCTCTGCTGTTGCATAAGAGGGATGTAGCCTCTGTGCAATTTATGACTCAGATTATCTTCCTAAACAATGTTACCCAAATAAACCTTACTTGAAATCAGTGGTACTGGTATTCAAACATTTTTCCTTTATATGGAGTTAACTGTGTCCTCTATCATCTGACTGGTTCAACTAAAGTCATTTCTCTTAAAGACATCAACAGCTCAAGGAAAAAAAAAAAGTTTTCTCTCCGGGCTGGGGGAGGACTTTTGCTTTGCACTTTAAAATGTTTGCTCTGTTCCAAGAAGATATTAGGATCAGTTGACTGACAACAGGAAAAATTTTCCTGGCAGAGAAGGAAGCCAGAGGAGATTCATATGCAGACAAAATTTTAACTATCAGGCTGTTTGTATTCCCATGTCTACTCTAATATGCCAAGCTGGGATAAATCAAATGGACTCTAAAAATGGTAGATAAAAATGTGATTTCACAATAATTCTGGAGTTTTGCAGGATATCCATCTTAAGCATCTTTTTTCAAAGAGAGTTATTTATTACTGAGTAAAGCTATATAGCTATTCCAACATAGGCACTACTCTTAAAAAAAAAAAAAAAAACTTTGAAAACTCTACATTTTTAAAAGTAGTACAAAGATACAATGGTTTTGCTGAAGTGCTAGAGTGAGTTAAAAGAGATTATAGGACCCAGAAAGAGGTGCCTGAAATCTGAAATGAGGAAACCAGGTCAGATGAAGCAGTGTAGTGCTTGGTGGTCACGCGTCCGTTTTACAGGTGGCCATCCCTCTTTGGAGTGGCTGGGCTGAAGGGTCCTTCCTCAGGGTGTGGGGAATTTGTATACAACTTGTCTCTATTATGAGATCCTCAGGGTAATAATCTCTAAGTGAAGTGGGAATTGGATTCAGCATAAATGCAAAGAGGACAAAGGACACAGGAAAGCAATGCTGGGGTGAGTTCACAAACCAAATGCTTCAGACACCTCAGGACAGACTTTTCTAGTCAGCATTTCATAGCAACTTCATAATCATTCAGTTTTCTCTGGTTTCTCAAAGAATCTCACAGGATCTCAAATGTGATCCTTATGAGGATTAGCAGAATAAGAGCCTAATCCAGGCCATAATTTATATTGTAAAAATCCCTTAAACAGTGGGGGAGATTCTGATTTCTGAAGATTCTGAGATTCTGAAGGGGTGGGCACTGGACAGACTCTTCTGTCTTACTGCTAGGTCCTCTTGATTCCTCTGTTTCCTTCATTGCCTTTGGGAACCTCACCCCACCTGCCCTGTTTAAGATTTCCATATGGGCTCCCCAGGTGGTGCTAGTGGTAAAGAACTCACCTGCCAATGCAGGATATGTAAGGGGCATGGGCCTGATCCCTGGTTGGGAAAATCCCATGGGGAAGGCATGGCAGTGGACCCCAGTATTCTTGCCTGGAGAATCCAGTGGACAGAGGAACCTGAAGGGCTGCAGTCCATAGGGTTGCAAAGAGTCAGGCATGACTCAAATGACTAGCACGCATGCATTGGATCTTCTAAGCTAACCATCCTCCCTTTGTTAGTGTGAGCCTTGGGTTTTTTTCTTACTATGGTATTTCACAGGCAAAATGAAGGGTGTAAAGGAAAATTCAAATCGAAGGTACCCAAAGTTGATTCACTGACTGCTAAACTTGCCTACATTCTACTTTATATAAACTTAGACTTAATGCATACCTAGTCTAAATATGAATCTTACCACAGCAATACTAGGAGAATGTGATTAAGTCTCACCCTCATTCTTCTTGAAGAAGGCTCATTTTGAGAACCATTGAAGAATTAATTTGACATAAACTGGACCAGAAAACTAATTTAAAAGAAAACCCAACAGCAACAAAAAAACAACGTAAAGAAAAAGCCCCAAACACTGATAACTCTAAGAGACTTAATGTAGTTGGAAATCACTTATAGTCTACAGAAATCTATTTTAAAAGGTGTAAACTATTAAGAAAGACTGGAATCTGTTTTATTAATGATAACTTTATGAAATTGTTAACCTCTTAAAGATTTTTCGGGTTAGAAATTACCTTAGGGACCATTAACTTTTCATTTTAATTGAAAATATTCTTTTCTTATTTTGGGGGCCATTCCCCCAAAGCCTTAATTTCTATCACCTCTAGCACATACATAGTATTTTGTGAGAGAGCTATCTTTTGTTAGATATTTTTTTCATCTGCCCTTAAGATTAGACTTTTCCTGTCTCCTTTCCTCTCAAAAATCTAACTCAACTTATTTAAAATCAGTGCCAATAAACAGGGATTTTTCATAATTGTTAATCTGGGGCTGGTGCCATACTGATAAACCAAGGGCTTTAGCAATTGAGTTGCTGGCCTAGTTAGAACCTGGCTAAAATTGTTGATATAAATAAAAGAACTGAAGAAAACTTTTTCATAATATCATTTTTAGTGAATTTTGGTTTGTCCTTTTTCTTTTCTTGGTAAGAGCTTTGAATTTTAAGGATTCTCAGGCAAAGATTCACATTGAGATCTAAGTATAGGAAAAAAATGCTAACTTTATGGTTAATTACATCTTAATTGCCTTTCTTCTTTAGGTTATTCATTAAAATTATTATTCTGATTTTTTAACAATGTGTTTTTCTGCCATATAAGACACATGTAAAGAATAAAGCCAAAATCATATAATCCCACCTTTGTATAAGGTTAACATTTGGTGAATTTCCTTTCAGCTTTTTGTGTGCATACCTACATTGCCATGTAACTCATCCTAGAGTTTATAGCATGGAGGGTCTATGTTTTATATGTTTTACACTCACAGTGAGTTTTGCTTTTTTGCTACCCTCTGTATGTAAAACACACTGGCCTGTATTCAGGAAGACCAGCAATTGACATGACTCTCCATTAGAGGAGTTAGAAGGTGGACATGTTGCTTAGAAGGTGATTGGCTGATAGAAGACAACATGAGTGTTCTGGGGAGCCAGCCCTTATTGTGTTCTACACACTGGCAGCTCCTCTAAAGAGCCCAGAACATGCTTCCTCAGAAACATGTGTTCCCTCATCCTGTCTGCTGGTTACAAATCCTTTTGATTTGTCAAAATTCGGCTATTTCTCTTTGCTGCAATATAGTCCCAAACACTTAACAATCATTGTCTTTACTGGAACACACGGATGAAAATATCTTCAAGTTCTAAAGTGACCTTAACCAGCAAGTGAAGAACAACTTTATTTCTGCCCTCCGTAAAGGATGGCTGGAGATATGTCTGTCTATATATCCACCTGTCTATCAATGTACTTTTTTGAAGCACAAAATATTCTCCTAAATAGCTTTATTTTTTAAAATAAGGCATGATTTAAAAAATAGGATAATGAAATATTTTAAATCCTCTTTGCAGTAGTATTTGTGTAATATTTCATAGACGTGTACCCAAATAAAAACAAACAAAAAAATCCAAACACCTTTAAAGGGAAACACCAAAATATATAAAGGTTCAGTTCATTTCAGTCGCTCAGTTGTGTCCGACTCTTTGCGACCCCATGAATTGCAGCACGCCAGGTGGGCTGTGAAGAAGGCTGAGCGCCAAAGAATTGGTGCTTCTGAACTGTGGTGCTGGAGAAGACTCTGGAGAGTCCCTTGGACTGCAAGGAGATCCAACCAGTCCCTTCTGAAGGAGATCAGCCCTGGGATTTCTTTGGAAGGAATGATGCTGAAGCTGAAACTCCAGTACTTTGGCCATCTCATGTGAAGAGTTGACTCATTGGAAAAGACTCTGATGCTGGGAGGGATTGGGGGCAGGAGGAGAAGCGGACGACAGAGGATGAGATGGCTGGATGGCATCACTGACTCGATGGATGTGAATCTGAGTGAACTCCGGGAGTTGGTGATGGACAGGGAGGCCTGGCGTGCTGCGATTCATGGGGTGGCAAAGAGTCAGACACGACTGAGCGACTGATCCTGATCTGATCTGAGGCCTCCCTGTCCATCACCAACACCTGGAGTTCACCCAAACCCACATCCATCGAGTTGGTGATGCCATCCAGCCATCTCATCCTCTGTCGTCCCCTTTTCCCCCTGCCCCCAATCCCTCCCAGCATCAGAGTCTTTTCCAATGAGCCAACTCTTCGCATGAGGTGGCCAAAGTACTGGAGTTTCAGCTTTAACATCATTCCTTCCAAAGAACACCCAGGACTGATCTCCTTTAGGATTGAATGGTTAGATCTCCTTGCAGTTCAAGGGAGTCTCAAGAGTCTTCTCCAACATCACAGTTCAAAAGCATCAATTCTTCGGCGCTCAGCTTTCTTCACAGTCCAACTCTCACATCCATACATGACTACTGGAAAAACCATAGCCTTGACTAGATGGACCTTTGTTGGCAAAGTAACGTCTCTGCTTTTGAATATGCTGTCTCGGTTGGTCATAACTTTCCTTCCAAGGAGTAAGCGTCTTTTAATTTCATGGCTGCAGGTTAGACGAATGTAATGGCTTATAGTTTTGTGTGTGTGCATGTGTGTGCATCTTTTACCATTCTCTGCCCTTCTATATTGTTTCCCCCTTTTCTTCCCCACTCTTTTCCTCTCTTTCCTAGAATAATCATGTTGATTTGCCATATCCCAGAAGCACCAACTAATGGTTCTACTGAAAGTGAACTTGAAAGACTTTACAATGTTTGTCAGCACAGCATCTCTTGGCATTGCTTTGGTCTGCACATTAGTGGTATATTGAACTCTAAATTGGCTAGGTTCCTTTGTTTAAAATGGCATTCACTTAGTGAATGTACACCATTACTTTATCATCTAACATGTCACCAAGAAGTTAATCAGGCTGTTTTGCTGATCTAGCATAATGTTAGTCTGTTCATAGATGTCCTGGGGGCTATTGCTACTAACTCTAGAAAAATTAGGGTGAGGATGATGCTTTTGATTACTTTCTTCCTGAAGGAAACACTGCTTCATAGATATTATATTTTATATATAATGTTATTGAATAAATTAAGCTTTAAAATTAAATGGAGTTGAATAGGGATTGTTATCAACTCAAGCAAATATTTATATTGCAAGAATTTGGTCCAGGTACTTCCCTGGCTGCACAGTGGTTAAGATTCTGCACTCCCAATACAGGAGGCATGGGTTCCATACCTGGACAAGTAACTAAGATCCTGCATGCCGCAGGCTGTATGCAAAAAAAAAAAAAAAAGGATTTGATCTAAATGTTTGACACATATTAACCTTTTTCTTCCTCTAATAATTATATGAATGTGTACAGCAAAATCCCTGTTTAATAGATGAGGAAACTGAGGAGCAGGAATGTTTGGATAAGTCACGGAGCTCTTATGGAGCAGAGCTGGCATTTCACACCAGGCCATGTTAATCTCATATTAATCCCAGTGCCATATTATCCCATATTATCAGCAAATATTTGATCATATTTTTTAAAATATATAGACTATTATACTATGCACGGGAATGTGAAAAATGGTATTAGTTGTTGCTGTCCTTAGAAGTTTTCAATCTAGTTAGGGCGAACAATATAAAACTATAAACAATACCAGGCAATAGACACTGTAATAAAGGAATCATTCAGATGAGTTCTCTAGGATTTTGAAGATGGCCAGATCACCAAAGGTAGGAGAAATTTGTAAAGATTTCATATATCTGGACTTTTGAGAGATTTGGACCAAAGACTGAGATACATTTTATGCTCTATAAAGAAAGTTATTCAAAATATAAATAGCTTAAAAATGCATCTAAAACTAAGCCAGATGGTTTGAAATAATTTGAATTATCTGTGAGTAGAGTGAATACTTGATTAAACCCCAGTAGGTGAGTGAGAATTACTATCATAAACAAAAGAATTTAAAACACCGTTATTGTGCCATTAATATAGAATTAGAGTGATTAGATAATTCAGAAGATGCTTGTCTCGATGCCTTTGAAAGTGGAACACGCAATGCCTTGGGCTGCAAACAATTAGTGCTGCATGTCACAGAAGCTTGGGAGTGACAAGACTGTTTGACAGCCCTGAACAAAGAATCAGTGCCCAGGAGAACAGCAATCTGGAATACTGGCTGGATTTTATACTTCTTTTTGTTTAAAGCAACCAACATTTCAGTGATCTACCGTACTCTAGGGTTACATGGATCTACTGTTACTGTGATGCAGTTGTTTCAGAAGAAATAATAGGTTTAAGTTAAATAACAAGACCAATGGCACTTCCGGATAAAGAAAAATACAGGAACATTTAAATTGTTAGAAATCTTCTACATCTATTCCTGCCATCTCTTTTAAATTAACAGTAAGATTATTTTTCTTCCTTTTACCTCACATGCTATAAGACTGTACTATAGTTTGCCACCGCATTTTACCTAATTATAATTTATTCTATATATTTCATATTTTCAGTGAACATTATGTATCAGTTTCTTAACATTAGTGTCTTTTGTAGAACTCAATTTACATGTAGGTTAAATATATCTCATTTTATCCTAATAATCTGGTATTATTATTTTCTCTCCAGTATTTCTACCATCCATCCAGTTATTCAAAATTAGAAACTGGAAGTCATTCTTGATTCTTTCTTCTCCCTTCCCATGTCATTTCTAGTCAACATGTGATCTTGATTATCTCTCTTAAATATCTTATAGTGTGTACAATCATAAAAGCTAAGTATTTCTTTGAACCGAGAGGCCTATGTAGTCCTGCTGAGTCTAGAACCTGGGTTTTCCAATTTCTGGTTCAGCCCTGTCTCTAATCTGCTATGATGCTTTTAGAGAGGGACTTTGTTTTAATTCTAATCTGTCTCAATTTGTAACTATGTAATGAAATGTTGTAAACACTAGCTCCTTGCAACACTAGGAAAAAGGCACAGAAATACCACCTACTATGAGTGTATATAAAAGACTATTAACATTACCTATGACACCAAGCTCTGAATTTATCACTCTTATGCTTTACTGAAAAACTTCTTACTGAATGTTCACCATGCTTCCATCCTTTTCCTCCTCCCAGAAGAAACTTTGGCCTTTCTTCTGCTCAAGTTAATCTCTCTACCTGTGTACTGTGAGTCTTAACTGGTTTGCCTCCTCAGAAGACTTGTTTCGGAAATAATATCCCTTCTCTCCTGTATGTAACATCTCCCCCACCCCACTTGATTTTCCCTTTCAGCCTATAAATATCCTTAGGTGCCTTCCAACTTAAGAAATAGAGCAAAACAAACAAAACCAATAAAAATCCTTAATTAAGAAAATCATAAGTCTCTCGTCTTTAGTTGAGCTACTTCCAGAGCAGACCTTAACATGGTCTCTCTTTACTGTCTGGGTACCACACACTCCTCAACCCACAGTAGCTTCTGCATTAACCATTGTCATGATTCCCATCACCTTTGTTTTGACAAAGCAAATACTTTCCCACGACTTTTCTAGAATTTGACACAGTGGACTGTTTGTTTATTTAACAGTTATTCAGTTCTTTCCATAGACCAGGCATTGTTCTAGGTGCAAAGGACACAATTTGGGGGGACAGTTTCCTGGTTTTCCTTCTTCATTGGTGGTCTTTTTTAAAAAAAACCATTTCCTCTGTGGGCTTCTCTTTTGTTTACCCTTTTAGTGTTGCTGTAACACATAATCACTATTGGCTAGACATTACCCACTCCTCCTGTTTGCCTCACATGACTAAATGTTTACATGTGCAGTGAACAGGATACTTTACCCCAGTCTAGTTTCAGGAAGGACTGAAGACTCAGCTGTGCTGGGTGCAGTCAACACACAACTTCCAAATGACAGTTCTACAAAGTCAGCCTGAGCTGAACGACCTCACCCAAGGTTGTGCTTTTTTTGTAGGACTGGAGCCAATGGCTGAGCCAGGGGAAATGTGAAGATCTGGCTGCTGTGGCCTAAGAGGGTAGTTGCGCAAGATGAACCTGGAAATCTTGACACACAAGAGAGCAGGGAAACTATTTAAGACTCTGAAGTCAAGCTAAACAGACTTTCCCTTGCCAAAAATGGGGTAATTTGAGTATCAGTAAGAATAAAAATGGCAATAGTTAAAACACATCAGTACCTTAAAACTTAATGAATTCATAGAAATACTGAAGGAGATCCACAAAACCTTATTTGTTATCTTTGGGGAATATTGGAAACAAACTCATTATTCTAAAAATTAGTAAATGGAGCATTTAGCCTTTTCAGTATAAGCTAGACCTGGGTATAACCAAGTGTTTGAGGAAGGAAAATTTCTCCTTAGAGATGTAGTCCCTCTAATAATGAATAGAATTAATGATTAATAAACTATATAATTATAATATTGCTTGCTTATCCTTTAGGATCTAGGTAAATTTTATACAAAACAAAATACAGAAATAAGCTCACTTATAAATACTACTGCAAAAATACAAAATATTAGCAAATAGAATCCAACAATTAATTACAGAATCATTTTTGTCTTTAGAGGATTTATGCCAGACATGCAAGAATGGTTCTATATTAGGAAGTAGGTTAATACTATTCATCATATTATAACTCCAATGAGAAAATCATGATAATCTCCATAAGACACTCAAAAGGCGTTTGACAAAATTAAACTGCTATTTTTTTAAAAGCACCCAATACAAAAGGAATCAAGATACTTTATTAACTTAATAAAATGCACATATCTCAGCCCCAAGCCAGCATCTAACCTAATAAAAAAATGCTGGAGATATTTCCTAAAGTCAGACCAAGACAAGGTTATTTGCCATCATACTACTGTTCAGTAATGACCTGGGATATTAGGCAACATAATTGTATATGAGAAAGTGGTTATGTAAAATCATAATAATATTAATATGTTAAATTATTGACTTGTATAAGAGAAAGATATTATATAGGAGACAGGTGTAAAAATTGTAAATGAGGATGCAGAGCTATACTATTTGCAGATGGTATGATCATATACCTGGAATACCCAAGAAACTTGGCTAAAAAACTATATACAATAAGATAGTTTAGGAAGATGCTTTATATTAATATACTTTTAAAAAGGCTTCATGATACAAATATCCATTTAGAGGATAAAGTTGAAAAAAACATTACAATGGTATAAAAAAGTGAATAGAAATAAACACTACAAAAAATGTGAGAGACATATGAAGAAACAGTCCTTATTAACACAAAGTACACTTGAAACAAATGTGAAGACGAGTCAGGTACTGAGGGATGCGTGACAACACATACAGGGCAGTTTGCAAATTTAACAACATCCTCACCCTCTAAAAAAACACCACCAGGTTTTGTTGTTCTTCCCTCTCTGCATTGGAGAAGGAAATGGCAACCCACTCCAGTGTTCTTGCCGGGAGAATCCCAGGGACGGGGGAGCCTGGTGGGCTGCCCTCTACGGGGTCGCACAAAGTTGGACACGACTGAAGCGACTTAGCAGCAGCAGCCTCTCTGCCCAAACTTAACAAGCTAATTCGAGTCATTTGGGAATTTATGGCAAGTGTAGCCAGAGGAAAATCACTGATGGGGAGATTATATCTATCAGATACTGAAGCAAACTACAAACTTTGAGAATTGTGCCATTCTGGGAATTTAGTTACCTATGGGGATTTAGTATCTGATCAAAGTGGCTTCTCAAATCAGTGGGGGAGAAATGGAAGACAGTAAGTGATAGTGAGGTTCTAGAGCAGCAGGTTAAAATCCTCTGTCCATGGGATTTTCCAGGCAAGAATACTGGAGTCGGTTGCCATTTCCTTCTCCAGGAGATCTTCCCGACCCAGGGATTGAACCCGGGTCTCCTGCATTGCAGGCAGATGCTTTACCCTCTAAGCCACCAGGGAAGTCCTTTATATAGCAGCAGTATAGAGAAATATAAAGTTGTATACTTTACCCTGTTCATCAGAATGAAAGACCAAATGGATCAAATACTTAAATGTAAAATAAAATCAAACATTCTAGGAAAAAAAACAAGTGAATTCCTTCATAGATGTGAAGTCTAAGGGGCCTTCTAAATATTGCATTAATGATGTTAGAAGCTAATATTAATATTTCCATAGCATGTACTATGTGCAAGACACTGTCCTAAGAGTTTTACATATATTTACCTATTTAGAAAGTGAAAGTTGCTCAGTTGTGTCCCACTCTTTGTGACCCCATGGACTATACAGTCCATGGTATTCTCCAGGCCAGAATGCTGGGGTGGGGAGCCTTTCCCTTCTCCAGGGGATCTTCCCAACCCAGGAATCAAACCCAGGTCTCCCGCATTGCACGCGGATTCTTTACCAGCTGAGCCACAAGGGAAGCCCAAGAATACTTAGAGTGGGTAGCCTAGCCTTTCTCCAGGGGATCTTCCCTACCCAGGAATTGAATCAGAGTCTCCTGCATTTCAGGTGGAGTCTTTACCAACTAAGCTATCAAGGAAGAGCTTTACCTATTTAATCCTTGTAACAACCATTTGAAATAGGTACTCTTATCACTTCCACGTGAATGTAAAAATAGGACAAGGCAGAACACATTATATGTTCCTTGAGAGAGATACAGCATATTTTAGAGATTCAAAAGAGGAAAAGCTATCAGGTTGGAGAAATAAATATGGTTTCATGGAAACAGCAGAATTTAAGCTCAGAAAGATGATGTAAGGTGATCAGTAAAACAGTGAAAATACTGTACAAACCCTAATTCAATCAACATGGGGTATTCCAGGAGTAACTGCTGGTTCAAGATGCAGGCATAGGAAGATCCCAAACTCACCTCCTTCCATGGACACAGTGAGTCTACAATTACATACAGAACAAGTCCTCTTTAAAAAAAAAAAACCTAACGCCTGGCTGAGTGATGACTACACATTGAGCCAATGAGAAGAAAAGCACATCAGTGTGTATAAGATAGGCTGGGACACAAACTTGCCATAAACCCCACACCTAGTGTGGTGCCCCACAACTGGGAGAGAACTTGAAACTCAGAGCTTCTCCTTGAGGAGCACAGCATTCAAACCCCTCATCAGGCATCTTAACTTCTAGGACATACACTTGAAGAGCCCCCAAAATATCTAACTCTCAGAATCAGCAGCCAAGACTCATAAGACTGTAGTGATCTGAGAAATGGCTCTTAAATGGCTCACATACTCGGGCTCATCCACCCCGTGGCTCAGCTCATAGGCAGCCAACAGCATTCAGATTTATACTAGAGACTCTCCTGCTGATATTACAGAATTAGCCTGGGGAGCAGGCATCTCCGGAGAAGGTAATGGTACCCCACTCCAGTACTCCCATGGATGGAGGAGCCTGGTGGGCTGCAGTCCATGGGGTCACGAAAAGTCAGACACAACTGAGCGACTTCACTTTCCCTTTTCACTTTCCTGCATTGGAGAAGGAAATGGCAACCCACTCTAGTGTTCTTGCCTGGAGAATCCTAGGGATGGTGGAGCCTGGTGGCCTTCTGTCTATGGGGTCGCACAGAGTTGGACATGACTGAAGCGACTTAGCAGCAGCAGGCATCTCATTTAACACACACATCTCTGAGCCTGAGGGAACACTCTCTGGGGACAGAGACTGATGGGTACAATCTTAGTGTTCTGTCCCTTTCCCTTTCTCCAGAGTACCAGTATCTCCTGGAAGAGAAATTTTACACATAGCTGATACCCCAATTTTTGTGGCTGCCACCTAGGGCACACTTCATGATTACTTGACTGGAGGCCAGGGAATTGGTTGTATCGGTCCCATGGCACAGTGATAATCAGAGTCACCCAGAAAGGAATTCATATCCCTATTGATACCCTAATTTTATGACTGCTGCCAGGGGACCCTTCTATGTCACCTGGCTCTGGTGGCCAGTGGGACTTTCAACCGTGGGACCAATGGGACTGTAACCAAAGGAGAACATGTTCTTAAAAGGCTAACACCTCCAGGGCACAGCAAGAGACAACACACCTACAAGCCTAGTCTTTCTGTGAAGGAGGCCTATTAACTAATCGTGATTGTGGCCTGAGGGGCAGGCTTCTAATTACACTTGCATCTTGAGGCACACAGCAATCCTTTTCAGAGACCTCAGAGGACAGTTCCATCCTAATGTTCATCCTCTGCCATGCTCTTGAGCACCAGTGTCTCTTGGAGGGGAGCTTGTCATTTGTCTGGTGCCTTGGCCTTTGTGTCTGGTGCCCCCGTTTGTGTAGCTGCTGCCCAATGGACACCCTTTGATTGCCTGGCTTTGGTGACTGAAGAGGCTTTCTTTCCAGGGTTGCTTTGTACTATGGAAGTTTGACAGAAAATTTTTGGCTGGCTATCACCACCAGGGCTATGCACAGACAGAAGACTGAGGTATAGTCCTCAGTCTTTCTGTGAAGGCCCCTTTACTTATCTTGGAGATTCATCCTGAGGGGGAGGCTTCAGATTTAGCACCTTTAGTGACCTAAAAACCTGCTCGCAAGGAATGAGGCTTGTGGACATCATCTTGTTGCTTCCAAGAGCAGTACCATCTTGGCTCTCCCTCTTTATTTCTCCAGCTCACTGGTGTCATCCAGAAAAGAGCTTCTACATTTGTTTGAAGACCTGATTATTGTGACTACTGACCAATGGACACCTCCAGATTGCTTGTCTCTGGTGGCCAGTGGGACTTACAAAACTTGCAGTTCTACAGATCTGTATATATTTGAAAACCATTAAAATCTGATGTTTAAGGATCTGGCTTCTGGTCAGCCTGAATATAGGTGCTGAGATCCTCCCCTTTGGGGCACTGACAGGTACTGGCACATCCTCAGTTACTGGGAGTCACTGAACACATAGTAGGCTGCTTGGACAAACACAAAGGTTTGAGAAACAATCGAGACTTGAGGCAGGGCTGAATGTCAAGTTTCATCTGCTATACAAGGTCATTCCTTCAAGACTGGGAGAGGTGGTTGTTTCATCTACTATAGAGATATCAACACAAAGAGTCAGCAAAATTAAGGAGCAGAGGAATATGTTCCAAACAAAAGAACAACCAAAGAAAAAACTTTAATGAAATGGAGATAATTAATTTACCTGATGAAAAATTCAAAGAAAAGGTCATAAAGATGCTCACTGAACTAGGGAGAAGAATGGATAGATACAGGGAGAAATTCAAAGAGATGGAAAATATCAGGTTGGCCAAAAAGTTTATTTGGTTTTAAGTGAAAATAAAAGATGTTTATTTATTTTCACCAAGAACTTTATTGAACAACATATTCACTAACTGGACAAACTTTTGCCCAACCCAATATAAGAAAGTATCAAGTAGAAGTTACAGAGCTGAAGAATACAAACTAAAAAAATACTCTACATGGGTTCAACAGCAGATGAGATGAAGCAGAGGAACCATCAATCAACTCAAAGACAAGCAATGGAACTCACCCAATCAGAGCAGCAAAAAGAAAAAAAAAATGAAGATAGCTTGAGGGATTTATGGGACAACATCAAATGGGTTCGTATTTGCATCATAGGGCTCCCAGGAGAAGACAGGGAGAAAAGGGCAGAAATTTTATTCTGATTTCATAGAAGAAAGTAAGTAATGGCTGAAAAGAAGTAATGGCTGAAGTAATGGCTGAAAACTCCCTGAGAAAGGAAACTGATATACAGATCCAGAAGTACAGAGGGTGCTAATAAGAGGAACCAAAAGAGACCCATGCCAAGGTACATTATAATTAGAATATCAAAATTTAAAGATTAGGTGAGAATCTTAAAAGCAGTAAGAGAAAAACAACTTGTTACATACAAGAGAACCCCTACATAAGTATACTAGCAGATTATTTTTCAGTGGACACTTGCAGGCCAGAAAGGAGTAGCATGATATATTCAAATTGCTTAAAGGATAACCTGGCAAAGTTATTATGAGAAATGAAGGAGAGAAAGTTTTCTAAACAGGCAAAAGTTACCTGTTTATACCCACTAAACTAGCATTACAAGAAACGTTATGAAGGGACTTCTTTAAGCTGAAAAGAAAGAGCACTAAATAGTAACAAGAACACAATAATAAACTTCACTGGAAAGGTAAGCATATAGTAAAGGTAGTGTATTAATCACTTATAAAGGTATTATAAATGTTGAGACAAAAGTAGTAAAAATAACTGATTACAACAATTAGTTAAGGGACACACAAGATAAAAAGATGTAAAATGTGACATTAAAAACATAGGAATAATGTTGAGCTTTACAATGGTGTCAAACTTCAGTTGTCATCAATTTAAAATAAACTCATATATAAAAGTTGTTATATGTAAGCCTCATGGTAACCACAAAGCAAAGACTCATAGCAGATACACAAAAAATAAAGAGAAAGGAATATAGGTACACCACCAGAGAAAGTCAAACCACAAAGAGCAAGCAAAAAAGAAATAGAGAGGAACTATTAAAAAAACAGTCAGAAAACAGTAATATGGCAATAAGCAATGCCTATCAATGATTACTTTAAATGCAAATGGAATAAATTCTCCAATCAAAAGACAGAGTGGCTGAATGAATAAGACAAAAGACACATGTATATGCTGCCTACAGCATATACAGATTCACTTTAGAAGTAAGGACACACACAGACAGAAACTGAAGGGATGGAAAAAGATATTTCATACAAAGAGAAACCAAAAAAAGCTGATACTTATATCAAACAATATATTTTAACACAAGAATGTAATAAAAGACAAATAAGGGTATTACATAATGATTATGGGCTTCTCTGGTGGCTCAGAAGGTAAAGCGTTCACCTGCAATTCAAGAGACCCATGTTTGTTCCATGCATCTGGAAGATTCCCTGGAGGAGGGAATGGCTACCCAATCCAGTATTATTGCCTGGAGAATTTCATGGGCAGAGGAGCCTGGTGGGCTACAGACCATGGGATCACAGTTAGAAATGACTGAGTGACTAACACTAACAGTAAAGGGGTCAATCCAGCAAGAAGTTTTATTTGTAAATATTTATGTACCCAACAGAGGTGCACCTAAATATAGAGAGCAAATTTTAACAGTCCTAAAGGGATAAATGGGCTTCCCTGGTGGTTCAGAGGTTAAAGTGTCTGCCTGCAATGCAGGAGACCTGGGTTTGATCACTGGGTTGGGAAGATCCCCTGGAGAAGGAAATGGCAACCCACTGCAGTATTCTTGCCTGGAGAATCCCATGGACGGAGGAGCCTGGTGGGCTACAGTCCATGGGGTCACAAAGAGTCAGACGTGACTGAGCGACTTCACTTTCATTTTCAAAAGGATAAATAGCAATACAGTAATAGTAGGGTACTTTAATAACCCACTTACATCAATGGATAGACCATCCAGTGACAGAAAGTCAACAAGGGAACATGGGCCTTAAGCTACACATTAGTCCAGATGGACTTAACAGATGTTTACCAAACATTCCATTCAAAAGCAACAGAATAGGCTTTCTTCTGAAGTGCACATGAAACATTTTCCAAAGTAGATCATATGTTAGGCCACAAAACAAATCTTAATAAATTTAAGAGCACTGAAATCATATTAAGCACCTTTTATGACCAAAATATTATGAAATTTTAAAGTAAAGGCAAAAAAAACAACCCTGGAAAATTTACATATATGTAGAGAGTAAATATCATGTCTCTGAATACCAATGTGTCAAAGATAAAATCAAAAGAGATATTTAAAAAACTTGAGACAAAAATAGAAATGCAACATACCAAAATATATGGGATACAGCAAAAGTAGTTCTTAGGAGAGAAGTTCTTAAGTGATGTGTGCCTGCCTCAAGAAACAAGAAAGGCCTCAAATAAACAGCCTAATTTTATACCTTAAGGCACTAGACAAGAAGAAAATCAAAGCCCAAAGTTAGAAGTAAGTGAAATAAAGATTAGAGAAGAAATAAGTGAAATAGAGACTAAAAAGATAATATAAAAGATCAATGAAAAACTAAGAGCTAGTTCTTTGAAAAAATAAACAAATTTACAACTTGTAGCTAGAATTACCAAGAAAGAGGACTCAAATAAATGAAATCAGAAATGAAAGAAGAGATGCTATATTACTGAAATACAAAAGGTCATAAGAGACTACTATGAATACCTTAGAAAAATGCAATTCAAAACTGAATCATGATGCAATAGAAAATCTGAACAAACAAATTATTAACAAGAAAATTGAATTAGGGGGAAAAAAAACATCGTAAACAAGTCTAGAATCAGATGGCTTCACTGGTAAATTTTACCAAACATTCAAAAGCAAATACCAATCTTCTCAAACTCTTTCAAAAAAACAGAAAATAAGAGCAGTCTTACAAACTTGTTTTATAAAGCCAGAATTTCCCTGATTACCAAAAGCAGCCAAGGATGCCACACAGAAGAAAGTTACAAGCCAATACCCCTGATGAACACAGATACAAAAAACCTCAACAAAATATTGAGGAAACTGAAGTCAATAGTAAGCATTAAAAAAGTACCATAAACCAAGATCAAGTGGGATTTACTCCAGAGATGCAAGGATGGTTCATCATACACAAATCAGTCAATGTGACACACCACACTGACAAAATGAAAGATAAAAACATACAATCACCTCAATAGATGTATAAAAACCTTTTGACAAAATTCAATACCCATTTATAATAAAAACACCAACATAGAAAAGTATAGAAGGAATGTATTTCAATATAATAAAGGCCATCTATAACAAAGTCACAAGCTAACATCATACTTAATGGTGGAAAGGTAAAAGCTTTTCCTCTAAGATCAGAAACAAGAGAGAAGTGCATAGTCTCACCATTCTTTTCAACATAGTACTGGAAATCCTAACTAGAACACCCAGGCAAGAATAAGAAATAAAAGCCATCCAAATTGGAAAGAGGAAAAAAAAACCTGTCAATCTTTGCTTATGACATATTATATATGGAAAACCCTAAAGACCATCAAAAACTGTTAGAATAAATAAATTCAGTAAAGTTGCAGGATACAAAATATCAATACACAAAAATCTGTTGTGTTTGTATACACCAATAATGAACTATGAGAAAAACAAATTCAGGGAAAATCCCATTTACAATTGTACCAAAAAGAATAGGGATAAATTTAACCAAGAAGGTAAGATACCTGTACATTGGAAACTACATGAATAATAAAAGTTATTGAATAACACACAAATAAATGGAAAGATATCCCTTGTTCATGGATTGGAATAATTCATATTGTTACAATGGCCATTCCATCAAAATCAATCTAGACTCAATGCAATCCCTATCAAATTTCCAGTGGCATTTTTCAGATAGAGCAAAATCCTAAAATTTGTATGGAACCATAAAGTACCCCAAATATCCAAAGCAATATTGTTATGGAAGAATAAAGGAAGAGGCATCATATGCCCTGATTTCAAACTGTATTTCAAAGCTATAGTAATTAAAACAGTATGGTATCAGCATAAAAACAGACACATAGCTCAATGAAACACAATAGAGATCCCAGAAGTAAATCCACACACACAAAAAAATGATTAATTTATCACAAAGGAGGCAAGAATATACAAGGGAAAGGACAGTCTCTTCAGTGAATAATGCTGGGAAAATTGGACAGCCACATCAAAAAAAAAACAAACAAACTGGACCACTGTCTTATACAATACACAAAATTAACTAAAATGCATTAAAACCTGGCTCCCTCTCTACTGAGCCCCTCTCTGGCTGAGCGAGAGATCAAGCCCTGAGCCTTTGGAGTGGGAGCACTGACTCCAAGACCCTAGACTACCAGAGAACTAACCCTAGAGGGTATCAAACAGTGAGAACTCACACAAAGGAAACCATTTGAATACAAGACCCAGCATCACCCAACTACCAGTAGCACCCTGTGCAGGATGCCTCATCTGGACAACAAACAAAACAAAAATACAAACCCAATCACCAGCAGAAAGGATTACCACCTCACTCAGCCTTGCCCATCGAGGGAAAAACAAACAAACAAAAACTCAGCACAAATTACCCTATGAGAAGCTTACACAAGTCACTGGACCAACCTTAGGAGGGAAGAAACCAAAAGGAAGAAAGAATTCAACCTTGAAGCCTGGGAAAATGAGACCTCAAACACAATCAGTTTAAAAAAAAAATA
This sequence comes from Bison bison bison, assembly GCF_000754665.1. NCBI lineage: Eukaryota > Metazoa > Chordata > Mammalia > Artiodactyla > Bovidae > Bison > Bison bison. Next base: position 2,588,919 of record NW_011494769.1, read on the forward strand.
ATGAAGAGGCAGAGAAATACTACACAAATGAAGGAACAAACTAGAAACACAGAAGTCCAAATAAATAAAAAAGAAATAGGCAAACTACCTAAAAAAGAATTCAGAATAAGGATAGTAAAGAGGATCAAAAACCTTGAAAACAAAATGGAAAAAATGCAAGAATCATTTAACAAAGACCTAGAAGAATTAAAGAATGAACATGCAGAGACAAACAACTGAAATTAAAAATACTCTAGAAGGAATTAATACCAGAATATCTGAAGCAGAAGAACAAATCAGTGAGCTGGAAGATAAAATTGTGGAAATAACTTCTGAAGAGCAAAATAAAGTAAAAAGAATGAAAAGAACTGGGGATAGTCTCAGAGACCTCTGGGATAATATCAAATGCACCAATATTCAAATTATAGGGGTCCCAGAAGAAGAAGAGCAAAAGAAATGGTATGAGAAAATTTTTGAAGAGATTATAATGGAAAATTTCCCCAACATGGAAAAGGAACTAGTCAACTAAGTCCAAGAGGCACAGAGTCCCATATAGGATAAACCCAAGGAGAAACATGCCAAGACACATACTAATCAAACTAACAAAGACTAAAAGAAAGAATATTAAAAGCAGCAAGGGAGAAGCAACAGGTAACATACAAGGGAAACTCCATATGCTTGACAGCTGATCTTTCAGCAGAAACTCTGCAGGCCAGAGGGAATGGCAGGATATATTTAAAGTACTGAAAGGGAAAAATCTACAATCAAGATTACAGTGTCTGGCAAGGATCTCATTCAAAATTGATGGAGAAATAAAAAGCTTTTCAGACAAGCAAAAGTGAAGAGAATTCAGTACTACCAAACCAGCTTTACAACAAATATTAGAGGGACTTATATAGTCAAGAAATACAAGAGAAGAAAAAAGATTTACAAAATCAACCCCAAACAATGAAGAAAATGGCAATAAGAACATATATGTCAATAATTACTTTAAATGTAAATGGATTAAAATACTCCAACCAAAAGACACAGACTGGCTGAATGGATAAAAAAACAAGACCCATATATATATATGCTGTCTACAAGAAACCCACTTTCGACCTAAAGACACATATAGACTGAAAGTGAGAGGATGGAAAAATATATTCCATGCAAATGGGAAGCAAAAGAAAGCTGAAGTAGCAATCCTCATATCAGACAAAATAGATCTTAAAATAAAGAATATTACAAGAGATAAGGAAGGACACTACATAATGATCAAGGGATCAATCCAAGAGGAAGACATAACAATTGTAAATATCTATGCACCCAATATAGGAGCACCTCAATACATAAGACAAACACTAACAGACATAAAAGGAGAAATTGACAGTAACACAGTAATAGTAGGAGACTTTAACACTCCACTCACACCAATGGACAGATCATCAAAACAGAAAATTAATAAGGAAACACAAGTCTTATATGATACACTAGATGACATGGATCTCATTGATATCTTCAGGACATTCCATCCAAATGCAGAAGAATACACCTCCTTCTCAAGTGCACATGGAACATTCTCCAGGATAGACCACATCTTGGGTCACAAATCGAACCTCAGTACATTTTAAAAAATTGAAATCATATCAAATATCTTTTCTGACCACAGCGCTATGAGACTAGATATTAATTACAAGAAAAAAACTGTAAGAAACACAAACATATGTAGATTAAACAACACATTTGTAAATAATCTACAGATTATTGAAGAAATCAAAAGGGAAATAAAAAAAATTTCTAGAAACAAATGACAATGAAAACATGACAACTCAAAACCTATGGGATACAGCAAAAGCTGTCCTAAAAGGGAATTTTATAGCAATACAATCCTACCTCAAGAAACAAGAAAAACATTGAATAGACAACCTAACTTTATACCTAAAACAACTGGAAAAAGAAGAACCAAAAAAACTCCAAAATCAGTAGAAGGAAAGAATCATAAAGATCCAAGCAGAAATAATTGAAAAAGAAATGAAAGAAACAATCGTGAAGATTAATAAAACTAAAAGTTGGTTCTTTGAGAAGATAAGCAAAATTGAGAAACCTTTAGCCAGACTCATCAAGAAAAAAAGAGAGGAGAATCAAATCAACAAAATTAGAAAAGAAAAAGGAGAGGTTACAACAGACAATGCAGAAATACAAAGGATTATTAGAGACTATTATGAACAACTATATGGTAATAAAATTAATAACCTGGAAGAAATGGACAGATTCTTAGAAAAGTTCAATCTTCCAAGACTGAACCAAGAAGAATAGAAATCATGAACAACCCAATTACAAGCACTGAAATTGAAACTGTGGTCAAAAATCTCCTCAAAAACAAAAGCCCAGGACCAGATGGCTCCACAGGAGAATTCTATCAAACATTTAGAGAATAGCTAATGCCCATCCTTCTAAAGATCTTTTAAAAAATTTGCAGAGGAAGGAACACTTCCAAACTCATTCTATGAGGCCACCATCACCCTGACACCAAAACCAGACAAAGATAACACAAAAAAAGAAAACTACAGGCCAATACCACTGATGAACATAGATGCAAAAATCCTCAACAAAATTTTAGCAAACAGAATTCAGCAACACATCAAAAAGCTCATACACCATGATCAAATTGGGTTTATTCCAGGGATGCAAGGATTCTTTAATATATGCAAATCAATCAATGTGATACACCATATTAACAAATTGAAAGATAAAAATCATATGATAATCTCAATAGATGCAGAAAAAGCCTTTGACAAAATTCAACACCCATTTATGATTAAAATTCTTCAATAAAAGGGCATAGAGGAACCTACCTCAACATAGTAAAGGCAATATACGATAAGCATACAGCAAGTGTCATTCTCAATGTGAAAAACTGAAAATATTCCCCCTAAGATCAGGAACAAGACAAGGGTGGCCACTCTCACCACTATTATTCAAAATAGTTCTGGAATAATAGCTACAGCAGTCAGAGAAGAAAAATGAATAAAAGGAATCCAGATCGGAAAAGAAGAAGTAAAGCTCTCACTGTTTGCAGATGACATGATACTCTACATAGAATACCCTAAAGATAGTATCAGAAAATTACTAGAGCTAATCTGTGAATTTAGCAAAGTTGCAGGATACTTGCATTTCTATATACTAACAATAAAAAATCATAAAAAGAAATTAAGGAATCAATCCCATTCACCATTGCAACAAAAAGAATTAAATATCTAGGAATAAACTTACCCAAGGAAACAAAAGAACTGTACACAGAAAATTATAAGACACTAATGAAAGAAACCAGGCGACATAAACAGATGGAGAGATAGTCCATGTACTTGGGTAGGAAGAATCAGTATTGTGAAAATGACTATACTACCAGATGCAATCTACAGATTCAGTGCAATCCCTATCAAATTACCAGTGACATTTTTCACAGAACTAGAACAAAAAATTTCTCAGTTCATATGGAAACACAAAAGACCCTTAATAGCCAAAGCAGTCTTGAGAAAGAAGAATGGAGCTGGAGGAATCAACCTTCCTAATCTCAGATTATACTACAAAGCTATAGTCATTGAGACAGTATGGTACTGGCACAAAAAACAGGAATAGAGACCAATGGAACAAGATAGAAAGCCCAGAAATAAACCCATGCAGCTATGGGTACCTTATTTTTGACAAAGGAGGCAAGACTATACAATGAGGCAAAGACGACCACTTCAATAAATGGTGCTGGGAAAACTGGACAGCTACATGTAAAAGAATGAAATTAGAACACTTTCTAACACCAGGCACAAAGATAAACTCAAAATGGATTAAAGACCTAAATATAAGACCAGAAACTATAAAACTCTTAGAGGAAAACACAGGCAGAACACTCTATGACATAAATCAAGCAAGATCCTCTATGACCCAGCTCCTAGAGTAACAGAAATAAAAACAAAAGTAAACAAATGAGACCTGATTAAACTTAAAAGCTTTTGCACAGCAAAGGAAACTATAAGCAAGGTGAAAAGTCAATCCTCAGAATGGGAGAAAATAATAGCAAATGAAACAACCGACAAAGGATTAATTTCCAAAGTAACAAGCAGCTCATACAACTCAATGCCAGAAAAACAAACAACCCGATCAAAAAGTGGAAAAAAGATCTAAACAGACATTTCTCCAAAGAAGACATACAGATGGCTAACAAACACATGAAAAGATGCTCAATATTGCTCTTTATTAGAGAAATGCAAATCAAAACCACAATGAGGTATCACCTCACACCAGTCAGAATAGCCAACATCAAAAAGTCTACAAACAATAAATGCTGGAGAGGGTGTGGAGAAAAGGGAAGGCTCTTGCACTATTGGTGGGAATGTAAATTGATACAGCTAGTATGGAAGACTTTGATAGCTGACAGTGAACAATATCAGATTTGTGATTTCTGAAGAATTTTTAGCTTTGGGACCATGGACCAGGCTTGCTCACTCAAGAGCTTTTGTGTAGCAGAGTTTTATTAAAGTAAGAAAAGGGACAGAGAAAGCTTCTGACATAGACATCAGAAGGGGGAAATGAGAGAATCAATTCCTAGGAAGGTTGATAAGAAGTCTGGGGGTCCCCAAGGAGAGAGACGTCTGGAATTATTATGGAGGAGGAAAGGACAAACATCTTTTTGTTTTCTCTACATTCCTTACTCTTAATCATATAAAATGTTTTTTCTTTAAGCAAGGAACTGATGATTACATAACAAAACTCAGTTTAAACTCTGTACTAAGGCAGAGTACATCATGAGAAACACTGGGCTGGAAGAAGCACAAGCTGGAATAAAGACTGTCAGGAGAAATATCAATAACCTCAGATATGCAGATGACACCACCCTTATGGCAGAAAGTGAAGAGGAACTAAAAAGCCTCTTGATGAAGGTGAAAGAGGAGAGTGAAAAAGTTGGCTTAAAGCTCAACATTCAGAAAATGAAGATCATGGCATCTGGTCCCATCACTTCATGGGAAATAGATGGGGAAACAGTGGAAACAGTGGCAGACTTTATTTTGGGGGGCTCCCAAATCACTGCAGATGTTGACTGCAGCCATGAAATTAAAAGACACTTACTCCTTGGAAGAAAAGTTATGACCAACCTAGATAGCATATTCAAAAGCAGAGACATTACTTTGCCAACAAAGGTCCGTCTAGTCAAGGCTATGGTTTTTCCAGTGGTCATGTATGGATGAGAGAGCTGGACTGTGAAGAAAGCTGAGTGCTGAAGAATTGATGCTTTTTTTTAAATTTTATTTTATTTTTTAACTTTACAATATTGTATTGGTTTTGCCATACATCAGAATGAATCCACCACAGGTATACATGTGTTCCCCATCCTGAACCTTCCACCCTCCTCCCTCCCCATACCAGCATTGTGCATCGTTTCACACATGATATTATATATATTTCAATGCCATTCTCCCAAATCATCCCACCCTCGACTCTTGAGTTTCCCTTGGACTGCAAGGAGATCCAACCAGTCCATTCTGAAGGAGATCAGCCCTGGGATTTCTTTGGAAGGAATGATGCCAAAGCTGAAACTCCAGTACTTTGGCTACCTCATGCGAAGAGTTGACTCATTGGAAAAGACTCAGATGCTGGGAGGGATTGGGGGCAGGAGGAGAAGGGGACGACAGAGGATGAGATGGCTGGATGGCATCAGTGACTCGACAGAGGTGAGTCTGAGTGAACTCCAGGAGTTGGTGAGGGACAGGGAGGCCTGGCGTGCTGCGATTCATGGGGTCGCAAAGAGTTGAACACGACTGAGCGACTGAACTGACTCACTGACTGAAGGATTATATAACAACAATGTATCCTGCTTGAGGACAGTTTCTCCTTCCTGAAAACCTTCTGGCTAATCCTGTTATCTTAAAACATAAATTATGGGAGTGGGTCTAGTAAGAACTTTACAACATTGAGACATTCTTTTGATTTATTGTAATAACTAATTAAAAACATATATAACTCCCTTGCTAACACTAGCAAGGGGGGCACTCTCCATCCCCCTTCTGACGTCTACATCAGAAACTTTCTCTGTCCCTTTTCTTACTTTAATAAAACTCCGCTACACAAAAGCTCTTGAGTGATCAAGACTGTTCCCTGGTCCTGAAGCTAAATCTTCTTTGGAGATCATGAATCTGACATTGTTCACCATTAGGTATCAGACGGTATGGAGATACCTTAAAAAACTAGGGAAAAAACCCCACCATATGACCCAGCAATCCCACTCCTAGGCATATACCCTGAGGAAACCAAATCTGAAAGAGACACGAGTATCCCATTGTTCATTGCAGCACTATTTACAATAGCTAGAAAGTGGAAGCAACCTAGATGTCCATCGACAGATGAATGGATAAAGAAGTTGTGGTACATATACACAGTGGAATATTACTCAGCCATAAATATGAACACATTTGAGTCAGTTTTGATGAGGGAGATACCTATTATACAGAGTGAAGTGAATCAGAAAGAGAAAGATAAATATTGTTTATATTATATAAAGATAAATATTCTAATGCACATATATGGAATCTAGAAAAATGGTACTGAAGAATTTATTTACAGGGCAATAATGGAGAAACAGTCATAGAGAACAGACTTATGGCCTTGGGGAGAGGTGGGGGTGAGATGTATGGAAAAAGTAACATGGAAACTTACATTACCATATGCAAAGTAGATAGCTAACGGGAATTTGCTGTATGGCTCAGGAAACTCAAACAGGGGCTCTGTACCAACCTAGAGGGGTGGGGTGG
>NW_011494769.1:2595779-2596226 GCF_000754665.1 Bison bison bison
TAAATATGATACCAAAGCAAAAGCAACAATATTAAATTAGATGAGTGGGAGTACTTCAAACTAAAAGTTTTCTACACAGCAAAGAAAGCCATCAATAAAATGAAAAAGGTACATACTAAATGGGAGAAAAAATTTTCAAATCATATAGCTGATAAAGGGCTAATATCCAAAATGTATAAATAATTCATACAGTTCAGTTTAGTCGCTTAGTCGTATCCCTCTCTTTGTGACCCCATGGACTGCAGCACGCCAGGCTTCACTGCATCACCAACTCCCAGAGCTTACTCAAACTCATGTCCACTGAGTTGGTGATACCAGCCAACCACCTCATCCTCTGTCATCCCCTTCTCTGCCCACCTTCAATCTTTACCAGCATCAGGGTCTTTTCAAATGAGTCAGTTCTTCGCATCAGGTGGCCAAAGTATTGGAGCTTCAGCTTCAGTCCTT
>NW_011494769.1:2596960-2601218 GCF_000754665.1 Bison bison bison
GTGGTATCATCTGCATATCTGAGGTTATTGATATTTCTCCCAGAAATCTTGATTCCAGTTTGTGCTTCATCCAACCCAGTATTTTGCATGATGTACTCTGCATATAAGTGAAATAAGCAAGGTGATAATATACAGCCTTGATGTACTCCTTTCCCGATTTGGAACCAGTTTGTTGTTCCATGTCCAGTTCTAACTGTTGCTTCTTGACCTGCATACAGGTTTCTCAGGAGGCAGGTCAGGTGGTCTGGTATTCCCATCTCTTTCAGAATTTTCCAGTTTGTTGTGATCCACACAGTGAAAGGCTTTGGCATAGTCAATAAAGCAGAAATAGATGTTTTTTCTGGAACTCTGTTGCTTTTTTGATGATCCAATGTATGTTGGCAATTTGATCGCTGATTCCTCTGCCTTTTCTAAATCCAGCTTGACTATCTGGAAGTTCATGGTTCACATACTGTTAAAGCCTGGCCTGGAGAATTTTGAGCATTACTTTGCTAGCATATGAGATGAGTGCAATTGTGTGGTAGTTTGAACATTCTTTGGCATTGCCTTTCTTTGGGATTGGAATGAAAAGTGACCTTTTCCAGTCAGCAACAAACAATCCAATTAAAAGCATGGAGAAGGTCTGAATAGACATTTTCCCAAGGAAGACATACAGATGTCCAAGAAGCACATGAAGATATGCTGTACCTCATTAATCATCAGGGAAATGCTAATCAAAACCACAATGAGATAGCATCTCACACCGACTAGAAAGGTTATTATAAAAAAGACTAGCCATAAACAAGTGTTGGTAATGATATGAAGAAAGATGAACACTTGTGCACTATTGGTGGGAATGTAAATTGATGTAGGTTCTATCCAAAATAGAATGAAGATACCTCAAAAAGAAAAAAAAACATTATATGATCTAGAATTTCCATGTCTGTGTATTTATTGGAAGAAAACAAGAGGATGAACTTGAAAAGATATGCACCCCATGTTCACTGCAGCATAATTTACAATAGGTAATATACTGAAAGAACCTAAGTTTGCAATGGACTTCCCTGTTAGCTCAGATGGTAAAGAATCTGCCTGCCATGTGGGAGACCTGGGTTTGATCCCTGGGTTGGGAAGATCCCCTGGAGAAGGGCATGGCAACCCACTCTAATATTCTTGCCTGCAGAATCCCCATGGACAGTGGAGCCTGCGGTCCGTGCGGTCACAAAGAGTCAGACATGAATGAGCAACTAAAGCACAACATTCCAATGATGGATGAGTGAATAAAGAAATTATGATATATATATATACACACATATACATGTATATATATGTATATACTTATGTATGTGTCAGTGGAATATTACTCAACCATAAAAAGAATGAAATCTTGCCATTTGTGACAAATTGTATGGACCTCCAGGGCATTATTCTAAACGAAATAAGCCATTCAGAAAAAGACAATGTTGTACTGGATCTCCCTTATGTGTGGAATCTAAAAGATATATTTATATATATCAAGGGCATAGATACAGAGAACAGATTGGTAGTTGCTAGAGGCAGGGGATGGAGCATGAGAGAAATGGGTGAACTGATTTTGTTTTAGTTTAATTGAATTAAAAAATCAACTTGGGTCACATGTTAGCTTTTTAAGAACTTGAGGTGTAATTCAGGCTTGTTACCTTTTAGTTGAATAACTAGTTATTGACTGTTTGGGAATAATCAAATATGATCCAAAGATTTCAGTTTTATAGGGATCTTCAGCTGACACATTTGAGCAGATGAATTTTATAATAACTGAAAGCCTTAAGCATCAGGGAATGTACACAAGAACAAACCTTGCTTTAGTATCCTGCAGTAGACCACAGCTAGGGTCAACTGTTCACAGGCTACCATTGCACTAGAGTTATGCTGAATTATTGCTGGAGTTAGGGTCTTTTCAGTGCCACTACTGCACAGTGAGTACAGAAATATTTTTATCACTTATCTCCATCCGTGTTAACTACACATGTGGTCCAGATGCTTGTTCGGCATCATGGCCCACATAGCTCTTTAATGCAGAATATTCTCAATGGCTTTCTCCAAGAAGAATGAGGATCCAGTTCACTGGAAGTCTTATGACTTTCTAATTTTATATGCTGAACCATTTTACAAAAGGGACCAACAGATTGGAAACTGGAAAGAGTTTTGCAAATAAAGACAATGTGGATGTTATTTTCAATTGTGCTTCATGTCCACCTTTTAAAATCAGATTCCTCTTTCTGAGGTGTCAGAGAGAGAAAATGACAGATCTAGAGCTGTACCTGGAGGATAAAATCAGGAACATATTTCTTATCATATGGTGCAATTTAATAACCACCAACAAAAGGGGGGTTTGAGAATAGCAATAGAGAGGTTCTTTAGCTATTTGAACTAGTGGTACACAATGAAAATTTATTTGAACCCATTTAAGAATCTCATTTGGTTTCCAAACAGTATCTGCCAATGGAGAAGTACAGAACAACTTCACAGCTGTTATTCATAACAAGCAGTTACAAATATAAGAAAACTATTTGCCCATGGATCATGGGGATTTTGAACAGATATATGTCTGGAAGGCAGAGCTTGTGTTGTAAATTTTATATAAGGCCCTTAGAAATCTTCTTGCAGTAAACATCAGTCAGATTTAGCTGTTACTCCTACCTACATACGCAGATTTGTGATGAAGAACATGTGTTAGGACTTTTACCTGGAAAATCATTGTATTCACTAAAATAATATAGATAATAAAGATTCAGATGCTCCTGGAGAGAACTGTGGATATATTGAAAGACAATGATGATGATTATTGTTTTCTATTAAGAATCAGAAACAAAAAAAGAGGCGTATTTCTAGCTCCCAGATGATTTTGTTTAAATCTTTGAAAACATTCAGAGTATGGAGTCAGTTATTGTATCTTTAAGTTGTATTTTCCAACTGTGCTCTCTCTCTCCTGCCCTGCCAACCCGCTCCCCAACCCCCCAAAAAAGAGAAATAAATAAAAGCAAACATCAGAATATGATGAGAAAGGAAGTAAAAAATGAAAGTAACAAGTTGAGGTACTGAAATTTACCAATAGAGATGAATTTTATATTCAGAGCAGCCAAACTTTGTAGTAATTCATGTGACTTATTTTAGCTTCTTGATCTATGCTATTATTTTAGCTTTAAGTAATATTTACAAAACTATGGTCTATAGCAATGTTTAAAATTTTTACTGTGCATTCAAAACACCTAGGAGTTATAATAAAATGATTCTGATTCAGAGGATTCTGATCTGGTGTGCAGCCTGAGAGTACTTTTTAACAAGTTCCCAGGTATATCTGGTGCTGCTGCCCCATGAGTTACATTTTGAGTAGAAGATACTTAGATCTGAGAATATTCATTCTAGAAATGTTTCAAGAAAGAGTTCTATAGCTAGCAGACAGGAATCACTGAACAATATATCATTCTCTTGAAGTGTCATAATTGACATTAGTTTCAAATGATATTGATATTAAAAGCTCTGAAAAACCTAAGGGTCTGTAATTAAGAAGAAAACAGGCTTAGCTTTACTTCTGTGAGCATTTAGTTAAATGGTAAATATCATACCATCTACCCTATTTCTGTTTGTAAATAAGTTCATTTGTATCATTTTTTAAAGATCCCCTAAATTTAAATATGTTGCATTGCATTTTTAAGAGGAAGGGGTAAGAAATGATAGGCTTATTGTACTTGGTGGGAAAAGTATCTCTTTTTTCTATTATGTATATTATCTTTTTTGAGATTTAGCTAGGGCAGGGCAGAGAAAAAAATTTAACAATACTTAGTATGTTTCCTTCACAACTATAAAAGATATCATGATATAGGGGTTGGCAAGCTATAGCCTTCATGGCCATTTTTGTATGAAACTAAGAATGACTTTATATTTAAATGTAAATTTAAATATATTTTATATTAAAATTTTAATATTTCAATTGGTTCCAAAAAACCAAGAGTATTTCAGTTCAGTTGCTCAGTCATGTACAACTCTTTGCAACCCCATGAATTGCAGCACACCAGGCCTCCCTGTCCATCACCAACTCCCAGAGTTCACTCAAACTCGTGTCCATTGAGTCGGTGATGCCATCCAGCCATCTCATCCTTTGTTGTCCCCTTCTTCTCCTGACCCCAGTCTTTCCCAGCATCAGAGTCTTTTCCAATGAGTCAACTCTTCGCATGAGGTGGCCAAAGTACTGCAGTTTCAGCTTTAGCATCATTCCTTCCAAAGAAATCCCAGGGCTGAT
>NW_011494769.1:2601318-2602539 GCF_000754665.1 Bison bison bison
TCATAACTTTCCTTCCAAGGAGTAAGAGTCTTTTAATTTCATGGCTGCAACCACCATCTGCAGTGATTTTGGAGCCCCCAAAAATAAAATCTGACACTCTTTCCACTGTTTCCCCATCTATTTCCCATGAAGTGATGGGACCAGATGCCATGATCTTCGTTTACTGAAGTTTGAGCTTTAAGCCAACTTTTTCACTCTCTTCTTTCACTTTCATCAAGAGGCTTTTTAGTTCCTCTTCACTTTCTGCCATAAGGGTGGTGTCATCTGCATATCTGAGGTTATTGATATTTCTCCTGGCAATCTTGATTCCAGCTTGTGATTCTTCCAGCCCAGCGTTTCTCATGATGTAGTCTGCATATAAGTTAAATAAGCAGGGTGACAATATACAGCCTTGACATACTCCTTTTCCTATTTGGAACCAGTCTGTTGTTCCATGTCCAGTTCTAACTGTTGTTTCCTGACCTGCATATAGGTTTCTCAAGAGGCAGGTCAGGTGGTCTGGTATTCCCATCTCTTTCAGAATTTTCCACAGTTTATTGTGATCCACACAGTTAAAGGCTTTGGCATAGTCAATAAAGCAGAAATAGATGTTTTTCTGGAACTCTCTTGCTTTTTCAATGAACCAGTGGATGTTGGCAATTTGATCTCTGGTTCCTCTGCCTTTTCTAAAACCAGCTTGAACATCTGGAATATTTAATAATGTACAAAAATTATATGACATTCAAATCTCAGTGTTCATAAGTAAAGTTTTATCAAAACACAGCCCTGTCCATTTGTTAATGTGTTTTCTAAGTTGTTGCAACCGTGATTATGGCCTGAAAGTAAAAAGATATTTACTATTTGTTCCTTTACAGAAAAAAGTGCCAATTACTGTCATCAGTTCAGTTCAGTTCAGTCGCTCAGTCATTCCGACTCTTTGCGACCCCATGAATCACAGCATGCCAGGCCTCCTTGTCCATCACCAACTTCTAGAGTTCACTCAAACTCACGTCCGTCGAGTCAGTGATGCCATGCAGCCATCTCATCCTCTGTCGTCCCCTCCTCCTCCTGCCCCCAATCCCTCCCAGCATTAGAGTCTTTTCCAATGAGTCAACTCTTTGCATGAGGTGGCCAAAGTACTGCAGTTTCAGCTTTAGCATCATTCCTTCCAAAGAAATTCCAGGGCTGATCTCCTTCAGAATGGACTCGATGCATCTCCTTGCAGTCCAAGGGACTCTCAAG
>NW_011494769.1:2602639-2622555 GCF_000754665.1 Bison bison bison
CAGGGCTGATCTCCTTCAGAATGGACTGGTTGGATCTCCTTGCAGTCCAAGGGACTCTCAAGAGTCTTCTCCAACACCACAGTTCAAAAGCATCAATTCTTCGGCGCTCAGCTTTCTTCACGATCCAACTCTCACATCTATACATGACCACTGGAAAAACTATAGCCTTGACTAGACGGACCTTTGTTGGCAAAGTAATGTTTCTGCTTTTCAATATGGTATCTAGGTTGGTCATAACTTTCCTTTCAAGGAGTAAGCGTCTTTCAATTTCATGGCTGCAGTCACCATCTGCAGTGATTTTGGAGCCCCCCAAAAATAAAGTCTGACACTGTTTCCCCATCCATTTCCCATGAAGTGATGGGACCAGATGCCATGATCTTCATTTTCTGAATGTTGAACTTTAAGCCAACTTTTTCACCCTCCTCTTTCACTTTCATCAAGAGGCTCTTTAGTTCCTCTTCACTTTCTGCCATAAGCGTGGTGTCATCTGCATATCTGAGGTTATTGATATTTCTCCGAAAGCTAAGAATGACTTTATATTTAAGCTTTATATTTAAATGTAAATTGAAATAAATTTTATATTAAATTTTTAATATTTCAGGTATAGCTGGAACCCAAGAGATGAAGGGAGACCAGGGAATTGGCAGGAAAGTTTGGGAAGGCACTGGGATTCGAAAGCTGAGTAACTGAATTGTTCAAGACAGTCTCACCTAGATCTCCAGAGGAAGGAAAACACAGCTAGTATCTGACTTGTACAATCAATCAGTATCTTTGAATGATGATCTTGCACAGGTTACTTATCTTTGTTGAGTCTCTTTCTTCTACTGTTTAATGGGGGCAAGAATACTTACTTGTGAGGCTTAAATGAAACCATTCATATGAGGCTTGTAGCCCTGTATCTGGCACTTAGTAGGGTCTCAACTAGTGGTTAATATTATTTCCATTACTCTTATGTCATCATTCTTATCATACTGTCATGCACATGATAGGTGTTCAAACAGTATTTGTTGCACATAAAATAAAAAACTTTTCTCTCCATGACAAATGGTAACCCACTGTGAAACAACGTATACCTTTTAAAAAGTGCTGCGCTTTTACATTTTGATTATGACCGAAAGGAACACCAGTAAGACAAATTGCCTGAACTGTTATGAAATTAGGATTATTATAGTGGTAAGTTCCTTTTACTTACACTAGCCTTAACATTGTCAAACCTATGAGGCCCCAGAGACAAATCGGCCCTCCACTGTTGTAAGATATCACATAGAAATGTCACAGACCATTGATGACTATAATCAGACACACACAAATTTGATTGAGACAAAGAGGCAAAGAAGATATTGGGAAAAAAATCTATTCATTTAAGCAAAATGTGAATAAAGGACCCACATGAGGAAAATGTTCCTTTCTCCTCAGAGTATTTTAGAAAACTGAATATTCTACAACTGGCTATTTTTTTTCCTTTACATTTGAAGGTGTGAAAAGATCAAAACGGAAAATAGACTTTTAGCTCTGGCCTGTCTGTGACCTTCAGCAGAGGTTAATTGAGATGGAAAAGAAAAAGTCGCAGCTCTTCTGCACAATTATAGCACATGTTCCCAACCCTTTTTGGATCATTATAAAGTATTAGAGCTAACCATAAAAATGGACTGGATTTATGAAACTCCTCATAACTCACATAAGAGCCAAAGAACTATAAAAGCTTGAATCCAGATTTTCCTTTACCTTGTGTGTGTGCAGTGTGGTTTCTCAAGTGTGTTCACTTACATTATCTCATTTGATTCTTATAACAATTCTGTGGGCCAAGAGGGTGTGACTGCCCCGCATTTTATAGAGAAGCATATTGAAGCTGAGAGATTAAGGGTTTCACGTACCCTTGCATAGTTAGAAAGTGCGGAGATAGGTGGGGTCTTTCAACTCCTGGTTCACTGCCCTTTCTACCGCATTTCCTGGACTTGGTTCATGAAACCCCAGGGTAAAGGGCAGAGGGAGACCACACATCTCCAGGCGTGCATTGTGTTAGCCAAGGGCTTGGCCGTCCTTATGTGAAACACATGCCAAGATGACATTTATCATGTTTGAATGCGCATGTAAAAGTGACACTCTGCTAGAGGGAGACTGGGTCACGTTTATGAAAAGGTAACCAGAGATGAAGTTAAATCTTGTTTGAATTGTGTGTTCTTCCATGAGAATGGCACTATTTTATGAGATGCTACTATTATTACCTTGAATCATATATTTGTTTCACTGAAAATAAATTAGACCTGTACCAATTTTTAAATGTTTATATTTCCTGGGCATAGTTTGAAATATTTTACATAAAATTTATCTTGAAAGCTATTATATTACAGAATCATATCTTTGCTAAGGACATGGAGCAAATTTGGTGTTTGACCAAGATTCCTTCCACAGATGATGCTTAAATGGCTTTACCTTCTTTTACCTTTATTGAGATTCACAGTAGAGAAGTTAAGAGAATCTTGAATACTTAATGATTCTTGTATTCCCTCTTAGAGAATCCCAGCCCAGATTTAAAGAAAACATTATGTTTTTTTCCTTATATTAAATATGAGATACATGGCCTATATCAAGTTTCTTTTTTTATTTTTTTACAATTAAAAAACACAAATTGATTTGGGAATCGTAAACTAGATTTCCTTTTTAAAACATCTGCAATGTTAACATTTAAATCCTCTTATCTGAATTAGTATGATATGTGAGAAAAGAGTTGTACCTTCTTTTTAAAGTTTAGACCGCGTTACTAAACTTTCTACCTATGTGTGGGGAGGGCTGTGGGGGAAGGGCTACATGAGGAAAGGGGCACTTTTATTTGAGGGAGATTAAAAGGTGGTATCACCGACTCGATGGACATGGGTTTGAGTAGGCTCTGGGAGTAGATGATGGACAGGGAAGCCTGGCGTGCTGCAGTCCATGGCGTCGCAAAGAGTCAACAGGGCTGAGCAACTGAATTGAACTGATAAAGACTAGGGAATGCAAATTTATTCAGGCTATTTGAGAAAGGCTGTTTACACCTTTGTTTTGACTTGGAGATGTGGATTATCTGCCTTCATCTGATTATTCTCTTTTCCCTTTCCTCTAAAAATCCTATTACTATTTGAAGTCTGATGCACAGGAAAGCCCCATTGGGCCATGAAAAAGAGAAATACAGTCTGTAGGTGCTCTGTGGTGAAAATAAATGTTAACCTAAACATTTGAGGGAGATGTCTACCACAGAATTAGAACTCTCTTAGCCTCCAGCTTAGAAATCATATCCAGTTTACAGAACCTTATTAGGTACATTCCATGGGAGAAAAGCCTTCTTTTAACCATATTTTGGAGATTTAGAAACATTGTCTTCTGTAGTACTTGACAACACAGCTATAATTTTGAGTTTGTCAACTGTGCAATAATTCTGGTTAATCAAGATCCAATCTAATTCAGAAAAGCAGTTTCTATAGGATTAGATAGCACCAAGTCTGAGAAGGGCGAGTACAGATTGTTAGACCTTAAAAATATCTGATGAGGTTTCTGATTATATTCTTTCACATTCTATAAACATTTCAGTTAGTGGTTGTTTTAACATTTCTGTTTCAGCATATCTTTCAAATTAATGGAGAAAATAAAGGTGATTTCACACACAAAAAACATGTACCCAAGACATCATTACACCCCCATTACAAATTCAAGATGTCACACCATAAATAACTTATTGACTGGTTGCATCTTTAAGATCATAATGTGGGTATCCCTACTTTTGGGGTCAGGAATTTTGATGTTGTTTTCCAAGTTTTATATATATGTATAAAATGTTGCTGTGCATATGTGTGTGAACTATGGCATTTATTATATTCTCAAGGGAAGTTAAGAACCACCAAGAATAAATAAGCAGACAACTGTACCCAAGAGTTATTAAAACAGAAGTTCTTAGACTGTTTAAATACTCCTTTCTCTTCTTTCCTGGCTCCCCTTTGAGCGCTCTCCACTATGCCTAGCGCTGAGGTTCAGCCTTGGTCCCATGCTTCTATGCAAGCATAATCAAGTTAATAATGAGAGACATACAGAATGGCTGCTTCTACTGGATACCCACTTTTAAATTCTGAATAAGGTATCCACCTGAATTGTAACTGTCATTCTTGCTTTTGATAAATTAGTTGGACAACTATGAAAGTAACTGAAGTTTTCTTCTTCACTTTCCTTTTTAAGATCCTGAAGCAAGCAGTTTTCTGAGTTTTACCTGGACATGATGCTATAGCAATGCAAGTCATAGGTACTTACAAACAGGAGCCAAAAATCTATCCAATAAGAAGTCTTTTTCAAGTATTCTAGATTTATAATCACTTTGCTTTTCCTATTTAAAAAACTTCACGTTAAGTCTTAGGATCCCTGCGTTCTAAGTTGCTTCAGTCATGTCTGACTTTTCGCAACCCTATGGACTGTAGCCTGCCAGGCTCCTCTGTCCGTGGAATTCTCCAGGCAAGAATACTGGAATAGGTTTCTACACCCTTCTCCAGGAGATCTTCCAGATCCAGGGATTGAAGCTGGGTCTCTTATGTCTCCTGCATTGGCATGCAGGTAATTTACCACTAGCACCATGTTCTAACCAGTCAGAAAGGGAAGGGAATATCTACCTTCCCTGAGCTCTAATTATGACAACTTCCTGTATTTTGTATTTCTACAGTGTCCAATTCTTTATTTGTGACCACTTTGCATCCTGGCCCCTCTCTACAGGGAATTGAAAGGAAGGAAATTAAAAAAAAAAAAAAAGAGGTGAGACCTAAAGCCTATATTTCAAATGAATGAAGATCTCTGCTTTTATATCTTGGTTAGGCTATATAGCCATCTCTTCTGCCATCTCTTCAAGTTGTTTGATCAGTTTGGAACGCTACCTTCATCATGGTGCTCAATAAAACTAAATTCACATATAGTTTTCATGGTATTATGGAGTTTCATGCATTCACTTAGTATAATCTGAATAATTTTTAAATAAACTTCTTTGTATGAATAGCATATTTTCCTGGACATTCTTATAACAAGTTGTTTTGAAACTCAAAAGTACCAATGTTAATAACATGCATAATTATTTCTCTACAGCTTATGCTGTTAGGTAAGAAAAACTGGTTAAAAAAATTTAAAAATAGAGTCCTCAACTTGAATTAAATAAGTGAGAAAAAATTATAGTACTTATGTTGGGAAAGCTGTTTTTCAGCTTTTGAGTTTTTTAGTTATGGCGTGACTAAGAAAAAAGCTGAATGCCTACATATCAGAATACACAGCGAGTTTTGGTTAGGGAAATTAGTTTTAGCAAAAGACAACTAGAAATAGCTTTAAAAATCCATTTTCTCTTCTATCTTATCCACCTGCTGCTAAGTCGCTTCAGTCGTGTCCGACTCTGTGCAATCCCATAGATGGCAGCCCACCAGGCTCCCCCGTCCCTGGGATTCTCCAGGCAAGAACACTGGAGTGGGTTGCCATTTCCTTCTCCAATGCATGAAAGTGACAAGTGAAAGTGAAGTCGCTCAGTTGTGTCTGACTCTTAGTGACCCCATGGACTGCAGCCTACCAGGCTCCTCTGTCCATGGGATTTTCCAGGCAAGAGTACTGGAGTGGGGTGCCATTGCCTTCTCCTCTTACCCACCTAGCGAAATCTTAATTCTCTTAAAACCCAAATTTCCACCTACTCCTGCTTGCACCAAAGAGTAAAGGTGGTTAGGAAAAAACACAGGTGACCTTACGTTAAGTAGAGAAATTCTCAGTCTTCTCACCCTAGATTGCATTTACTGGTTTTAAATGGGCCTTCAGCAATTCTACTACATTTACCTAGTCAGTTTATTCTTCTACTTTCTAAGCTAACAGTTTCACACCCACACTCTATCCTTTTTCCTCCAATTTCTAACACTTGTCTCTCCTCCTCACTCTCAGCTAGTGATCTTACCATTTATTTCAATTCAAAATTGAGAAAATAAGAGAATTACTTCATCTTCCCACTATCAAACCTGACTCCATGTAACCTGACTTTTCTTCCTTTACACTGGGGGACCATGTACCTATGTAAGGCTGACCCTTCCATTTGTATAAGGATCACATTCCTTCTGGACCATTCTAGGACTTCACTCCTACAATTAATCTGCCATTTTCTTGTACCTTAAGTTTCTGCTTTTCTACTCCATTATTTCCAATCAGCATAAATTCAGACTATAGTAGTTCTCCTTTAAAAAAACAAACAAACAAAAAAAAAACACTTCTCTCTAAACCCCAAATCACCTCTAACTATTGTCCTATTTCTTTGCTTTCCCTTGAGTAAAACTTTTCCCTTGAGTAAAAGTCTTCTGTGTCTATACTCTGCGTATCTATCTCTTCATTGCCTTTTTTCCTCAACCCATTTCATTCAGCATTTTTTTTTTCTCCACAGACTCACAGAAACCATTCTTATCAGGATCCCCAGAATTCTCCTAGCAAAATTCAACAGTCATTTCTTAGTTCTCAGCTTACTGGACTTACTAACAGAATTCGACACAGTTGAGCTGTCTCTCTTGAAGCTCATTCTTTCTTTGATGTCTAGATACCATACATTGCTAGCATTCCTGTTACCTCAGTGAGATTTGTCCCCCTCAGTTTCCTTTGCTGAATCCTACAACTCTTTCACCTCCAAAAGGAGCCCCAGTTCTTAGCATTTTCTCTTTGCTTTCAACTCCCTAGATGTTTCATCCCTTTTGTGGTTTAAAATCTAAATGCTGATGCCTTCTTTATTTATATTTCCAGCCTCATAGTCTCCTTGAGTTTCACACAGATGCACTGCCTGGTCATTTTTACTTAAATCATTGATATATTTGCAGTAGAGAAAAGCACAAAAATGGCCAAAACTGTATCTTCCAGTTAAGGACCAAATTTTCATGTTTCCTCTCCCAAATTAATATGTCAAACCCCTAAGCCCCAAGACAATGCTATTTGCACATAAGCTTTTTGGAGGAAAATTGGGTTAAATGAGGTCATAAGGCTGGGACCCCAACTCTGATGGGATTGGTGCCCTTATAAGAAGAGATAGGAGAGAGCCTGGATTTTATGTAAGAACACAACGAGAAGCCAGCCGTCTACCAACAGGAAGAGAATTGTTGCCAGACATCAGAGTGGCAGGCACCTTGATCTCAGATTTCACAGCCTCTAGAACCATGAGAGGTGATTTTCTGTTGTTTAAGCTCAGTAGTATATAGTATCTTGTTACGGTAGTCTGTGCTGATTAATACAATTCCCTTTGCCTTCCAACCTGCTTCTCTCCAGTCTACCCCATTTTGATAAGATGCACCAGTAGGAATCTACTTGTTTAGGCCAGAGAGCCAGGAGGCATCCTTGACTCTTTACCAGTGCTCCACTCCCTCCGACCACCACCACCAGCACCACCACCACCACCACCAGACACACCATTCCTCATCCTAATTCACCAACAAATCCTATCAGGTCTTCCTTCAAAATATTTCCTGAATCTTGACCATTTTTTACCACCTCAAGTGCTACTAACCTAGCTCAAGATACTTACATCTTTAGCATAAGCTATTGCAAAGTCTCCTAATGGGTCCTCTGCTTCCACTTTCGTATCTCCATCCCCTAAACCAACCCAATATTCTCCACACAGCAGGCAGAGACATTGTTTAGAAAGGTTAAATCAGAAAATGTTACTTCTGCCTGAAAACTACTATGGTAACTTAGGATGTTCAGAATGAATCCAACCTACCTGTTGGATTTTAAAATCATACCTATGTGGACCTTGAAGGTCCTCTGTGATCTTACCACTGTTTGTATCCCTATCCTTACTTCCTTCTAATTTTTTGTTTTCTTAACTCTTACTACATTTGCTTCTTCTAAATCCACCAATCTAGTTCTTGTTCTGGGATCTTTGTGGGAGCTCATTATTCCCTCTGATATGCTATTCTTCCAGGGTTTTGCAACACTTCCATCCTCACTTCTTTTAGGTCTCTGTTCAAATGGCACAGTTTACAAAAGTTTCACTTGAGCACCGAATCTAAAATAGCTACTACCCTGTCTTCCCTTCTCCCTTGATCTGCTCTATTTACCTCCATTGCACTTATAATAATTTCTTTATCACCTTTTTCTTCCACCAGAATAGAAGCCCAATGAGATTAAGGTCTTTTAGTTGTTCTGAGATCAGTTTAGCCCTGAATCCCCAATGCTCAGAAGAGATCCCACTAAAGAATAAACATTCAATAGATGTGCTGAATGAAGTTTCCAAAGATACTGACATTGCTAATTACAAACATTAAAGTTTGAAATCTATTTTCAAAATCTGTTCTTCTCTGAATGAAAAGAAAAAGATCCAAATGGCACAATAGCCAGGACTAGTTTTTTGAAAGACAAGAAGATTCAGAGTGGCAAGTTAGAGTATCAGCAGAGTTCAACAACCATTCTCATAAAAATAATGTGAGAAACTAGGTGTTTAAAACAAAATTACATGTTTTTTTGGATCCTTGAGTGAGAGCAGAGACTGGTTCTACTGCTCACCCACAATCTTCACAGCCCCACATCTTTTGAACTAGAGTGAACACACCTCATTGGAGCTTTGCTGAAGATGGTGCTGAGGTTGCTGATGACTCCAGTGGAGAAGACCAGTGTGCTTCCTTCCCTCCTTTCAGCTTCCCAAGGAGCTTCAGCTTTCCTGACATTTATCTTCCTCCATCCTAAATTCCAAAACTGACATCCGCTCCCAAGAAGATCATGCACCATCTCCAAAATGTAATAAATTTCTCACCAGGCTTTAATATTCTAAAATGAATGCAATATCATCCATGAAATATAAGAGTATGTTTAAAATATTAACCTGAAACAACCAGGACTTTTCACTCAGGTGTGAAAATGTGCTAATGTAAATAGAATAAACTAAAGCACAAATGACTTAATAAGCAATGGACCTAATGTAATGCTAAGTTATTTATCCATAATCAGTGGATCTAAATGTTATGCAAAGTAATTTATCCAATCACAGTCTTCAACACATCTTTGGGCACTGGCTGGATATAATTGAGAGTAAGAATAAAGAGCAAGGACCAAAATATTAAATCTAAATTAGTCAGCCATTCAAATGAACACACTCTCTGTGGACTGTATTGACCATGAAACTGCACATCACTACCTTCCAATGACATCCAAGGACAAGTGCTCAGAGCAACTAATTCTTTCCATGGTTGCTAGGCTGGCCTTGAGCAGCAAAAGGCAACTGGATTTATTTTATCCTGGCAGCAGCTCAGTGGGAACATAAACTAGCAATGCTAGGGAACAGCAGGTCTACACAGAAAAGGAAGCTCCACTCATACATAAACTCTCAAATGCCAACTAGGCTTAAACCAGAAGCAATGGAAGTGGTAAACACTAACATTTTCAAAGAACTGTCTAATATTCATGGCAGAATCTATAAAAGGTGACTTTGAATAATCCCTTCCCAGCAAACCTGTAAAAGTTTTATAAAATATGCTGCAAAAATGACTCACAGTAGATGTAATTACTGTGCAACCTTGGAAACTGATGTAAAAAATTCAGCTGCCAGCATGTTAACAGCCACCTAATATATGGGTTGTTTGATTGGACTCTTTGGGCAAAACTGCAAAATTCCTAACCCATTGCTGCTATATATTTTATCAGGGCCAAATTTAGCTACTTTCATTTTTTAAAATGCCACTTTAGACATCACAGTGAATCAAGTCCGTGTTGCTTAATTGCTTGCATACATTACACTCTAATCCATTTCCCCAAACACTAATTTAACTAGTTATTATTTATTTTTATTTTTTGGAACAGCAGCAGAGTTCTGATGCCTGAACTATGAAACTTGCCAAGATCATTGCTTTCTTAACAAAAAACTAAGAATCAGCTGTGAAATTTCCTCCTTGATGCAGTCAGCAATGGTTTCCCAGTTTTAAAATATTAAATGCATTCATCTTAACAATCTAGTATTAAAAAGAGGTTCATTGCCTATACTCTGTTTTCAGTCATAATGTAGTGGGGTTTATTTGTGTGTGTGGGTGGGGAGAAAAGCCAGGTTTTAGAAGGGTCATATTCAATATTCTCACTCCATGCCTTATAGCTATCCTTCGGCTTTGGCTGAGGCAATGAGGTATACTGTCAGTTTAAGAGTTAAAAATACCAACCATATATGTTAACTTTTTTTTTTTTGTCAACATAAAAAAAGTCTTTATTTATTTTATTTTTTTTAATTTTATTTTATTTTTAAACTTTACATAATTGTATTAGTTTTGCCAAATATCAAAATGAATCTATCACAGGTATACATGTGCTCCCTATCCTGAACCCTCCTCCCTCCTCCCTCCCCATACCATCACTCTGGGTCGTCCCAGTGCACTAGCCCCAAGCATCCAGTATAACTTTTGAAAGATGTCCTCTTAATACAAAATGTTCATCTATAACCATCACCACCCCAGGCTTTGGTCTTATGGGCTGTCACCTGTGGAAAATTGAATTAAGTGGAATTTTTGAAAAATTGATTCTATACTATTATTACCATAAGTGTTTGCTACTTAAATAATCTTATAATAAATTTTCTAGAAAAGAGCTTGACCCCCCCTACTTTATAATGGAATAAATTTACCTGTTCTCTCCCTCCAAACTTACCAGTTTGCTAAGTTTACATACATAACATTTTCTCCTAAGTGAGGCCCATCTCAGTTGTGAGGGTTGATGAAGCCAGTCTGAGGATTATAATCCAGGAGACAGTCTTTAGCTGAGACTAAAAAGCTCTGAGAACTTTTCTGAAGAGCTAAGTGGGAAGGGCAATGTATATGAGATTCTGGTGAAAGAGTACACACAATTAAGCACACATCTTGGTAGAAGTGTACTGCTATTTATGAAGGACAGGCATTTTAGTTAATGGCTGGTGCTTTTCTGTGTATGGGAAGATACAAGAAACTGGGTTCATAAAATTTTCTTCTGAAAATACTTAACTACCTAAGGGCCAGTTTTGCCATTTCCCCAGAAGACAGATGCCTCATACTGATCACACTGAATTCCTTTGAGGGTGTACTGTAAGTCAGCAACTGCTGTGGCCAATGATGAGTCTTGTGGAACTGGATGGTGAGCAACATTATATTATCATTTCCTCCTCTGTTGGACTTAATTTTGGCCAAGATTTGCAAGGCATTTCATGATAACCAACTGGTCCCATAGCATTAGGAATACTCATTCCCAAGTCAGGGGGCAGTTTCATTGACAAGCTACTCAGTGGGCTATTACAGGACTAGGTTCTGTTAACAGAACAAGGCCTCTGGACCATCTGTCTCACTAGTCTTTTATGGTCCAGGAAATAGTTCTCTCTTGTTGCTTCTTCCGTATGTAGAGTTACACTCTTATCATCATTGATCTTATAGAACTATATATTTGGGCAGTCATTTGAAGTTGCTAGTCTCCATTTTTATCTGAGGTTCAGTCACACATTTGTAATGCAAGAAACAATAAAATGGGCAAAATACAAGTAATACAGCTAGTAATATTAATAAGGTCATAAGTAAGTGTTTAAGCTAAGAACCTCCATTAGGTGCAGCTCAGTATTTCTCCAGGCTGTCTGACCCAGTCTGTTCCACAACAATTAGTATCTTTACAGGAAATGACATATTGGCATTGTACATAAAGTTCTGCATGAACAAAAGTGAGTGGTAGGTCATCTTGACCCTTTGCAAGATTGAGAAAGGAATGCTACCTTCTGTGAAGTTATATTGCTAGTGCCTGAAAAAAAAAAAATTGATCTTTACAGTTGAGCAAGTATTTCTGCCATTGTGAGGCCTGGTTAATGCATAATCAGATGAACAACTGTTGTCTGTCCACTGCAGGTCTGGGAGCCTTGCAGTTGCCCAGACTCAAATCCAAATAAGAGCCCAGAGACAGTATTGGAAACATTGACAGTTTATTTTAAGATTTCCTATCCATGTCAGAGGCAAAGATCCTAGAGAGACATCTAGGAGGCTTCCATTTATAGGGGAAATTGACCTCAGGTAGTCTCATGAGTTACCAGTGAAGCCAGTGGCTGGGGCAGAGGGCAAGCACATGCTGCTGCTGCTAAGTCACTTCAGTCGTGTCCGACTCTGTGCGACCCCATAGACGGCAGCCCACCAGGCTCCCCCGTCCCTGGGATTCTCCAGGCAAGAACACTGGAGTGGGTTGCCATTTCCTTCTCCAATGCATGAAAGTGACAAGTGAAAGTGAAGTCACTCAGTCATGTCCGACTCCTAGCGACCCCATGTACTGCAGCCTACCAGGCTCCTCCGTCCATGGGATTTTCTAGGCAAGAGTACTGGAGTGGGATGCCATTGCCTTCTCCGGGGCAAGCACATAGGCAGTTACTAATTAAGCCCTATGATTAATAGGTTTGGATAGTCACGTGAGTGACTCAGGGCCTGGTCAAGCAGGGGATGCATGGAGAGCAAGAGAATAGCCAGCTTGAACAGCCTGACCACACGCTCCACCCCTACTTACGCTCCCTGACTCTTACAATCTTGGTCCACCCCTCTTCTGCCACAGTCAGGTATGTGGAGGTGCACGGAAACCAAATACCACAAATGCACTACAGACACCAACAGCTAAAGAGTATCAGGTCAATTTTTCACAGAAGTCCAGAGGAAGATGACAATGGCATCTCACTGTCAACCTAGCAATCAGATTCATTCTTCAGTGAAGCCACGGTTGTCACCCAGTCCATGAACAGATTCCCTTTGCTCAGACTATGGACTACAGCCCACGAGGCTCCTATATCCATGGGGTTTTCCAGGCAAGAGTACTGGAGTGGGGTGCCATTGCCTTCTCCGTCATTCCCCACAGCCAGGGCCAAATAGAGGGCCGAGGCAGTGTAATGACAGACCACAAGATTAATACAATGATGCCTTTCTCCAGTAGGGGGGCCTCAATTAATTGCCTTAGTAGTCTTAGGTGGGGCTGGGTAGAAGACAGGCGAGGTCCCTTTACAACCCTAACCTCATGGGGAGGCAAACCTGAGCCACCGGGGACTTACCCGCCAGTCACAGGGCTGTGTTACAGGGAGCTCCTCTGGTGTAGACGAGCCCTGCAGTCAGGGCAAAAGTGAGTTACTGTCCTGTCCGAGAGTTGGCAACAGTCTTTCGGTGGTCAACAGCTGAACTTGGATGGTGTTGCCTCTGGGTGAACGTGGTGTAGGCCCTGATGTTCAGTTATGGCTCACAGGACATGAGTTAGCCTCCTGGTCTGCAGCTGAGAGGGCAGGATTCCATCTCAATTGTTGTTAAGTAGTCCATTTATCCTTTCCATTAGCCTGGCAGCAGTGGAGTGGTAAGGCAGGTGGACATGCCAGCATTTGTCATTTTTATCGGCCCATTCCAAACTTCCTGGCCAGTAAATTCAGTTCCATGGTTGCTATGCATATACACGGGGTTCCCATATGTTGCATGCTCTTTTGGCTTGCTTCATGACTCAGGTGGGCCTTCTATAAGGTCCTCCATCTGTTGTAACTCATTGTAGATGTGTATGGCTGTTGTTCCATCACAATGTATTGTTGCTCTGCCTGCTTCCCTAATTGGGACCAGAAGCCCAAGGGTACTCTTATTATTTTGCTGTTGTCACAGGCCCCAGCCAAACCCTTCTGGGTTACAGGCCACGTCCAATTCATAAGCCTGTGCCTGAGTTAAAACCCCTAAAGCCTGTGTCTATAATTGCTTACAGACACAGATTAACTCCCAAAACTTAGTTTCCCATTCTTATTTCCTGACAACCTGGCACTCACAGAGTTCCCTTGGCCTCATAGCTGGCTTGCCAGTTGTTGGGCTGCACCCCACAGGCCTGCAAGCCCTGGAGTTGTTCAGCCTCAAGACTGTTGAGGGGTCTTAAAACGTCAGAGGCTGAGGGCCTGGAACAATATCCCATGGCATTCAGCAGGTAACAAACAGGACATGACAGCACCTTCACTGCTCCTGGGAGAGGGAAGCTTCCTTTTATAGGGGGAGTGGACCTCAGGTTGGCTCATTAGTCACCAGGAAAACCAGCAACCAGAGGGGGGAACAGCACGTAGGCAGTTACTAATTAAGCCCCATAATTAAGAGGATTGGATAGTCCTGTGAGTGAAGCAGGGCCTGGTCAAGCAGGGAATGCACAGAGAGCAAGAGAACAGTCAACTTGAGTGTCCTGACCATACAGCAATGCACACTAGAGAAGAAGGAGACCCAAATGGGTAAAGAAAAAAAATTTATGTTAAAATATTTCTTGTCTGGTCTTAAAATATGAATTTTATTTCATGATGAGTAAAAGGGTGTGTGATAAAGAAATGCTTTATAAGATGTCTTCCAGATTAGCATTTAGGACTACTATGATTACCCCCATACAGTCGCGACACAAACTGAGCTCTCAGTCTAACACCTTCATTACATATCCCTGCTTTATTTTAACACTTAAATTGCAAATAGGCAGGGGTTATTAATCTCTGTACCCTTGCTAAAATATTTTGAGTTCTGAGTTTTGTGCAGTTAAAACAATACCTCACCTTATATAGTTCACTCTGGCAGAAAACACCCTTTGATTTACTTTTGGGAAATGAAAATTAATTTTGAAGAGAAGAATTTTCTTTTTTAAACCATGTAAAATTTGTCAAGGAGGGTAGCATCATTGGGGAACCCTTCATTATATCATTAACAATAAATGCTCTCTGTTTCTTACAGCTTCAGGTTTCATAACTACAGGTTTTGAAACTCAAATTATTTTACAAATTTCAGTTCTTTATACTTGTAGATTCTGTATTAAATTGAATTTGCCAGCATCAATTTAACCTCTTCTGAGGATTATTTTACCATGTTCTTGGTAAGGTAAAATAAAACAAATGCTGAGTTCAGAAATTATTTTAACTGCAAACATAGCTTAAACTTTTAATTAGCTTAGACATGTTTAGTTAAGTCATTGTGATTATTAATTTGAAGACCTAAGTCTACCTAGCCAGCTAATCTTAGTCTAAAATTTTGAACAACCTAAATTGCAACTTTACTTCCAGAAGTGTGTAGAGTGTACAAGATTTAGAAAGTTCTGAATTGTTCAAAAACTCCCAGAGTTCAGTAAAATTCTGTAAGTCTATAAAGTCTAGCTCTTATATAACTCATTTCAAATAACTCTGGGTGTTATAGTAACAAAAATAGTCCAATTACTGTCAAAGCATCATTAAAAGGACTTCCTTACTGGATTCTGAACATACACATCAAAACTGATGCCGATATAAAACATTATTTTACTTTTGAAACCAATAATTAAGAATAATTTTTCCAGCCCCAAATCATTAATCACAGAAATACAACATCTCACTTAGGCTCCTATTAGCATTTTATAGAGTTTATAAAGATGATAACATTTAATTCCTGGATTTCAGCACCGAAAAAAACAGTCACACAAATACACAACAAAACACACACACAAAGATGATAATAATGCTCCAGTAATAAGCGAGAATGCAAAAGAAGCCCTCCCTATGCTTTGTTCAAAGTTCTTTTTAAAAAATGAGGAAATGCTTATATTTTGCATGTTAAGGATCACAACAAAAAGAATACTGAAAAACAGAATTGTAGGACTCTTTCCCCACAGGGGACCCCACTGTAAGCCTGCTACCTTGGACAAGGCATTGGCCAGTCTGCTCTGGTAAGGGAAGCCGGGCATAATGGACGTTGAATATCTTATCACTCTCCACAGTGAGAAAGAGGAGTTTAGGGGAAGTAAACATTTTGCAAAAAGCAATAGAAGGAAAGGTTCTGATCAAGGAAGGATGTATTTTCCACTTTTTAGAAGGAATACGGTGGAGAAGGCAATGGCACCCCACTCCAGTACTCTTGCATGGAAAATTCCATGGATGGAGGAGCCTGGTAGGCTGCAGTCCATGGGGTTGCTAAGAGTCAGACACGACTGAGCGACTTCACTTTCACTTTTCACTTTCATGCATTGGAGAAGGAAATGGCAACATACTCCAGTGTTCTTGCCTGGAGAATCCCAGGGACAGGGGAGCCTGGTGGGCTACCATCTATGGGGTCGCAAAGAGTCGGACACAATTGAAGAGACTTAGCAGCAGCAGCAGCAGCAGCAGCAGGACTATGGAGTTAAAAGAATTAGGAGTGTGAATGAACATAAATTCCCTTTGAGGACTTCTATTTCAGTATATGTCTGGACTAGGAAATTTTATTTATAAAGATCAACAATAAAACTAAATGTATCTTTAAACTATGCTTTCAAATATAGGGGCAAACAGAGGCCTATGTATTAAAGAATGTGCTACAGAGTCAATCCCCAGTTATATCCTTTTTAAAGCCACTAGGAATCTCAGAAGGATAGTGACAAACACAACAGCAACAGTTTGCACTGGTGCAATACTTAACAATGAACAAGAACGCTTTTACATACGTTGCCTCAGTTGATCACTGTCTGCACCCAGTGTGTGGACAAGCTTAGCTGGCATTTCCATTTTATGGAAAAGGACGTTGAGGCATTGAAGAAATTCCCAGTTGCTTTCGAAAAGATACTTGTCACTCTTGATTAAAAAATGTTTGACCAAATAAAAAAAGAACCACATTCATGCAGATGGAAAAATTGGTCAACAGTAGTATACTAAAAGTTATATTTTACAATATAGGGTACTTCTTTTGTTTCATAATAGGGCTTTATGTCTGTTGTTTTTGTTTTTATAACGCTTAGGGAGTTTAACAGACTGGACCATTTATAGCAGAGAGTAATCTCTAACAGTCTTGCTCAAAATTCAAAGCACTCTGCACTACCAACAAGGTTTCCACAAAGGAATGCAGTCATCTTCTCTGGTCTGCTCTTTCCATGATAACTTTCTGAACTGCATCAACTGCCCACATGGTGATAGAACCATGGGTAAGGGAAGGTGGTTGGGACTGGCAAGCATAACAATCCTCTGGGTTGATCTTGCATGCGTGCTCAGTTGCTCAGTCATGTCTGAATCTTTGAGACCCCATGGACTCTAGCTGGCCAGGCTCCTCTGTCCATGGGGTTTTCCAGGCAAGAATACTGGCGTGGGCTGCCATTTCCTCCTCCAGGGGATCTTCCCAACCTAGGGATCAAACCGATGTCTCCTGCATTGGCAGGCGTGTCCTTTACCACTGAGCCCCCTGGGAAGCCCTTCTGAATTGATCACAAGGTACTGACTTTCCCTGTTTTTAGATGACACACTAAGTTCATCACCAGATGAGCAGATGAGTGGAATTTGACTCTTTGAATCTGGTGCTGGAGATTACCCAGAGGAGTAAAGCCTCTATTATGTTTGCTGACGGATGATGGAATATTTTAAATTCTTCTGAGATAGAAAGGACTTAACAAGGTTTAGTTCAAAACACTTCTTACTGATTTTTTCACTCAGTGGACAGTGTTTATTTAATACCTGCAAGGAACTAAAGTTTTGATACTCATAATTCTTAAAGTTTTCTTTATAATTAAGAATCTTCTTATGACATTCTTTGGACTTACAGTGTTTGACATTGGATCATAGGAACTGGCCTTTATTTTCTCCTGGGCTAAATGACACTGTCTTATAAAGGAGAAGAGAACATCTTAATCTCGGACTTTATAAAGATGAGTGCCTGACCGGTGCTGTGTGAACTTTCAGTATACTGTGTCCTGGAATAAGCACGTAGTACTATTTCAGGTCCTCTCTACTGATAATTTAATGCTGCCTCTAAATTTAATGCCTATTGCCTTTTCACCAGAAAGCAGTTTTTACTGATGATAATGATGATGGTCGTTAGGGCCTTGGAGACTTTTAAAAGGATCTAAGGATGAATGAATAAATAAAAACCGTGATGACTCATTCTACACCCTGTGCCATTAGTATAACGCATAGCTCAGCACAGTTCCTCTCCCCCGCAGAACTGTACTCTTTAAATATATGTTAAATTTCTTGTTCAAACAAAATGAGTATAATTTATTCAAAAAATATCATGATGTTGTGCATTGTCCAATCAAGTAGGCATGCTGCAGAAAGGAAATACATTTAACCAGGTGATTTTTTTTTTCCTCTAAAACTAATCCTTATAGAATAAGCCATCATATTCTGTTTGGCTCTATGTTTGATCTTTCCTTCCTGATGAGAGGAGCTTGTTCTTTGCTGTGTTTTCATTGCTTTCTTTGTCTTATGTTTTAAATATATTAAAGAATGTCAAGTTGAATTTCCTTTTAATATCGCTTCAGGTTACATAGGGGAAAATAGGATACTGGGACTTTAGAGTACCATCTTTTACATTATTAAATTAATCCAGATTAATGTTTCATATCATATTCATAAAATGTGAATGTATAGACCCTGCCCTTAAATGCTAACGTACAGGTACAAAGAGATATGCCCAGAAGTATTTTTATGAAGGCGTATGTAGTAAGTATTTCTCCAAAACTAGAGTTGTCCCAAGGTGGCTTGTGATGGCCATTATGGTGAATTTTATTTCACAAAGGATTAAACTATGGAAATCTCAAGGCTGCAAAAAAGATTTAGTTATGCTCATTAGGCACTGAATTTATTAGTATAGTCTCTGTTTTTCCCTTTATGAGCTAATTTCAAAGCTATGGTAGGCTTTCTAATGACATGTGGAAGCAGCCACTTCTTTAATTTCCATACACCTATTTCCCCTTCTTGTAGCATACCCTGGAGTAGCGAAAAGGAAGTGGACTCAGAATGCAGATAACGAGGATTCTATACCTTACCATCCCCTAAGGAACCAAATGACCACTCTTGGCATGGTGATCAGAACCACCTGTGACTTGCTCTCTTCCCCATATTATAGAGAAATATTAATACCACAGGATTGTTGTGATGCAATTGTTTTTACTCTGTTTAGTCTACAAAAAAACAATCAACAACAAACTGAAGAAAAGATGTTAGTTAGATATTAGAAACTTTCTTGATTTAGACAGATTCTATACATTAAAATCTGTGCTTAAACAAAAGATAAATGAGCAGGGAATTATTCACCTTACTTAAGAACTATCTGACACAAGAAATAATGCATTTTAAAAGCTAACTTCCATAAAATGTTCAAAACACAATTCAATTTGCAAATAATAAATTCAAATTCACCTACCCCAAGGCCTGAGGTCCAACTGCATTGAAAACCCACTGAGGTGCTTTGCACACAATTTAAGCTAATACAATAAAGGAATAGTATATCAAATTTGGATTGACCACTCTGAATCAAATTCAGTCAGTCTTATTTATATGAGGCTGGTCCAAAGAAAACCAAAACTTCCATGGGTCTGGAAGAGGGAGCACTTCCACGGGCCCAGGAAGAGTAAGAACTTCCCATTGCAATCCAAATTGGAAGTTAACCAGTTGGTCAGATACTAGTTCTGACTCTTGACCATGACTCAATGAGAATAAAGTGCCCTTTGGTTCAGACCTCCTGTTTGAGGTAGCCAGCCACATGGTGAAATATGCCAAGTGCACATTGGTAGTTTCTGTCTCTTAGATGGATAAATCAAAGCCATATTAGTAAAATACCTTTGGAACACAAATAGTGGGGCTCCCTTTTGAGTCAGACTTGGTTTTGGGAATGAGACCTTGGCTTGCAGTTTGTAATGTATACAGAGTCAGATTCACATTCAGTTCAGTTCAGTTCAGTCGCTCAGTTGTGTCCAACTCTTCGTGACCGCATGAATCACAGCACACCAGGCCTCCCTGTCTATCACCAATTCCTGGAGTTCACTCAAACTCATGTCCATCGAGTTGGTGATGCCATCCAGCCATCTCATCCTCTGTCGTGCCCTTCTCCTCCTGCCCCCAGTCCCTCCCAGCATCAGGGTCTTTTCCAATGAATCAACTCTTCCCATGAGGTGGCCAAAGTATTGGAGTTTCAGCTTTAGCATCAGTCCTTCCAATGAACACCCAGGGCTGATCTCCTTTAGAACTG
>NW_011494769.1:2622912-2647594 GCF_000754665.1 Bison bison bison
TACAGCCTTGACATACTCCTTTTCCTATTTGGAACCAGTCTGTTGTTCCATGCCCAGTTCTAACTGTTGCTTCCTGACCTGCATATAGGTTTCTCAAGAGGCAGGTCAGGTGCTCTAGTATTCCCATCTCTTTCAGAATTTTCCACAGTTGATTGTGATCCACACAGTCAAAGGCTTTGGCATAGTCAATAAAACAGAAATAGATGTCTTTCTGGAACTCTCTTGCTTTTTCAATGATCCAGCAGCTATTGGCAATTGGATCTTTGGTTCCTCTGCCTTTTCTAAAACCAGCTTGAACATCAGGAAGTTCATGGTTCACGTATTGCTGAAGCCTGGCTTGGAGAATTTTGAGCATTACTTTACTAGTGTGTGAGATGAGTGCTAATTGAGCATTCTTTGGCATTGCCTTTCTTTGGGATTGGAATGAAAACTGACCATTTCCAGTCCTGTGGCCATTGCTGAGTTTTCCAAATTTGCTGGCATATTGAGTGCAGCACTTTCACAGCATCATCTTTCAGGATTTGAAAGAGCTCAACTGGAATTCCATCACCTCCACTAGCTTTGTTTGTAATGATGCTTTCTAAGGCCCACTTGACTTCACATTCCAGGATGTCTGGCTGTAGATGAGTGATCACACCATCGTGATTATCTGGTTTGTGAAGCTCTTTTTTGTACAGTTCTTCTGTGTATTCTTGCCACCTCTTCTTAATATCTTCTGCTTCTGTTTGGGTTAGTCTAAATCCCATGCATGCATGTTTGCTAAGTTGCTTCAGTTGTGTCCGATTCTGTGTGACCCAATGGACTGTAGCCCATCAGACTCCTCTGTCTGTGGGATTATCCAGGCAAAAATACTGGAGTGGGTTGCCATGCCCTCCTCCAAGGGATCTTCCCAACTCAGGGATCAAACCTGTGTCTCTTTCATCTCCTGCATTGGCAGGCAGGTTCTTTATGTTGAGTGCCACCTGGGAAACCCTTAAATCCCATAGGTCATCCCTAAAGTATAGTATTTATGGTATTGTGTACACAAACCTATTCACTAATATGTACGGATAAATGTTTAAAGTGTACAGTATGGTTTGGAATATAACAAAGAGGGTTATATAGAAGAAAAATATCTTTAAACACTACAATCATTTATAGGACTGTGAGAGGTTAACACAAAAGGCATAAGAGAGCTGAGATCAATAGAGGAAAGAGTGGGTTCATGTTTCCAATCTTACATTCACCCTCACTAACTAGACTGGCAGTCCAGTAGTCTCCCATGCTACTTACATTACTCATGTTATTCATCTCTCTTTCTCTCTCAAATTCTCTTTCTGACAAGCATACATGATGTGATTCTAGAGTCTGTACTTTCCTTTCATCTTTCTAATAGTTCTGTTACCTACTTGCAGTAAATGGGCATTGACGCTGTCTTTTTTTGGCATTAATGCTGTCTTATTCTAAAACACAGTGGTGCAGGTTGGTTGTCTTCAGAGAGCCTTCTCCTTGCTTGTACAAACACAGTCATCAGATCTTCTAGAGTTCTGTTTAAATCAGGTGAGGAAATTGGGGGCAGCATCTACCTTAAAGCAATGAAGAAAGATGAACTAGAAGCAGGACTGGAAATCATAGCTTTACATTCAATTTGAAGACCACCAGATATTTTCTTCAAAGCAAAATGCTTCCCTCTAGATGGCTCATCTGCCACCACAATGACATACCATTCAACAGCAGCATCTCTGGAAAGATAGGGAACTACCGCTACCACCAGGGTGCTACCTGTGTCCCTGGCATTGCCACGACACTCGTGTTCTTCCTAGAAATTAAAAAAAATAAAAGCAGGAGGTTGACAGAAGAATAGATCTGCTATAATTTGGAAACCATATTAGGTTCACATATACACACTTGAGCAAGAATTTAGTAAATTAAATAGTTATGTAATAAATGGAAACAGGTTGAAATACAGGTGACATATAACATATTTTTGTTTACTAGCTCTTAATTAATTAATTAATAATTTTTGCCCATGATTACAATACAAACTAGGAGCCCTATCATATATGTTTGCATTTTGAGTCTTCATTTTAATGTCTTTGGTGGAATCAAGAGAGAGAAAAGATTAAAAATCATATTATATTCAAACGCATATGTGGGCCTATATACATTCAGCTCAACTTATAATGTTAGTTCCTGCATGTCATACAACTATAAATGCAAAACTATTGAAGTATATTTACCTGTACAGATAACACTCGACATTAACACCTTAAGGGAACAGTACCTCATTTGTGGTGCGTTTGTTTATGGTGTCATGCTTTTCATTTCTTAGTCACCATTCAGGATAGTTACAATTAAGTCTTAGAAACAGTTTACTCTTTGCATTCCTTTGTGTTTGAAAAAGACATTTTTGGGGAAAAAGAATATTTTTATATTGAAAAATACAGATTGTGTTGTTGTGAGAAAAGTAGGCTCATAACTACTCCGATAGGTCCTTAGGTTTGTTTTGTTCATTTGTGACGGATTTGTGCAAGTCTAGATTGGGAGTGTAGGAAAAAGAAAATCGGTACAGAAACCAAGATTACAACAACTTGATACTTTAAACATCTCAGCACGTCCAAAAATAAATGTGCCATCCTCTCTACCAAATACAGTTGCCTCATCTTGGGAAATGGCATTTATCCATTCTGTGGCCCAAAGTTGGAGAGCAGAGTCTTGTCCTTGTCTTTTCTGTCTTCTGTAGCTTCTCCCTACTTCATTCGAAGCAGTCACAAGTCTTGTCATTTTTAACTCCTTAAATCACTGAAAATATGCCTATTTATTTCTGTGCCCTTACTTTGATTTTAATTTAGACCACTGTCATTTACATGTTGCTTAGATTTCTGAGACCTAACTGGTCTCACCAATTCCAATCTTCTTCAATCCATCTGTTATACTTCAGCCAGAGTAATCTTTTTCTAAGATACATCGGTTTTTTAAAAGCCCTTTTATGGTTAATATCATTCAGTGGCTTTTGACCTAACGTCAAACTCCTTAGCATGGCTTCTGAGGCCTTTCAGGTCTGGCCCCTGTGTGCTTCAAACAACTGTCTGCCCTACCCCGACTCTGTAGCTCGAGCCACGTAGAATTAACAGCAGGTGGTCTTCTTTCTGCTAACTTCAGTTTTGGAATTCTCTGCTCTTCTGATACTTAAGGCTCTGTTCCAACTTTCTCTAGTTTAATCACGTCAGTATTCCTGAATGTTAGACCTATGTTTCTCTGGGAAAAGTCTTCCCTGACCTACTCACAGCCTCTTAAACACACTGTGCAAGCCCCAATCATGTCTATTCAGCATTCAACAAATATCAGTCAGATGTCTGCTGTGTGCCAGGTCCTGGTTTAGGTGGTTAGGGTATGTTGCTGAACAGAAGTGGATAAAAACCTTTGCCTCCATGGAGCTTGAGGTTATTGTATTATCATGCTTGTCACAATGTCCAGGTAGTAAACATCTGTTTAAAGAAACAGACTGAGGAAACACAAAGCAAAGAAATGCCAATATATTTATCTTAGGTTATTATAATTATTTTGAAGCAGGAAAAACTTTTTTAGAAATAAAAGAATGCAAACCTTTGATATTTGGGGGAAAATCTGCTGAATAGGCATATGAACATGTCTTCAAAATTCTATTGTAATCCTTTCTCCTCCTAAATTTGGTTTCGATCATTGAATCCTTCTATAACCTCTTTTAATTTCTAGGCCAATCTGCTCATTTTCTGACCAATAGAGTCTGTAATGGAAAAATCAGTATTAAAGACAAAAACGCTAGATGGTTTTCTGAAACAGAAAAGATAAGGTGTTTGAACAATAGTATTAAATGTATACTTTCCATGGGCTTGAGATTACTTGGAGAAAAGATGTTTCCTTGCATACCTAAAAGAGCCACACTATTCTTAAACTGTCAGAATTAGAAATAAAAATTTAGAAAACAAGGAAAGGGTTTTTGGTGTACTGAAGTCTCAGTGATTTTTTTTTTTTTCTAGGTGAAAAGGAAAACCACAGCAATATTTTTCTTTTGATAAGAATATATCGGATATACTTCAAAAACTCAACAGCCTATTACTTTTGAGATGATCTTAGGGGATTCTAGTGGCTCAGTGGATAGGAGTCTGTTTGCCAATTCAGGAAACATGGGTTCGATCCCTGATCTGGGAAGATCCCACATGCTGTGGAGCAACTAAGCCTGTGGACCACAGCTACTGAGCCCCTACGCTCTACAGCTTGGGAGCTGCAAATACTGAGCCCATTTCCCCTGGAACCTGTGCTTCTGCAGCAAGAAAAGCCACTGCAATGAGAATCCTGTGTACCACAACTGAAGAGTAGACCCTGCTTGCCACAACTAGAGAAAAGCCCTGCAGTAATGAAGATCCAGCACAGCCAAAAATAAATAAGTAAAGATTTTTTTAAAAAAGATGATTTTAGGCAGAAAAAAGATTTAAGGTGACATATAGTTGAGGTGCTAACACTCAGCATTTAGGTCCCATAATTCCTTTGAAAAACAACTAAGATTAATATGTGATTTTAAAAATGGTCACTGCTTTCTAAACATATGCATCTTTATTTAAACAGGTTTATATTTTGTCTCCAAAGTGCGTTATACTTAAAATACTGAGCCATTCTCTTTCAAAGCACTGTTGGTTGTTCCGTTTTTGTAGAGATCACAAGCCCACTTGATATTAGTGACTTCTACTTTCCTTTGCTTTGTGAGTGTGGGTAATAGCCTTTTTGTATACCAATTTGCTTACACTGCAGTCTATGCTGGTAATATTGTACATTGCCTGACCTCTGAATGGAAAAATAATAACAAGTTAAAACAGTCATTTTACCTGAAGTCGATAAGGCCATAACACTCACCCTGCTTTCAATTCACATGCTCAATTTTCATCCACTCACTCTCGACTTTGAGAGGAAGGAATAATGACAGGTTACAGGCACTTTATTTCAAAATTCACTCACAAAGTTATTGACAAGCATTTTTCACAGAAACAGCTCTTCTCTCTGACCCTCGTGAGCTGTTTACATGAAAAATGCTCTTCCTTGTAGATTAATGAGAGTGGAACCTAATTCCATACCAAACATGTAGCAATTGCTTTAGCATCGCTGTTTTTGATATGGGAACAAAAATAGGGATAATTTGCCTCAAATTGCAGTCACTTCAGTCATAATAAAATCTCAGAGAGTACTGTTTGCTTTCAACTTTCATTAGGTAAGCTGGGGCTGTTATTAAGGTACCAACACATAAATGTTATATTAGCACTTAACAGAAGCATAGCATTCTCCTCTAGGAGATAAATTCTACCCTTGTCAATATAATTCCTCACTGAGTGCAGTAAAAGAGTTTGAAAAGATGAAATAGTGAAGCTTTGCAATAGAGGAAAAGAAATACCTTGTTCACTCAAGCTTAAAGGCCATTTTGCTGGCCCAAGGTGCTAGGGTACTGTTTAGAAAATAAGTCTCAGAGAAACTCTCCTAGGTCAAGCCAAACATTGAGACAAACTTTCAGACATGCTCTCTTTGTCCAAGGTTGTTAAATCAGTTACTTTAAATTTCTGAATGCCTTCAAATGGCATTTCAACTCTGTGAAGAAATATAAGAATTTAAGACCAAGATGGATTTCATTTCCAGAGAGCAAATGATAATCATTTTGTGTAAGCCACTGTACACACAAAACCCACATATTTCTTTTCCTTTTGAGTGTAGTAAGTTCTTTCAAAATGTAAGGTATTGTGTATGTCATAGTGGTGGAGCTGTTAAAATTAAATCTGCCTTTATCCTTACTCTTCAGTTCAGTTCAGTTCAATTCAGTCACTCAGTCATGTCCGACTCTGCAACTCCATGGACTGCAACGTGCCAGGCCTCCCTGTCCATCACCAACTCCCAGACTTTACCCAAAGTCATGTCCATTGAGTTGGTGATGCCATCCAGCCATCTCATCCTCTGTCGTCCCCTTCTCCTCCTGCCCTCAATCTTTTCCAGCATCAGGGTCTTTTCAAATGAGTCAACTCTTTGCATCAGGTGGCCAAAGTATTGGAGTTTCAGCTTCAACATCAGTCCTTTCAATGAACACCCAGGACTGATCTCCTTTAGGATGGACTGGTTGGATCTCCTTGCAGTCCAAGGGACTCTCAAGAGTCTTCTCCAACACCAATGTTCAAAAGGATCAATTCTTTGGTGCTCAGCTTTCCTCACAGTCCAACTCTCACACCATACATGACCGCTGGAAAAACCATAGCCTTGACTAGACGGACCTTTATTGGCAAAGTAATGTCTCTGCTCTTTAACATTCTGTCTAGGTTGGTCATAACTTTCCTTCAAGGAGCAAGCGTCTTTTAATTTCATGGCTGCAGTCACCATCTGCAGTGATTTTGGAGCCCAAAAAAATAAAGTCTGTTACTGTTTCCATTGTTTCCCCATCTATTTGCCATGAAGTGATGGGACCGGATGCCATGATCTTCATTTTCTGAATGTTGAGTTTTAAGCCAGCTTTTTCACTCTCTTCTTTCACTCTAATTAAGAGGCTCTTTAGTTCTTCTTTGCTTTCTGCCGTAAGGGTGGTGTCATTTGTGTATCTGAGGTTATTGATATTTCTTCCAGCAGTCTTGATTTCATCTTGTGCTTCATCCAGCCTGGCATTTCGCATGATGTACTCTGCATATAAGTTAAATGAGCAGGGTGACAATATACAGCCTTGATGTACTCCTTTTCCTACTTGGAACCAGTCTGTTGTTCCATGTCCAGTTCTAACTTTTGCTTCCTGACCTGTATACAGATTTCTCAAGAGGCAGGTCAGGTGGTCTGGTATTCCCATCTCTTTCAGAATTTTCCACAATTTATTGTGATCCACACAGTCAAGTGATTTTTTAAATCCTCTTAAAATAACTATCTCCAATTCAGGCCTAAGAAAAGTGCTGTCACATTTAGAAAAATAAGGACCATTTAGTCACCTAAAATGAGAAACAAAGGAAGGAGAAGGGCATCTAAAAGCTTGGCTGTTGGTAGGCCCACCTTTGCTGCTGCTAAGTCACTTCAGTTGTGTCCGACTCTGTGCGACCCGATAGATGGGCAGCCCACCAGGCTCCTCCATCCATGGGATTTTCCAGGCAAGAGTACTGGAATGAGGTGCCATTGCCTTCTCCAAGGCCTACCTTTGCTATCCATCAATTACGCATTGTAAAGTCTTTAAAGAATTCTATTGTCATTTAGATTGTTTAGCAGCCTTATTTGCACAAAAAGTCTCTTTTAACTACCAAATTCAGACCATAAATGTGAATTCTGTCCCTTTGCATTTGTAAGAGATGATTACAGACAGCACATAACACATGATTCTGCCTAAACATGTTGGCGATAAGAACTGACTTAAAATTCTATTCATAGAGTTGAATGTAATTGTACAATATTTGCCAGTTTACATTACCCTTCTACTAATCTGGGAAATCACTGTTATTCAGCCTTTCCCAGAGGTTAATGCATTTCTGTCCACCCCGTCTCATGTCCCTTGCATTCTGGTACTCTTGAAAATGGCTGTAAATGTTTACCGTGTCCAGACACAAGGAGAAAACAAATGTGAAGTACATTTCAGCTGACTCTTCAAAGTCCATGAGTTTAATCAATGTCCATTCATTTGTAACCAAGTTTTAAAATGCTAGTTTTTATATATAATATATACATATGAACAAAACAATGATTTCCTCTTCAAGATCAAATGAAAATAATTTTTAATCCATAAATAAAAAGTAATACATTTTTAAAAATTATAATCTGGGGGCTAAGGCAAAAGCTATTTTATATGCCCATAGCTTTAGATGCTGGCAAACATTGTATATGAAAGTTTATTTGACTTTAAGAATAGAGTGGTGTATAAATATATATATATATATATATATATACATACACATAATTTTTTTAAATTTAGGATTAGAGCCAGCAGCTTCTCAACCATTTCACTGAGTGGAAATTCAAATATACTTTTCAGAGACAGTAGCAGGAGCCACCATCTAATTAAAGCAAATACTCAACTATAAGCTCTTTAATAACAGGGAATACATTTTACATATTTTTGAATCCTCAGTAGGTAGCATGGTGCCTGGTATTTAACGTCTTCAATGAGTGTTTCATGCTAACACTTTTCTGGAGGGCAATTTATAATCAATTTCCCAATGGTCATTCAATCTGACTCAAATTCCAAGTTTAAAGAGTTAATTTGATAAAATAGAGATGAGCACAAAGAAAAGAGATATATGGGATGTTTATTGTAGTGCCATATGTAATAGAAAAATTATTAACAAGCAAAATACCCAACAGTGAAGTAGGGGTCAAAGACATTATAAGATATCAGATAATGAAGTCTTCTGATGGATGACCTATTAAAAACCATGCTTATAAAGAACATTTAATAGTAAAGGAAAATAAAATACATTGTGTGGAAGAAAAATCAAAGAATAGCAGGTACAGATTCTTAAAATGCATAGATAATATGTGTGTGCATATATATCTGAGACAAGAAAAAAGTAAGTATAAGCAACATTTGTTACTTATAATGTATAAACGTTATACATTATAAGTAACAACAACAACAACAAATCAACAAGTGCATCTTGCAGACCCGTGCTGGTGTATAAAGATGCAGGCGTGCTAAGTCGCTTCAGTCGTGTCAGACCCTGTGAAACCCCATGGACAGTAGCCTGCCAGGATCTCTGTCCATGGGATTCTCCAGGCAAGAATACCGGAGTGGACTGCCATGCCCTCCTCCAGGAGATCTTCCCAACCAGGGATGGAACCCACGTCTCTTGCATCTGCATTGGCAGGAGGGTTCTTTACCACTCGTGCTACCCGGAGGGTGTTAAGATGAGCCCTTACTTACTGAGTGGAGAGATCTGTGAGAGAAAGCGCAGAGAAGAGGGGCTGAAGCCCAGGACAGGCTGGGTTGTGTGTGGCAGGATTAACGATGAGCAAGGAACTATGGCAGTTGGCAGTTAATAGCATCGAGGGATGTGGCAGAGAACCCGAATATCTAATGGAGATTCTCTATTGAGTTTTTCTGTGCAAGCTATACTCTTCTTCTTCTCTGCCTCCTCCTGAAAATTTCAGCAAAATATTTACTTTTATCTTGTACTTTGTAAAGGTAGATTTTCTTTGAGGGGTGACAATCAGGTGCTGAGTCCTGCTGAGAGGCAAACAGCAAGGCTGCTTAAGGGGCCCACCCACATCAGGGTATCTTTATGAAGGAACACGCACCAGGTACAAAATAGTCATTAGCTCTGGGTACAGAAGGGAGAAGGGGATTTTCATTCCCTTCTTTGTACTTTAATGGATTTTTCAAATTTCTGTAATGAATATGCATTACTATTATAATAAGAAAAATGTTTTCTTTAAATGTCAAATGGATGGATAAGCAAACAAGTCAATGAATGAACAACTTTAAAAAATGGTAGCTTTGAGGAAGACTTTGAAGTATATTCTCAAATGGAAATTGCTATATTTACAATCAATATAAGAAGCTCCAGTGACTCTTTTCAATTAGGGTTGCCTTTGAAATAAGATACTTGGTTTTACAATAGAATACACACACACACACATATTTTTGTCCAGTGAGTTCTATACAGCCTGATTAGTCAAACAATAAATTTGCTTACTCTATTTTCTTGAAAAAAGGAAAGATCTTATTTTAGTGGGAAAAAAATACATTAGTTGTGCCCACAATTAAGTAGGCATTCATTAACAGTAATTTTAAAAATTCTATTTCTGTATATTTTTCATTAAAAAAGGGCACGTAGAAAAATAAGCCTGTGCATTTAAGAAACTAACGAATGCAGCTGTGCTGACATTACTGTCCTTCCAACTGTTACCGCCAGTGACTAAGAACATTGATACTTGCCAGACAACTGAGGCCTGAATCCTGGCTCTGCTACTTACTGGCTGTGTGATCTTAGAATAGTCATTTAACTTTTCAGTGTCCTCACTTGTGAAATACGGATAGATCAATTCCCATCTCAGTGTCATTATGAGAATAATATAAGCACATTTAGATTTGTCTAGATGATCACCTTTTATTTGGATACTTCTACATATATTTATGGAGAAGGAAATGGCAACCCACTCCAGTGTTCTTGCCTGGAGAGTCCCAGGGACGGGGGAGCCTGGTGGGCTGCCGTCTCTGGGGTCGCACAGAGTCGGACACGACTGAAGCGACTTAGCAGCAGCAGCAGTACATATATTTATGACCGTTGATTACAGTGACCATTTAAAGTACTAGTGGTTAAAGTGATCATTTGCCTCTAACATATACAAACATTGGAGAAGGAAATCCCAACCCACTCCAGTATTCTTGCCTAGAAAATTCCATGGACAGAAGAGCCTGGCAGAGTTTATGGGGTCACAAAGAGTTGAACACACTGAGTAACTGCGTACATACACAAACATGGGCACTGAATGTTGCAGTCATTCACTATTATTGCTCTGGATCTTTTGTCAGTTATAAGAACAAAACTGCTTTGTAGTAAAAATTCACCATTAAAAATATTTTAATAGAATAAAACTTCAGAGTCCTGACATTTAATAAACATAACATTGAGGTTATGATTTGACATCAGGAAATTGCAGTACATTAATGTACTACTGAGTCTTAC
Source organism: Bison bison bison (assembly GCF_000754665.1). Lineage (NCBI taxonomy): Eukaryota > Metazoa > Chordata > Mammalia > Artiodactyla > Bovidae > Bison > Bison bison. Next base: position 2,633,553 of record NW_011494769.1, read on the forward strand.
ACTAACAGGAAGAGAACGTAGGTGGACTTAATGCATGAATGATGCCCTCATGACAGGTAGAGGCCAAGAAGGTTTTACAATGGTACATACAGAGAGGAACAGTGGGAGAAATGAGTCCTTATCTGTCACATTGCGGTATAGCTGTTGTTGGTGACTAGTCACCAAGTTGCGTCTGACTCTTTGCGACCCCTAGACTGCAGTACACCACGCGTCCCTGTCCCTCACCATCTTCTAGGGTTTACAGCAGTATAGCTATACCAGCCAGAAAAGAAGTCAAACACAGGAGTCAGCAACTATTTGGTCAGGAGATATATTGTCAGTCTTATATTTTAAATATTAATGTGCAGCAGTTCATTAACAGTGAGTAGAAATAAATATATAATAGGATATCTTTGTTCCTGAAATTTATTAATCTGTGTGAGGATTATTAAAACAATTGTCTTTCTCAATAAAGATGTATATATTTGTGAAAGTTATATAATTTTAAAATTAATTAAAGTCTGTGTCACAATAAAGTGATGCTTTAATCATAGTTGTACTGGTTTTGTAGGTTTATTTTTATTTACCCTGTAAGTTTTCTTTGATTGTATAGTTGATACAAAGCTATAGGTAAAGGAGGAAAACAACAGAATGGGAAAGACTAGAGATCTCTTCAAGAAAATTAGAGACACCAGGGGAACATTTCATGCAAAGATGGGCTCTATAAAGGACAGAAATGGTAAGGACCTAACAGAAACAGAAGGTATTAAGAAGAGGTGGCAAGAATACACAGAAGAACTGTACAAAAAAGATCTTCATGACCCAGATAATCACAAAGTTCTGATCACTCACCTAGAGCCAGACATCCTGGAATGTGAAGTCAAGTGGGCCTTAGAAAGCATCACTACGAACAAAGCTAGTGGAGGTGATGGAATTCAAGTTGAGCTATTTCAAATCCTGAAAGATGATGCTGTGAAAGTGCTGCACTCAATATGCCAGCAAATGTGGAAAACTCAGCAGTGGCCACAGGACTGGAAAAGGTCAGTTTTCATTCCACTCCCAAAGAAAGGCAATGCCAAAGAATGCTCAAACTACCGCACAATTGCACTCATCTCACACACTAGTAAAGTAATGCTCAAAATTCTCCAAGCCAGGCTTCAGCGATATGTGAACTGTGAACATCCAGATGTTCAAACTGGTTTTAGTAAAGGCAGAGGAACCAGAGATCAAATTGCCAACATCTGCTGGATCATGGAACAAGCAAGAGAGTTCCAGAAAACCATCTATTTCTGCTTTATTGACTATGCCAAAGCCTTTCACTGTGTGGATCACAATAAACTGTGGAAAATTCTGAAAGAGATGGGAATACCAGACCACCTGACCTGCCTCCTGAGAAACCTGTATGCAGGTCAGGAAGCAACAGTTAGAATTGGGCATGGAACAACAGACTGGTTCCAAATAGGAAAAGGAGTACATCAAGGCTGTATATTGTCGCCCTGCTTATTTAACTTATATGCAGAGTACATTATGAGAAACGCTGGGCTGGAGGAAGCACAAGCTGGAATCAAGATTGCCGGGAGAAATATCAATAACCTCGGATATGCAGATGACACCACCCTTATGGCAGAAAGTGAAGAGAAACTAAAAAGCCTCTTGATGAAAGTGAAAGAGGAACTCTTTCACTTTGTGAAAGTGAAAGTTGGTTTAGAGCTCAACATTCAGAAAACGAAGACCATGGCATCTGGTCCCCATCACTTCATGGGAAATAGATGGGGAAACAGTGGAAACAGTGTCAGACTTTATTTTGGGGGGCTCAAAATCACTGCAGATGATGATTGCAGCCATGAAATTAAAAGACGCTTACTCCTTGGAAGGAAAGTTATGAGCAACCTAGATAGCATATTAAAAAGCAGAGACATTACTCTGTCAAAAAAGGTCCATCTAGTCAAGGCTATGTTTTTCCAGTGGTCATGTATGGATGTGAGAGTTGGACTGTGAAGAAAGTTGAGCACCGAAGAATTGATGCTTTTGAACATTGGTGTTGGAGAAGAGTCTTGAGAGTCCCTTGGACTGCAAGGAGATCCAACCAGTCCATCCTAAAGGAGATCAGTCCTGGGTGTTCATTGGAAGGACTGATGCTGAAGCTGAAACTCCAGTACTTTGGCCACCTCATGCAAAGGCTTAACTCATTGGAAAAGACCCTGATGCTTGAGGGATTGGGGGCAGGAGGAAAAGGGGACAACAGAGGATGAGATGGCTGGATGGCATCACCAACTCAGTGTACATGAGTTTGGGTAAACTCCGGGAGTTGGAGATGGACAGGGAGGCCTGGCGTGCTGTGATTCATGGGGTCGCAAACAGATGGACACGACTGAGTGACTGAACTGAACTGAGAGGAGCTCATAGCTAGTTTTATAGTGTTACATGTACAAGTAACACTATAATAAAAAGAATGAAGTCAACAACTGGACATCTGCATGAATTTTTTCTTCAGTTCAGTTCAGCTCATTCACTCAGTCATGTCAGACTCTCTGTGACCCCGTGGACTGCAGCACAGCAGGCCTCCCTGTCCATCAGTCTCAGTCTCAGTTCAGTCGCTCAGTCGTGTCCGACTCTTTGCGACCCCATGGACTGTAGCCTACCAGGCTCCTCTGTCCATGGGATTTTCCAGGCAATAGTCCTGGAGTGGATTGCCATTTCCTTCTCCAGGGGATCTTCCCAACCCAGGGATGGAACCCTGGTCTCCCGCATTGTAGACAGATGCTTAACGTCTGAGCCACCCCGTCACCAACTCCCATAGCTTGCTCAAACTCATGTCCGTTGAGTCGGTGATGCCATCCAACCATCTCATCGTCTGTTGTCCCCTTCTCCTCCCATCTTCAATCTTTCCCAACATCAGGGTCTTTTCCAATAAGTCAGTTTTTCGCAACAGGTGGCCAAAGTATTGGACCTTCCGTGTCAGCATCAGTCCTTCCAATGAATATTCAGGACTGATTTGCTTTAGTATTGACTGGTTTGATCTCCTTGTAGTCCATGGGACTCTCAAGTGTCTTCTCTAACACCATAGTTCAAAAGCATAAATTCTTCAGCACTCAGCCTTCTTTATGGTCCAGCTCTCACGTCCATTCATGACTCTGGTGATTCTGGTTTGACTGGATGGACATTTGTCAGCAAAGTAATGTCTCTGCTTTTTAATATGCTGTCTAGGTTGGTCATAGCTTTTCTTCCAAGGAGCAAGCATCTTTTAATTTCATGGCTAGAGTCACCATCTGCAGTGATTTTGGAGCCCAAGAAAATAAAGTCTGTCACAGTTTCAATTGTTTCCCCATTTATTTGCCATGAAGGGATGGGACTGGATGCCATGATGTTACTTTTCTGAATGTTGAGCTTTAAGCCAACTTTTTCACTCTCTTTCCCCTTTCATCAAGAGGCTCTTCATTTCCTCTTTGCTTTCTGCCATAAGGGTAGTGTCATCTGTGTATATGAGGTTATTGGTATTTCTCCTGGCAATCTTGATTCCAGCCTGTGCTTCATCCAGCCTGGCACTTTCCATGATGTACTCTGCATATAAGTTAAATAAACAGGATGACAATATACAGCCTTGACAAACTCCTTTCCCAATTTGCAACCCGTCTGTTGTTCCATGTCCGGTTCTAACTGTTGCTTCTTAACATACAGATTTCTCAGGAGGCAGGTAGGGTGGTCTGGTATTCCTATTTCTTGAAGAATTTTCCACAGTTTGTTGTGATCCACACAGTCAAAGGCTTTGGCATAGAGAGTAAAGCATTTTTTCTTACTTTGTAGCATTTTAAAGAAAAAGTTTGAGAAATGCTGTAGTAGAGTAACTTGCTTTTTTTTTCAGAATGTTTCAAACCATGTCATCACCAAAAATAATGTGCAATTTTGGCTGAAAAGCTAATCCATTTGGCTTCTATTCAAGAAGCAGGATAGCTTTGTGAATGATTATCGACAAAGACAATGAGCATGGTGAGGTTGATTCCGCAGATCTAGATTACCATCCTGTTCCCCATTGATTGGATGTGCACTGATTTATATGGACTCATTGCGAATTTTCACCCAGTTAAGATAAATAATGTGCTTTCAAGTTTCCAGTTCTACATCTATAAAATGAACAATACCTATAGGGTTGCCTTAGAAAGTTAAAGTGAGGAACAAAGGAATATGTGAAAGCTGTTTACATATCAAGAGTCTATGGCTATAAAAATGATGATGATTATTATTTATTGAGAATAATCTCAGGGCCTGCCTATTTATTTTCTGAGTTCTTGTTGCTTTTGCTTGGGTGATCAGGGATAGGTTACAATAGTTGGGCATAGGTATTCATTAGTTCTTGATTATAATAAAGTACTGTTGCTGAAACACAATTGTTTTCAGAGGCTACACATCACTAAAACTTTGGCACTTTTTAGAGGATCAAGGTAGCTTTCAAACAAAAAAACACATCTTTTCAATAAATGTGAAGCATATTGGTGTAGATGCACAATGAAAAACAAAAACTGTTCTTCCTAAAGCTGTAGCCCACATTACAGAAACTGAGAAGCAGTGCCAGCCTTACCCCCTGAGCTTCTGCCCTTGAATTGATGTTAAGTAACCACATCACTCATTATAGCCTTTAATCTCCCTCGTTGATACCTTTTAATTTTTAAACAGTCCTACTTTACAAATCATATCCTCTTTCATGTGTTCTCTCAGCTAAAGAATTAATTTTGCAAGCAAAATATCTAAACAGTAAGCATAATAAGAATGAAACAGGTTAAAGCTCATTAGCAGCAGGGAGCAGATGTAGGAAAACTCTGCCAGTTCCCCTACATTTCCTTCTCAGCAGGGACTGGGCACCAAGCTGTGAGTTAGTTCTATAGTACAATGCTTGGCTGCTGTTTCAGCAATTGTACCTTATTGCTTCAAGTATAATACTAAGAATTCACTTTGATTTTTGATTTTTCTTTGCAATAATAATGTCTAAAAGGACCCTGCAGAGCTAACACGTAAAGTTAAGCATCAAGTGCCAGCTAATCAGGAGATTATAAAATTGTAATTGATAAGAAAATAATGATAGATTATAAAGTCATTTTATCTTTAAAAAAACATTAACTTCTTGACAAACAGAGACACCAGAATCTGGATGAAATCAGTAATTGCTCAAGTTAAATTTCCTTGAAATATGGTGCAATAGCTAATATTCAGTGTATTACCAGTGTACAACATTTAGAATATATATCAGTCTTACACAGTTGGTAAAACATAACCATGTAAGGGCCAAAGCAATACACTGATTATGATACAAACTAAAAGCAAATGACTTTTGCTAGATAAAACACAACCTCAAATTATTAAACTAAGATTTATTCTTTCATGTGCAACGTTCAAATAGAATCATCTTTTAGGAAACAGCAATATCAATCAAATTGAGGTGCCTACAGAGGTGAATATTACCAAGGTTTTATTTAAAATTTTTTCCTAGAGATTAGGATCCTTTCCTGGGGCTAAAAGTAGTACTTAGATGTGCCAAAGCACTGTTGATGCTGATAAACCATCAGCATAAATTCACTTGCTAGATTCTAGATGTCCAGGATAGATGAGACAGGTTGGGACACAATTTGTTTAGTAAAATAAACACATGCTATAGAATCCAACTCATGTAATTTCCAACAAATCAAACTGTGACAGATGTAAATGTAACAATTATTAAATTACCTGCATATTCTTACAATTCTGTAAATTATTTTCAAAGCTGTTGCTTATGTTTGTTTGCTGTGTTTGTGTAGGTTTAGTTTCTGCAATGGATTCATTCAGCCATCTGATAGACAAGATGCTTCTAGAAGAATGACAATGGTGTTCTAGGAAAGCTACTCTATATCTTTCAAGGAAAGAAAAAGAAAACCAAGAAGTGCAATAACTGGGATAGTGGAACTCATATTCTGAGTCTTCTAGGCTACAAAAGTAAATTCATAATCCTTCTTCTGCAAAGTAATGGGATTGGCATCAAAGCCTGAAGCAGATCTAAACCTCCAAGCAAGGTTAATTAAACTTGCTCCATTTCATGGAAACTCAGGTGGCAAGGTCAGGAGGATCATTATAGTATGAAAAGTTGATTTAAAAATAGCTACCTATGCACTAAGGTTGATTGACTGCTCTGAATCACTTGCCCCATTTTCCAGGAGAAATGGAGGGAAACTGGGTTTCCTAACAATCTTCTTTAATGAAAACATTTTTGTATATCTTTGGATGCAGCCGGAGCCCATGAGTTTCAATCAGTTAGATTATGCTTTTGGAAACCTGGATTATTCTTCAAATTCAGTAGGTTGTAGGTAACATTTGAAGTCAAGGTAACAAATGCCCAGGAACTATGTGTCCTTAAAGGATACTCAGACAGTACGTCACTCTATGGTATTAGCATTCTGTGTGCAGTTTCAATAGCTCTAAACATAACTGAGCTCCTTTAGTGATGCCTTTGGCAACCTATTCCAGTGTTCTTGCCTGGAGAATCCCAGGGATGGGGGAGCCTGGTGGGCTGCCGTCTCTGGGGTCCCGCAGAGTCAGACACAACTGAAGCGACTTAGCAGCAGCAGCAGCATAGATTGTGCAGGCAGTTGATAAAGTTCTCTATTGAAGTATGGAACTGCAAATTTATAGGGATTTCTGCTTTAAGGTTTCATTCATTCAGTTTGGTTCAGTCACTCAGTCATGTCCAACTCTTTGTGACCCCATGGACTGCGGCATGCCAGGCCTCCCTGTCCATCACCAACTCCCGGACTTTACCCAAACCCAAGTCCATTGAGTCGGTGATGCCATCCAACCATCTCATCCTCTGTTGTCTCCTTCTCCTCCTGCCCCCAATCCTTCCCAGCATTAGGGTCTTTTCCAGTGAGTCGGCTCTTTGTATCAGGTGTCCAAAGTATTGGAGTTTCACCTTCAACATCAGTCCTTCCAATGAACACTCAGGACTAATCTCCTTTAGGATGGACTGGTTGGAACTCCTTGGAGTCCAAGGGACTTTCAAGAGTTTCCCCAACACCACAATTCAAAAGCATCAATTCTTTGGCACTCAGCTTTCTTCATAGTCCAACTCTCACATCCATATATGACTACTGGAAAAACCATAGTCTTGACTTTGTTGGCAAAGTAATGTCTCTGCTTTTTAACATGCTGTCTAGGTTGGTCGTAACTTTCCTTCCAGGGAGTAAGCGTCTTTTAATTTCATGGCTACAATCACCATCTGCAGTGATTTCAGAGCCCCCCAAAATAAAGTCAGCCACTGTTTCCACTGTTTCCCCATCTATTTGCCATGAAGTGATGGTACCGGATGCCATGATCTTCGTTTTATGAATGTTGAGCTTTAAGCCAACTTTTTCACTCTCCTCTTTCACTTTCATCAAGAGGCTCTTTAGTTCTTCTTCACTTTCTGCCATAAGGGTGGTGTCATTTGCATATCTGAGGCTATTGATATTTCTTCCAGTAATCTTGATTCCAGCTTGTGCTTCATCTAGCCCAGCCTTCTTCATGATGTACTCTGTAAGGTTTCATTAGATTTTAACCAAGAGTAATAGAATTGAATTGAACGAAGAGATACATATGTAGAAAATTTGACAGAAAATATAGCTCTAATGTGGCAGAAAACCCAAACCACAGCAAATCATGAAAAAAAAAAAAAAACCAACAACCTACTGTCTAATATTCAACAGGTATGTAAACATGAACAACTGCTGAAACAAACCTTTTGAAATAATTTCATCCCACCTGAAAATCAAATGACAAGAAAAGAGTAATAACTACAAAGTTCTTAAAAGCAGCCTGATGACCAGAACTGAAAGGCTGCTCATCAAAACATAGTTCTGCTGACTGGCCTTGTATGAGGAAGAGACAACTGCATGATACGCAATGAATTGGAGTATAACACTCTCACATGTGATATTTCCAAACAGAGAGGGCAGAGAAATGTTCTAAATTACGACTGAAGCAGAAACTAGAGCAATCTGGATTCCACTGTAAGTGACTATGACATTAGGTGACAGAGCAACCTGGTATGTATTAGTAATAGTAGTAGTCGTAGGGATAGTAACAGCTACAGGGCATGGAGTTATTGATCTTCAGTAGAAACATTCAGTCTGATTACCACATAGGAAGGCAGAGTTGTAAATAGTAATAAACCTTTCAGGTGGTAGCTGCTACCAAGTACATGACAATTTTTACATGAAGATTTCTGAGTACAGAAAGTATTAAAAAATCATTGAATTATTAAACTGTAGGACTAGACAAAGACATAGTCATCATCACTTTAGTCTTCTCATTTTGTAAAAGGGAAACAGAACTGCAGAAAAGTCTGCCTTGCTCACCAGTCAGAAGCTACATTTCTCTTTGCCTGGCCTAGCCATAAGCTCCATGGGGTCGCTGAGCGACTTCACTTTCACTTTTCACTTTCATGCATTGGAGAAGGAAATGGCAACCCACTCCAGTGTTCTTGCCTGGGGAATCCCAGGGACGGGGGAGCCTGGTGGGCTGCCGTCTAGGGGGTCGCACAGAGTCGGATACGACTGAAGCAACTCAGCAGCAGCAGCAGCAGCAGCCATAAATTCTACTCACAGTGCATTTCAGGTGCATCAGTTTTAAAAACAGAGGTGGAAACTCTTAAACTAGAAGAAAGCCTATACAATTCCTTAATATTGTCAAGGAAAATCTGAGGAGGGGTCAGTGTGCAAGGTATGAAATCTGTATACTCAATTAAAACCTTCAAGGACTTATGGAATGTATGGCCCTGATGATAGCTTTGAAATCTGAATCCAGTTCTACCATTTATAGTCTACTACAGAGGCTTATTTTGATCTTGAAGGACCCTCAGAGGTCATCTTGTTCAACCCTTTCATTTCAAGGAGTAGGCTCTCTCTTAACTCACCTCCACAAGAGTAATCCTTTCTCCTCTCTTTTTTAAACACTTCATTAATACTCCATGGAAGGGTGCATTTTTTGGGCTGCGAGTTCTTCTCCAGATTTCTACCACTGTCCCTACCAGTTGAGCTGTGCATTTTCAAATGATCAGTTGTTTTTATTCCAAACTTAAATATGCTAATTGTAACTATTATTGAGTTTTTGCACTTTCCTGTATGTTACATATTCCTATGAAATATGAGTGTTAAACAAAGCAGAGCTGTTTCTACAAAAATTAAGCTGAATATTTTGGATAGGCTTTATAAAAATGATCTACTATTAATAACACTGTAAGTGCTGCTGAGGCTATGGAACTCATTTTCACTGTTGGTGGGAATGTAAAATGGTGGAGCTGCTGTGGAGAACTATGTGAAGGTTCCACAAAAAGTTAAAAAGAGAAATACCATTGATCCAGAAATTCCACTTTTAAGATAAATACTTTTAAAATAAATACTTTTAAGTATTTAAGATAAATACTTAAAAGGGGGATTTCTGGATCAATGGAAAGATCTGAAAGAACTGAAATCAGAATTTCAAAGACAAATTGCATTTTCATTGTCATTGCACCATTTTCACAGTAGCCAAGAGGTAAGAAGAAGAAGGCCAAGTGCCAAAGAATTGATGCCTTCGAACTGTGGTGTTAAAGAAGACTCTTGAGAGTCCCCTGGACAGCAAGGAGATCAAACCAGTCAACCCTAAAGGAAATCAACCCTGAATATTCACTGGAAAGACTGAAGCTGAAGTGTCAATACTTTGGCCACCTGATGTGAAGAGCAAACTCATTAGAAAAGACCCTGATCCTGGGAAAGACTGAAGGCAAAAGGAAAGGAAAGCAGGAGAGGATGAGATAATTAGATAGCATCATCAACTCAGTGGACATGAATCTGAACCAGCTTTGGGAGATAGTGAAGGATAGGGAAGCTTGGCATGCTGCAGTCCATGGGGTTGCAAAGAATTGGACATGACTTAGCGATTGAACAACAATAAGTAGCAAGAACAATCTTAGTATCCATCAAGGGATTAATGGATAAAGAAAATATGGTACACACATACAATAGAATATTATTAAGTTATAGGAAAGAAAATTCTGTCATATGCTACAATATGGATGAATCTTGGGGACATCAGTTCAGTTCAGTTCAGTCACTCAGTTGTGTCCGACTCTTTACGACCCCACAAACAGCAGCACGCCAGGCCTCCCTGTCCATCACCAACTCCCAGAGTTTACCCAAACCCATCTCCATTGAGTTGGTGATACCATCCAATCATCTTATCTTCTGTCGTCCCCTTCTCCTCTTGCCGTCAATCTTTCCCAGCATCAGGGTCTTTTCAAATGAGTCAGCTCTTCGCATCAGGTGGCCAAAGTATTGGAGTTTCAGCTTCAGCATCAGTCCTTCCAATGAATATTCAGGACTGATTTCCTTTAGGATGGACTTGTTTGATGTCCTTGCAGTCCAAGAGACTCTCAAGAGTCTATCATGAGAAGGAAATAAGCCATTTGCAGAAGGACAAAAATGGCATGATTTCACTTGTATGAGGTATCTAAAGTAGTCAAACCAAAGGAAGCAGAGAGTAGAATGGTGGTTGCCAGGCTGGAGAAGTTGCTGTTCAATGGGTACAAAGTTTTAGTCATGCAAACCGAAAAAGATGCTAGACATCTAATACAGTGTTGTATTACACATGACTAGCATCTTATGCTGCTGCTGCTAAGTCGCTTCAGTCGTGTCCGACTCTGTGCAACCCCATAGATGGCAGCCCATGAGGCTCCGCCATCCCTGGGATTCTCCAGGCAAGAGTACTGGAGTGGGGTGCCATTGCCTTCTCTGAAGCATCTTATAATGAGGTGTAAAAGGCACAAGAAATCTGAACTAAGATTTGGGTTCAAAGCCTGACTCTGTAATATTTGCCTCATTAAGTTGCCTAGAAGATTAAATAGTAGGCTACCTGACTCATGGGAGGTGCTCAATAAATATCAGTTTCATCAAATATATCATTGCATTGATTTACCATGACAACTGACAAGTAGGTACTGGTGTCCTTATCTTATAATTACACAGCTAATAATTTAGAAAGCCTGCATATGAACCCAGGTCTATCTAAAAGCCTGAGCCTTTCCACTACAAGACACTGTTTAATCATGGTGTAATTTTTAGTGGGATTCCAGTCTGAATGATTTAGCCATGTTAAGATGTAAATGCGCTGCCAACAGCTGAATGCATTGATATTAACTGCTGAAAATGAACTGGACGGAATTGCCTAGTGATGTCTATTTATAAGTTTGGGAATAGCTGTCGGATGCAATGATTTAAATTTTATTAGTGTTAAGTGTTTGTGCTGCTGTTTTGGGGGGGGATAGTCAATAATTACTTATGTTCTACTGCTCCTTGGGTCTGCTTTATTATTATTATTGATTTGTTACATTTAATGATTTAAAAAGTAGTCATAATGGCAAAACCAATACAATATTGTAAAGTAAAAAAATAATAGTAAATAAATTAAAAAAATAAAGTTCAGGTACAAGTTTAAAAAAAAAAAAGAAATTTAAAAGAAAGATGTGTCAAGGACACAATTCTACTTTTCATCAGTCAGAATTCATGATTTCTGTCCACTCTGATTTTAGAACATTGCTCTGGGATTTGAAAAAGCATTAAAAGCACGGTGTCAATAACAAAGTACTATTGCTATTACTGTTGTTATTGCTTTGCTTTTCCAATTTGAAGATCCTCATGGCTAGAGATGATGAAACAGAATAGAAAGTGAATGGTGATAACCTTTGCTTTCAACTTTTAACTTTGTAGTGTGTTTCCCAAGCAGTGAGATGATCACTTCTTTGTTTTTTCCCTATAAAAGTTGCATTTAAATGATGTCATGATTAAGTTTTTAGCATTGTCATCAGTTTCAGTTCACTATATTTTAGTTTTTCTGTCACTATTCTATGTTTGCACCACAAAGGTAACTGTCTTGGTGTCCTTTTATTTTTCTCATATTCCTTTAGTTTTTAGAGTCCATACCAATGATTTAAGACCCAGAAAACCTCAAATCTAGAGTTATCTTCTAAACCTGGAATCTTCTTTCCTTGTTTTGACTTCTCCATTGCATTTATAAGGCATTGATTATAATTTACAGTATATTATGTTTACAAATTTCTTGAAGGTAACTTTGTAGTATTTTTTTCTCAAAAATAGCTTCTTCAAAATTTTTGATGAGTTTCAAGATGGATTATCAATCACTTCTGAATGAAGCAAATGACAAGCAAAAACATAAATTCAATATAATAGGCCATACTTCACGGTGTGTCAAAGGCATTTTACGTCAAGCTGATCCATACTGTGAAGTATATCCCTCCATCGTGAAACCAACTAAGCCCTCCCTGGAGAAAATTCTTTTCTTTTTCTGTGCTTCTCTAATGGCAAGCTTTGCTTTAAGTAGCATCCTCAGAAAGGAGAATGAATTACTATTTTACTTAACTAGTGATTCAAATAGCCACCAGTTTTGAAGGCCTTCTCTGCTTCAGGGATTGTACTTACCATTTGGAAATTCTGTGACCACCTTCATTTCATAAATGATATAATTAAAGATTAGCATGGTTAACTAACTTTCTCAGGAAAGAGGCAGAACAAGGTTATAGATCAAAGTCCATTTCAAGTCAAAGTCTGTATTTGTCCACTAAGGCCCTCCTTAACACTCACTCTTCCCACTGCTAAGATGGATATAACCTCTAATAAAGCTGGTGGGAATAATTAGTATAGTTGATTTGTGCCCTGCCTAACTTAACAAAGGATATAAAATGGGAGTGAAACACAATCATGTATTCTGCTATGGTGAAAAGAAAATGGGTTTTAGATTTTACAGACCTAGTTTAAACTCCAAGACTCCTACTTGGTAGCTGGGAGAAGGAGAAATCTATCAATATTTCATAATTAATAAATGGGAATAATACTACATAACTAATAGTGCTGTGAGAACTATAGGAAGTAACATGTAAACTTCCTAGCTTACGGGCTGGTACAATGGAGACCATATGTATCAGTTTCCTCTTCATTCTACCCTGTCCTTTGACCATGACTTAAGATGATGCTGTGAAAGTGCTGCACTCTATATGCCAGCAAATGGAAAACTCAGAAGTGGCCACAGGAATGGAAAAGGTCAGTTTTCATTCCAATCCCAAAGAAAGGCAATGCCAAAGAATACTCAAACTACTGCACAATTGCACTCATCTCACATGCTAGTAAAGCAATGCTCAAAATTCTCCAAGACAGGCTTCAGCAATATGTGAACCATGAACTTCCAGATGTTCAAGCTGGTTTTAGTAAAGGCAGAGGAACCAGAGATCAAATTGCCAACATCCGCTGGATCATCGAAAAAGCAAGAGAGTTCCAGAAAACCATCTATTTCTACTTTATTGACTATGCCAAAGCCTTTGACTGTGTGGATCACAATAAACTGTGGAAAATTCTGAAAGAGATGGGAGTACCAGACCACCTGACCTGCCTCTTGAGAAACCTGTATGCAGATTAGGAAGCAACAGTTAGAACTGGACATGGAACAACAGACTGGTTCCAAATAGGAAAAGGAGTACGTCAAGGCTGTATACTGTCAGCCTGCTTATTTAACATATACGCAGAGTACATCATGAGAAATGCTGGGCTGGAGGAAGCACAAGCTGGAATCAATATTGCTGGGAGAAATATCAATAATCTCGGATATGCAGATGACACCACCCTTATGGCAGAAAGTGAAGAGGAACTAAAAAGCCTCTTGATGAAAGTGAAAGAGGAGAGTGAAAAAGTTGGCTTAAAGGTCAACATTCAGAAAACGAAGATCATGGCATCTGGTCCCATCACTTCATGGGAAATAGATGCGGAAACCGTGGAAACAGTGTCAGACTTTATTTTTCTGGGCTCCAAAATCACTGCAGATGGTGACTGCAGCCATGAAATTAAAAGACGCTTACTCCTTGGAAGGAAAGTTACGACCAACCTAGATAGCATATTCGAAAGCAGAGACATTACTTTGCCAACAAAGGTCCATCTAGTCAAGGCTATGGTTTTTCCAGTGGTCATGTATGGACGTGAGAGTTGGACTGTGAAGAAAGCTGAGCACCAAAGAATTGATGCTTT
>NW_011494769.1:2647694-2681419 GCF_000754665.1 Bison bison bison
AAGGAGATCAGTCCTGGGTGTTCATTGGAAGGACTGATGCTGAAGCTGAAACTCCAATACTTTGGCCACCTCATGGGAAGAGTTGACTCATTGGAAAAGACCCTGATGCTTGAGGGATTGGGGGCAGGAAGAGAAGGGCATGACAGAGGATTAGATGGCTGGATGGCATCACCAACTTGATGGACATGAGTTTAAGTGAACTCCGGGATTTGGTGATGGACAGGGAGGCCTGGCATGCTGCGATTCATGGGGTCGCAAAGAGGCGGACATGACTGAGTGGCTGAACTGAACTGAAGGGGGTCATCCCATTTGAAAGCAGTCTAGCTCTACTTTTCCCTACTGACAATTAATGTCAAGTTGAACCATTATTTCCTGACACATATGAACAGTTGTTGGTAATGGACAGGGAGGCCTGGCGTGCTGCGATTCACGGGGTTGTAAAGAGTCGGACACAACTGAGCAACTGAACTGAACTGAACTGATGAACAGTTGTAAGTCTTGCTTTAAGTTTTAGGAAAGGTCTTTAGTGACCACATCCCTCTTGCTATGTAGTATTGAGTCATATAACCTGCTTGGGATTAAGCTTGACTATTGGTCTTTATAGGGTTCTTTGGCTGCTCAGTACTGTCTGACTATTTGCGACCCCATGGACTGCAGCATTCCAGGCCTCCCTGTCCATCACCAACTCCCAGAGCTTGCTCAAACTCATGTCCATTGAGTTGGTGATGCCATCCAACCATCTCATCCTCTGTTGTCCCCTTCTCCTCCTGCCCTCAATCTTTCCCAGCATCAGGGTCTTTTCCAATGAATCAGTTCTTTGCATCAGGTGGTCAAAGTATTGAAGCCTCAGCTTCAGCATCAGTCCTTCCAATGAATATTCAGGATTGATTTCCTTTAGGATGGACTGGTTTGATGTCCTTGCAGTCCAAGGGAGTCTCAAGAGTCTTCTCCAACACCACAGTTCAAAAGCATCAATTCTTCAGTGCTCAGTTTTCTTTATAGTCCATCTCTCACATCCACACATGACTACTGGAAAAACCATAGCTTTGACTAGATGTACCTTTGTGAGCAAAGTAATGTCTCTCCTTTTAATATGTTGTCTAGGTTGGTCATAACTTTTCTTCCAAGGAGCAAGTGTCTTTTAATTTCGTGACTGCAGTCACCATCTGCAATGATTTTGGAGCCCCCCCAAATAGTCAGCCACTGTTTCCACTGTTTCCCCATCTATTTGCCATGAAGTGATGCATATTAGGATACAGATAACTAATTGAAAGTTTTGTAAAACTACTGAATTTAAGCATTTATATCAACTCTACACAATGTTTATACCTCTATAACATTAATATCATTCATTTATTTGATGACAGCATTTATTGAGCCCCTGCTATTTGCCAGGCACCACTACAAGAACCTATATGATGACAAGGAATGAAAATAAGACGGGCAAGGTATTGTTATGCAGAAACCACCAATCTTGAGGGGGAGGATGAAACAGAGATATAAGTTAATACTGTAGCTCAAAATGATATGTGCTATATTGAATTTATGAAAAATTCTAATAGATCAAAGGGAGTGTTTCACACATTTATAACACTAGATACTTATTTTCCACCTCTATGCCAAGTAACAAGGACAAATGTATGTGTTAAGAAAGTCAATATAATATTTATGATTAATTTCCAAATAGTGAAATATTTACATAAATTAGTATTATTAAAACAAAAATGGGTGGTTTTTAGACCTCTCCTCTTTCTAAGAACAATGCAAAGACAGAGAAGTTGGGATATTTACAAATCTGATTTTGCTAATTGATATCAACTTTACCAAAAAAAGACAGGAATTTTTCATTTAATGAAGAGAATCATATCAACAGACATATAAACCTAAGGTGAATCAACGATATTTGGATACTGTTTACCTTCTGCAATTATGGTTTAATAATTTCTCATATATAAGTCTGGGTTCCCTGGTGGTTCAGATGGTAAAGAAACTGCCTGCAATGCAGGAGACCGAGGTTCAATCCCTGGGTCAGGAAGATCCCCTGGAGAAGAAAATGGCAACCCACTCCAGTATTCTTGGTTGGAGAATTCCATGGGCAGAGGAACCTGATGGGCTATATAGTTCATGGGGTCACAAAGTGAGGGACATGACTGAGAGACTTTACTTTTTTCTTTATTTTATTTTTGGCTTTCATTTATTAATCAAGATGGTCATGGCAGCTATTCTTTGGCAGTAACAAAGATTGCTGCATGGAAAGAACAGGAGGAAAGTGGTTTAAATAAGACTCCTTCAAAGAAGGACCATCATAATATGCATTTTTTTTTTCAGACTAAGAAATTTTAGAGTTAGAATAATGCATAAAACTTTGGTTTACAAATCACTAGAGATTTTGGGAGATTTTGAAATGCAGTTGAGGAATTTTTCCACCTCATGGATGATGAAGAAAAGATCAAGAAAAGTTAATTAGTCAATGCTAATAAACCAATATGACTGGGCCAATGACACCCACTTGTGAACAAGACTTCCGAGAAGGGAAGTCAGAAAACAAAAACCGCATATTGTGAATATGATAAAACATCAAGAGGGAAGACGAAGCAAACAGACGTGATTCAGAGAAACTCTCAGAAAATGGTGTGCCACAGTGCTTCCTTCCAAGTCTTATTTTGATGTGTAGTCTTCATCAGGTCTCTAGAATATAACTGACTTTTGCTCAGAGCACCTGGTATGACATGGTTCAAATAAAGACTTGATGCCAATCTAGGAGGATGACAAGAAGACCTTGTTAAAAAGACTCATTTACTTGGTAACAGAGTTTGCTATACCCTTTTTTATGCTGCCCTCTAGGACTCATTTTTATTTATTTCCTCCTAAGTTTCTATATCTTTTATGACAGTCTTCTTATTCATGTTGCCCAGAAACAAAAGAGCCTGGGGTTTCCTGACATTGGTGCTTTTAAGATATGCTCTTTTCCCTAGTTTTGAGCAAAAGTCAAAGGAAAAGATAATATATGAGTACAAGAAGACCTGAAGCTTGACAGAGGATCTCCCTCTTTCCAGAGAGAGAGAAGAGCTCTTCCTCATTAGGAATAAAAGCCCAGAAGCCACAAGTTGACATCAGTCCTTGCAACCCTAGGCTTCTTCATGTCATCAGAGTATACAATAGCCCTATGATGTCTGAAAGAATGAAAACCTCTCATACCCAATAATAGCCCATTTCTCCGTTCATCTTTTTGCTTTAACACAATGCACAGCCTGTGTTCATGTAACCAAATACACCATTTCTCTTTGTACCTGCATATATGATTACAAAATTCATTAATTGAAGATCCTGTGAAAAGTGGGTAATAAGTAGCACTAACTGTATTCCAGGTGTTATACTAAGAATTTCCCTTGCATTGTCTCATTTAAACCTCACAGTAACAGTACATTGAAATGCTTTGAATATAACTATTTTACAAAAAAGGAAACTGAGGCTTAGAAGAAAAAAGTCAAACAGATATTTGACTTTGATAAAAGTCACAGATATTGGGTAAACAGATATTGAAAGTCTTACAGGCATTGAACCCACATTCAAAGAAGAAGGTCTGATTCAAGTATGGAAGACAAGGAAACATTTAGATAGCTGGCTAAAATGCTTGTTTATCCTCAAACTGTCTAAGTCTGTAGGTTCAGTTGCTTATGATGGGTTGTGAGCAGGTCTGATACTTGGCCAATATTTATAGGAAAGTCTCCACAGATAATACAGGTTACTAAAGTATTTTAAAAGTCCTCTACAGGTCCAGTACTCTTGCCTGGAAAATCCCATGGATGGAGGAGCCTGGAAGGCTGCAGTCCATGGGGTCGCTGAGGGTCAGACACGATTAGACGACTTCACTTTCACTTTTCACTTTTATGCATTGGAGAAGGAAATGGAAACCCACTCCAGTATTCTTGCCTGGAGAATCCCAGGGACGGGGGAGCCTGGTGGGCTATAGTCCATGGGGTTGCAAAGAGTTAGACATGACTGAAGCAACATAGCATGCATAGGTTGGTAAATGCGCCGTGGTCATACAGGCTTCTCACCCAGGATACCCTTGATATCAGCTTGATAACAGCTAATGAGTTAATGCCCAGTTAACTAGGTGCCAGACACTTACTCTGACTAACTGATGCTAAGCCAGTCTCTCAAAGCCTTGCCTCCTGGTTACTGCCAGTGGCTCTCATAGGGATCCCTTTAGGCTGGCTGGCTTGCCCTTGGTCTTGTCTTTGTAGCTGTAGGAATATCAGTCTTCATAGGAATTTGACTCTGAGGGAGCCACGGAGAAAGTCTTGCCTGGCTGGTGAACTGGAATGGGTACTATGGAGGATATTAAATATTTTAAATATCATCTCTGATTGGGAGACCAGGAGAAAGATACAAGGATTGATAAACTGAGGTAGTCTTCATCTAATGGAATGGGGTTGTTCTCAATCACATTTAAATGAGATCTACAGGAAAAAGAAAAACTGGTCTCCAATCACAAACATGAAATTTAAGGTCCATGGGGTCGCAAAGGGTCAGACATAACTGAGCGATTGAACTGAACTGAACTTGGGTGTATGGGCTTCCCTGGTATCTCAGCTGGTAAAGAATCTGCCAGCAATGCGGGAGACCTGATTTGATCCCTGGGTTGGGAAGATCCCCTGGAGAAGGGAATGGCTACCCAATTCTATGGACTGTATAGTCCACGGGATGGCAAAGAATTGGACATGACTGAGTGACTTTCACTTGGGTGTATATCCAGAGAAACCACAAACACTAATTGGAAAAGATACATGCCTTCCAATGTTCATAGCAGCGTTATTTACAATTTCTAAGAAAGGGAGCAACCTAAGTGTCCAGCAAAAGATGAATGGATAAGGAAAATGTGGTGTGTATACTGTAGAATACTGGGCTCATTGTGTTCAGTTGCTCAGTCATGTCTGACTCTTTGCAACTTCATGGACTGTAGCCCAGCCACTAGGCACCTCTGTCCATGAGATTTTCCAGGCAAGAACACTGGAGTGGGTTGTTATTTCTTCCTCCAGGGGATCTTCCCCATCCAGAAATTGAATGTGTATCTCCTGCATTGGCAAGCTCAGACATAAAAAAGAATGAATTTTTGCCATTTGCAGCAACATGGATGGATCTAGAGGGCATTATGCTAAGTGAAATAAGTCAGACAGATAAAGACAAATTCTTTATGATATTACTTATATGTGGAATGTAAAAAATATAACAAACTAGTGAATATAAAAGAAAAGAAGCAGACTCACAGATACAAAGAACAAACTGGTGGTTTCCAGTGGGGAGAGAGGAGGGAGACGGGGTTAGATAGGAGTAAGGGATTAAGAGGTACAAACTATTAGATATAAAATAAGCTATAAGAATATATTGTACAACATGGGGAATATAGCCAATATTTCATAATAACTATAAACAGAGTTTACCATTACAAGGTGTGAATCACTATATTGTAATATATATCAACTATACTTCAATTAAAAAAGAAATTTAATGGGGGAAAGGGAGGGAGGCTCAGGAGGGAAGGGATATATATATATATATACATAAAAAATAATGATTAATTTGTGTTGATGTATGGAAGATTGTAAAGCAATTTTCCACTAATTAAAAAACAAAGATTAAATAAAAGAAAACAATTTAAAGTAAGACTGTATAAACATTTCTCAAAAGATTAACAAGAGTACTGTGCTGTGCTAAATCGATCATAAAACAAAATTATCACAAGTGAAAACTGACTGTTGTTCAGGAACTCTGCTACTTGTAGGGAAGAGACAAAAATCCCTAAAGCTTTTTCAATTTGTCATTTTTTGAATCAATATTAATCATTTACTTAAGTGATAGGGGAGTCCTTGGTAGAGATTCTAAGGTTAATAAAAAGGGTGAAGTTCTGAAATTCAGTAAAGTTCCAATGATCACATCAGCTGAAATATTAGCTGGAACAAGTTGTCACCTGGCCTATTGTTTTGGAGGAGTAAGTGGGCAGTAAAGCCCACGTAGGCCAGGAGAAAAAGAAATGACAAGGATGGTTGAGAGTAAGGTATTAGCAGAAACCTCCCAAAATCTGGGTAGTTGATCTATAGCATAAGCTTGTAACAATTTATGCATTCTTCAACTCTGAAATTTGGTGATGGCTTTCTGCCATGTTTGCGCTTGCTTTATAAAGGACTTGACAACGTGTTGAAAAGAGGTTTGCTGAGTTATTTGTGTCCTTGCCTTTTTCCCTACATCACCAGCAAGCTAGGGTAGAGACAGCACTGGCAGTGGAAGTATCCATTCAGGATGGTCCTGAATTTATAGCATTGTATCTAAGAAAGTCCTAAGAATCTATATTTATGTGAGTCGGTTATTACTTGAAAGTTTTACCATTTTCAACTGGGTACCTCCTGTAAGCCAAACATTTCTTTGGAATTCTTGAATCAATTATCCATTGTTTTTGTACTTTTAAATTTTTTTGTAATTGTACAATACATTCATAACCTAGTTACTACTAAAGATTAAATTGCATTGGACTTTTCAAAGGCCAAAAGGAAAAATTCCTGGACCCAGGTGTAATAATTCTTGTGCTCACAGTCCTCTAAAATATAGGGGATGTTAATACTGTAATTCATAGTACAGCTCTGCAATCTTTAGTGTAATAAAATGCAACCAAAAACTCATATGACTAGAAGAATATTGCTGCCTAGTGTTGAAATGGATCATTTAAAAAATTGGAACTAAGTGCTGAACAGGGAAATCCACAATAAAAATGGCAGCAGTAAAGGGAAAAAGCAGCTTTCATAAAGAATGTCAACATTTCCTTTCATATGGATACTTCTGCTGAAAATATGTTAATCTGATCATTGTGATTTACTGGTTTTGCTTAATAGTTACAAAAGGCCAATCATGTAGAATTTTATATCTTGTAGTAGACATTCCATGGAGTTTTAGTATAATCTCCACCACCCCAAAAAAAGAAAGAAAAAAAAAACTGATTAAGGGTTGTGGCCTGGGATATGAATGCTTTAAAAATGAGAGAAGATGGTAACACACTCCTTTTGCAAAGCACAACTAGAGCTTCAAAAGGTGACAATGAATCTTGTTTTACACTTGGAAAATATATACCTGCCCAAAGTACATGCAATCCATCTGCCTCTGCTTCAGTATTTCTAGGTATTTCCAAATATTGTTTGAATTAAGGCATGTAATCAGGCTATGACTGTGTTTCACCTCCATAATAGTAGTTTTCCTGAACAACTCTTAGGCTTTGGTCTTCAGACACATGAAGTTCTCTGCCATTTGCTAGAAAGATGGTGCCCTCCTAAAAATGCAAATGGGATAAATTTTTCTTAGATTTCAGCATCATTCATTTATTCTGGAATTATTAAATCTCTAGAAACAGCTAAGTTTCTCCTGAGCAGCCAGTTTGTTTTTATCTCATTGACATCACAGATTCCTTCACTGATTGCATTTCCCTTTTTGCCTAGACTGCTAGAAAGCTCAGAGCCAAATCTGAGAGGGACATGAGACCTCATGGCACATATTCTATTAAAAAAACCCACAACCCTAATCTCACCCCTTGCTGATTTCATTTCATTGTAAGTTAACAGACATGTAGAGAGCATTCAACATGAGTCAGGTACTTGGTTTTCTCTTTCCAATTTCGATGTTTAATAAAGATAAAACTTTTATATTTATGTGCCTTTCTAAGCAATTGAATATAGAATTCTAGGTTACTGATTTTTAAGGGTACAGATTGCAGTCATAAGACCACACTTCTCCAAACTAGAGAATTAACTTGCCTCAATTCCTGGCAAGAAAGATGGTTTTCTATAAATTCCAGTCACATCATATGGTTTGGTGCAAAATGAACTATCTATATGCATGAAGCTAATTGCTTAATAGCCCCACTAACATATGCTTTCTGAAAAAAATGTACACACATACACACATACAACAAATGTAATTGGTGGAATCTTTTGCTTAAAGGTCTCTGGAGTCTTAGCAGAAAGTTGTAAGCAAACCAAGAAACTTGCATACAGAATTATTCATTTATTCTACCCTTTGAGTCAAGTGAAAATCAGGAAGAACTATTCATCTTGGAAAGCTATCTGGGTATTTTCTTTGTAGTGTCCTTAGGTGAACAAAGATAAAACATGTTGTTTTTCTTGAGGGATACCAAAGGTGTACCTTCCTATATTTTGAAAATAATAGCAAGCATAACAGGATCAGAAGTTTTTATCTGAAAAGTTGTAATGGAATAAAGTTGCCTGCTCTATAATTTTTAAAAGTTGAATACAAGTAGTACACTACTGGAAGTATAACCAAGAAATGGTTATAAAAATACAAGTGTATTTTTATAAAATAGCATTCCAAATACCTTTAAGCACAGAAATTACTTAAAAATAATGTATTGTCCTCTTGATAGAATGATATCACAAATTTAATGTTTTCAAAAGTCCTTGCCTATGAAGCTCAATTAGAAATCAGGATTCAACATCTCAGTTATAGAATAATCATCTCTCTCACAGCTTCATAAAGAAAGCAATGTGACCGTATCACAAGGGTAAGAATTATCTCAATCATTTCTGTGTCCCAAATAAATACCTGGTATAATGTTAAGGAGTTAGTAAGAAGTCAATAAATGGCATTGGTTGAATAAATAAATCAGTGAAATGTTCAACTGTTAGATATAGAAGGCAATATTAAGATTTTTTTTTAAAGAAAGTTGATAGCACAGTTGATTTAACTGCCATTTATTTTATGCTGTGGCTCAGAGAAATGCAGTAAGGACAAAACCCTCCTCTGTCCATGGGCTTCTCTTGTCCAGGCAAGAACACTAGAGTGGGTTGCCATTTCCTTCTCCAGGGGATCTTCCCAGCCCAGGGACTGAACCCATGTTTCCTGTATTGACAGGCATATTCTTTATAGCTGAGCTGCCAGCAAAGCCCTTACAACATGATAGCTTTCTATAATTCAGCAAAATAGCTGAATATAATGGCTCTGGGGGAAGAAGAGCCTCTTGGAGCAGAACAAGATAATGCTTGGTAGAAGGCAAAGGGAGAATGAGTATATAATAGTAGAGAGAAAGAAAAAATTCTCTCAAGATGAGGGCAACAGAACTGGGAGAAATATAAGGGTCTAATATAATGTCGTTATAATGTAGATTCCAAGGAGTTGTTTTAAGGTAAAATGGTTCTCTAGGAATGAAAAATTGAACTCTTTAAAGAAGAGGTATAGTAGAGTGGTTTCTCTTTTCCCTCAAGAGAAGTCTTGGCCTACCCAAAAGAAATAAGTAAGATACTCAGGAAGACTATCAAATTTTAGGACCAACATATCAGAATGTAAGGTGGTAAGCTGTTTCTTTGGTTTTCTCCGTTCTTGCCTTTGTACTGTCCACATCTAAATAGATTAAATAAAAATGGAAAAAATTTTAATTGATCCAACTTATATAGTAGATAATCAACTTATTGGCATTTATTGATTAGATTATATTCTAATGACAGAGTTAATTCCATAACATTTTTTGGAAATAGGTGAGTTTTGTGTTGATTAGTTATTTCTGTGGTCAAATACTTTTTGCATGGCCTCTATGTATCGGCCATGTATGGGCCATTATGCTAGGTATGGGAAATATAATAGTAAGCATTATTATATGTCCCCTGCTTATAGATCTTATTCTAACAGTAACTGGAGAAGGAAATGGCAACCCACTCAAGTATTCTTACTGAGAAAATCCCATGAACGGAGAAGCCTGTTGGGCTACAGTCCTTGGGGTTGCAAGGAGTTGTATACGATTGCCTGACAGAGCACTAACTGCTCATCACTGTAAAAGGGAAAAAAAATAAAGGCCTGCTGAGTTTAGAGACTAAAACAACAACAAACCAGTACCTTCCTGAAAAAAAAGTCTGTAAGTATCATATGCTAGAAAATATATAATATTTGTGATGTACAGTTGGTCCTCCATTTTTGTGGGTACAACATCCATCGAGTCATCCAACTGCAGATCAAAAATACTCTCCCCTCCAAATTCTAGAGAATTCCAAAAAGCAAAATTTGGATTTTCTGTGACAATAACAATTTACATAATATTTGCACTATTTACATTGTATTAGGTATTATAAGTAATCTAGAGGTGATTAATGGTTAATCCCCACCAGGGCTTGATTCTTGGACTTTCTGCAGGTAACAAAAACCACAGATGCTCAAGTCCCTCATATAAAATGATACAATGCAATGAGTACAGAGAGCTCTCCATATCCATGGGTTCAAATCTACAGATTCAACCAAATGTGGATGGAAATTTGATCTGCAGTTAGTTGAATCTGCAGATGCAGAGAAATGACTGCATATTTATTGAAAACAAATTGACATATAAGTGGACCCATGTAATTCAAACCCATGTTGTTCAAGGGTCAATTGTATATGGGTGGATGTGCATAGGTTATATGCAAATTCTATAAGATTTTATATAAAAGACTGAAGCATCTTAAGATTTTTGTCATCTGCAAAATGTCCTGAAACCAAAACCCCAAGGATACCAAGGGATAATTCTACTTGGATAACATGAAGATGGCTTTAAAAACCAAAGGTGAAAACTTTGATCTTTATGTAATATACTATAATTGAAGAAATAAGATTGAAATTACAAAACTGTATAAAGCAGAAAACACATCACCTTCAGTCTATCAACATCCCCTCACCTTTTTTTCCATGTATATGTTTATTTTACCAGACTAAGTTCATATTGTATAAATATTTTTGATTTTTTTTCTATTTATGAACATTTCTATGTAACTAAAATTCTTCAAAATGTATGTATGTGGTGTCTTAATTTCATTGTATCTCTCTTTTTTTCTCCCCCAATTCGGCCAAATCTCTCATTATCCTTCACTGAATAGCACGTCCCAGGTACATTATTAGGAGCTTCTGTCGTATTCACAAATGCTGAGTTAATTTTATGCTTTTCTGTTCCATTTTATAGGGCTTCCCAGGTGGCACAGTGGTAAAGAACTCATCTGCCAATGCAGGAGATTACAAGTGTAGATTCTAGCTGCAGTTGTATCATGCCACTTAAAATACAGTGACAGATAAGATTTTCATATTTAATATATGATATTAATCTATTTAATATATGATATTTCACATTTGCTATTCTGAATCCTAACCATTTTAGAATGATTTCTTCATGTTCCTAAAATAATCCCACCGGGATTTTGACTGAGTTGCTAATATTACACCTGTACATTAATTGCCATCTTTAGAATATTCCCATTCAGAAGCATAATTCTTTACATTTATTTATCTTTTTGTATGTTGCTCAGGAAAGCTCTGTAATTCATCCCAGATATGGGTCTTGTGCAATGTGTATTAAGGATATTACCAGATATTTTATAATTGTGATTGTTACCATGAATTTATTTTCCCTCTTCCTCACCTCAAAATCAAGATATTGTTGATGGATAGATATTTTTTAAGTATGCTATTTATTTTGTATCTTGCCATCTTAATTAGTTCCTCTTTTAATTCAAGTAGTTTTCCAGTAGCTTCACTTGGGTTTCCTCTATGTTATAATGTCTCAACATAAATATACATTTACTTAAGGTAGGAGTCTGAAAATGTATTAGAAAAGTCATGTTATGTCAGCCCATTCCCTTTATCCCAATTTATCACATTCTTCTGAAATAGGATGAATAAGCCCTGGGCAATTTTAGATATTTTTGATGTAAATTATATTGTATGTGATTATAAATTTCATGAGAATAAAATTTTTCTCTCCTTTTTTTTTTTTCTAATAAATCTGATGTCAATTCATTACATTACTGAATTGTCTAGAACTTCCAGAATAATTTTAAATTATAGTGCTATTGCGAGGCATCTTTGCCTTGCTCCAGATTATGATGAGGACTGTCACTACTGTGTACGATATATTGTGGTTGTTTAGTCACTAAGTTGTGTCCAATTCTTTTGTAGTCTGCCAGGCTCCTCTGTCCATGGGATTTTCCAGGCAAGAATACTGGAGTGGGTTTCCATTTCCTGCTCCAGTGGATCTTCCCAACCCAGGGATCAAACCCACGTCTCCTGCATTGCAGGTGAATTCTTTACTGCTGAGCCAAATAGTGACTGTTTTCTAAGCACACTTGAAAGTCCTTTATCAAGCATAAACAATGAATAGTAACTGTATTAATATATTTATTTCCAATGCAATTGGGAAGACCAAGAATGGTGGTCATATAGCAGAACTTCCATGTTACTATAGGGAGTTTACCAAATGAAACATTTTCCTTTCTTTAATAATTCCTGAGTAAGTCATACTTCTTTGTTTCCCAAAGTAATGACTGGATTTATTGGGACATTCAAACAAGCCTCCATCCTAGACTGTGCTTAACATAAATACATTTCCTCTTAGGGCAGGTAACTCTCTAAGAAAATGTTATATTATTTTAGGCTGTTACATTGACCTAATATCATTTTCTTTGGAGTCAGTGTAATCTAGCCCTAAGCAATTGCTGGGGATGATTTAGTACTAAAAAAACAGTTTCTGAATATCCTGTAGAGCTTAATGAATTTTATTGACATTTGCACTGTTTTGTAAAGAAACTTTCTTTAAGATCTGTGATACTATCCAATCTAATATAATTTTTACGTGGTTTTCAGTAGCTGATTATTCAGTGACAGGATGGTTTTGCTCACAGGCTGATACAGTTTAGCACTCACAAACAAGCAGCACAAAGAAATAATTTATTTCCTCTTGGTTTTAACAAAGTCAGTGTCCTGAGAGGGAGAGTGGTGCTAATACACCTGAGCACTTCAGTGAAAAAGATGGAAAATCACTTATGATGCTCCAATAAAAAGACTGCTTCAGGGGAAAAAGGAGTCTGGAAATATCTGTGTGGATACATAGCTCTGCTGGGTAATTCTTTCCCATGTCTGTGGGCAAATAAAATACAATTTCCCCCCACTTTCCATTATGGGAATAAAAAGGAAACATTAAGAGTTTAAAAATATACATACATATCTCTGACTTTCTGTAGGTAAAGACTGTTAACAGTATCTGATGTATTTCAAATGTATAATTATTTGATTCAGATGCCTTATTTTCTAAAATTCATTTGAGCAATTTGTGCTCTTTTCTTCCAAAGATTTCATTAGATTCACAAATAGAACAATATAACGTCATTAAACAAGGCGTGGTAATCTTTCTCAATCCCACTGTAGGACCATGTATAAAAAGAGCAAATGATTTCTAAGCATTTCCAGGGTGCCACTATTCTCCATTTGACCCATGTTAAATATTCTCATTACAATTATACTTCAAATGAATACAAAATCTCAATTTAATCCCAACCCCAGGGAAATGAAACATACTGCTTTGAGATGAAAGGCCTAATGTTACCTAGTTATTTGAATGCACTGCATGTTCTTAACATGGATCATAAGCGAACTGTATTTTAATAACTCAAATCATTGCACATTCAAAACAATGTCTAGCTACCAAATAAATGTCATAAACCTGATAACGCAGAAGAAATAAACAGAAACCTGAATATTTTAACTATTGAATTTATGATGGAGTCCCACATGGTTCATGTTGATATTTTTCAAACTCCTAGCTTTCTTTTAAAATATAACCGATTAATTAATCAGTAGGAGATCATTGAAGATGAAATCTAGGGCAAAGGTTTTTGATAATTTAAGAGCACAATTTTTGTTAATGTCAGCCATAACTTTGTACCTTTTAAAATTTTGCTTTTGCTTTAATTGTTAGACTCGAGTAGTTTTTTGGTGGAAATTTTACATTATCTTTTTCGTAAAAGGAGGTCTGACTTCAATGATCATTTTCTTGACAAGGTAGAACAATATTGTACATCTAAATTTTTATTTATTTTCCTTTTCATTGTTGGCAGTCTCTTAAACTTGAAAACATTTTTCTTTTCTCTGATTTGACATTTGGCAAACATCAATCTTTCCTGTACTTAAATATACTGGAGTTGACAGGCTGCTTTTGTTCAAGAACTTCAGCTTATATGTGAAACAATTGATTTCTTTATTCAGTTACTACCATCCTGTGTTTAGAAATTAAGTCAATTGCCTTGGAAATTTTTTCCTATAAATTTTATTAAATCCAAGTTCAAATGTCCAGGACTAAATTTAGAAATTTATTACTGAGCACCTTTATTTCCTCTGTAAGAGCATCACATCTTTAAAGATTAGTTGGATAAATATTCTGGTACTCTTAAAACATTATTTTTAAAAAGTTGTTTCTACCCAGGCCTTGTTTATTTAAAACATAATTGTAATATCTTTTATTTGTCTCTAAATAACTTGGGGCCACATGAAATTACTGGGACACAAATTAAAATCTGAGGCTTAGTCTTCATGTCTTAGTTTTAGGAATGTTAAAGGAAGGGGTTTTGGGGAAGATGGGTTGCACCCAAAACTTTAAATAAAAATGTTCGTGAGAAAAATCTCTAGCAAATACAGTGGTAAAGAGAGTTCTTCATTCACTTTAAATGTAATTAGACTGCTCAGTTCTAGATTTGTTTCTTCTTTCCATCAATGGAAAAACATTTATTGGAATATATAAAATTTAAAATTAGGAGAATGAAATCTTCTTAAAATAGCAATAATCACATAACAATATAACTACACTGCAGTGTTGCCTGAGAGGAAGTTTTCCTGTTTGGTGATTCAAAGTAACAGCTGATTTGTCTGTCTACTTTTAATTCTTTCTCTCAATGTCAGAAAGAGTATTAAGAAAGACAGGAGAGAGGGAGAGAGATAAACACTGATAATGAGAAAAGTAAGAAAAGATCAGCATAGGTTAAAGGCTGCAAATGTGATACAAAGTTCAAATTAAAAATTACTCCCTTCCTAGTATCATAAAAATAACAAAAAAGATATTCCCCAAATTTACTGGAAAGCACTCATATTTTTTATTCCATATACAAAGGAAATAGAAGTCTTTAGTGACAACAAAAGACTTATGCCTTTTATTTTACTTAGACTTTGGCTTTTTTAAAAAGGAAAAGTAAATATATGTAGAATATTTAAAATTCCATATCACTTCAATTAGTCCCAGTCTTTTTTTTTGGTTTATTATTGGTCCTGCTATTTCTATCAGAATACTATCTGTGCCATTTTAATCAATGCTTCTGAAATTGTCCTAGTGTGCCTGGTGCTGCTTGCTAAGTTGCTTCAGTCATGTCTGACTCTTTGCAACCCTATGGACTGCAGCCTGCCAGGCTCCTCTGTCCATGGGATTCTCCAGGCAAGAATACAGAAGTGGGCTGCCATGCCTTCCTCCAGGGGATCTTCCTGACCCAGGGATCAAACTTGCGACCCTTACATGTTCTTCATTGGGCAGCAGGCTCTTTACCACCAGCTCCACTTGGGAAGCCCAAATTGTCCTAGAGTGTTGGAGAAATCTGGGCTCATCAGGATTTATTTGGTCCATTTGTACTTGCCAGGGCAGTAAGAATACAAACAGTTTTGCCCTAAATCATACATAGAGAGTCTGTTTGAATGGGATGTCTCTGGATAGGTCTAAGTTTTCTTGTCCTCTTGGACAAGACTAAATAAAGCTTGGTCAACTTAATCTTCCAATATAATTACATTATCTATTTCTGTAAGAACTTTTTAAAATGATTGATCTTATCAAAATTGAGTATAACGTTGCTATTTCATTAGTGGGATCACATTATCATTTTGAAAGCATATAATTAAGCTCTTTCTATTTCCAATCCCCTTAGTGGATATATATTATCCTACTTTGTTTATAAGTATCATAATCAACGAACATTGAATTTGACATGTGCAAGGCAGTGAGCTGCTGCTGCTGCTACAGGCAAGAGTACTGGAGTGGGGTGCCATTGGCCTTCTCTGACAAGGCAGTGAGCTAGGTCTCAGAATTTAGTGGTGTCAGGTCAGTAAAGGAAGTAATTATTAATTTATAACAAATGTAAAAAATCTTTAATAACTTGTAATTTTTTCACAGTAACTAATTCACAAATTAAAAAAAAAAAACAAACACTGTTGGACAATGTGTTCTAAGTTTTAGTTTGGAAAAAATGTCAGTACTCAGGGAATTTATATTAATTTCCTAAGTAAAATAGTAAGCAACAGAAAACTCCCAGTAGTGCTTAAATATATAGTAGGCCTTCAATAATAGGGGTTGACAATATTTTAAAAATAAAACAGTAACAATGGAAGTTTTAGACTGACTCAAACTATCACTTTTAACTTTGCAATTGCAAAGTTAAGCATGATTATATACATTCAGTATGCATTTAAGGAAAACAAAAATATAAAATACAAAAGTGAAGACCTCTTTTTCATTGAATTTCATTTATTTCCAGTAGTGCAAATGTGATTCTGCAATGGTGTCAAACATTTGGGAGGATGGTGTTTTAATGGTAATGATGGTTACCAGCCATAACCCTTGTTGGAATAACTCGATTCCAAGTTGAGAAAATAAAATAGAACTAGAACCTGAATTGCATCATTATGTCCTTATGTCCCAGTTATATTAAATATAATTTTAAGAAATGTGTTGAGGGTGATAACTTATGCAAGAAGAAAATGTAAAGATTCTTTTAGAGTACCTTTTCCCTCTGACCTCCCACAGGACAAAGATGATATTGGAAAAGAACCATTACTGAATCTTCACTTTGTTCACTTCTGGCATCCCATCTTTACATATTGTCTGCTCTAAATATTGTTTAGGTTTAAAATCCTCAAGACCAAACTGATGTCCAGAAATCAGGTAAGTAAACACAAAGGCTTAGAAAAAGAAATGCCCATCATATAAAATACAGTATTAACTGAAAGGTAATTAATGCTACAATTCACACATTGATATGATTAAATGGATACATGGCAACTGCATAAATTATTTAATTTGCCAGTTACTGTAGAAATTAAATTTTTAAAATTCAGAAGTCAGAGTCCTTGTGATATCATTATACAATAAATATTTGGAATATTTCCATCTATCAATAATGCCATCTGTCCTATCCAATACAAATGGACTAAAACCCATATGGCTCCTTTCTCCATTGATTACTCTGATGAATGAGATAGCAAAACCACTCATAAAACCATCATATTATATGACACTGTCATTAAAAAGATATGGAGGAAGGAAAAACACAAGATGATACTTAATTTGA
Organism: Bison bison bison; assembly: GCF_000754665.1. NCBI lineage: Eukaryota > Metazoa > Chordata > Mammalia > Artiodactyla > Bovidae > Bison > Bison bison. The sequence goes on from NW_011494769.1 coordinate 2,664,866, forward strand.
AACTGTCAAGTCGATTTAGTAAAGTTTTAACAACCAACATTATGATCCTAAGAAGTATCAGCATGTTGAATAATATCATGTCATTCTGTACTCTCCTAGCACCTTCAAAGAAAACCAAAGAATCAAAAAATTTCTGGAAAGAGTATAATAGCTTATTATGCTATGTTCAAATTGCTAATTATTCCAGTAAGAATATACTCAAATATCCTTTCAGGCATGGGTAATTAAATTAAAAATACCTTTCTTTCACTTTATAGAAAATTACAAATTGATCATTTAACTTCTGATAGCAAGTCATTTTTAAGGCAAAGCTAGATACATTCCTTATACCTTACAGCCCCAGCCATAAATTTCAACTTGGCAAAATATCTTTCTCAAACTCATTTTCTTCTTAGCTAAAAATGTAATCTCTTCCAACAGCAAAATAATGACATACAGCGATTCTGTAGCAAATTACTATAAGCAGTAATTAAACTGACATTAACTAAGCAGAAAACCAAAGACGTCTAACTGGAAGGCTCAAATTTTCTGTTTGATATGGTAATTTGCATTACATTTACTTGTAAGGTGGGTATGGTTAGCTTGCCTAAAAATTATCTTATGTTACAAAATCTATAAAGATGACCAGTGTTTATTTTGCCCCTTAGCCTCACTTAAAATAATCTACAAACTTTACTTAGTGAAACTCTTTCCAAATTGAAACCCATATTTGTGGATAAGTGAGAAGAAATACGTTATTAAATAAATATGTTTACTCTATATTAAAACTTAAGATTAGCTTAAATAATGTAAAAGTTTATACTGTCTTATTTTTAGCTTGCATTGAATACCAAATGAAGCCACTAGGGGAGGAGGGGGGAGGGAATCTGTGAAAGAGCTCAAATTAAAAAATGTCAGCCACAGCAAAAATTAAGTAAAGCACATATCCAGGACATATTGTCCCTATCAATTGAAGAAAGCAACTTTGGTAGGAATTCTACAGATGCCATGAGTCGTGGGGAAAGGAAAGGCTCTCTGATTTGCAAGCCATATACCCCACTGAATTCAGAGAAACTCCACGATTCATAACCAGAGTAAGAGGCAGTTTGGGGGACTGCTAGCAAACTCCACCTTGTTAGTAGGTGCAGTTAGGCATAGGCTCATTCATATAAAACAAGGCTTCACCAAAGCAAACTTTGCCAAGTCAGCAACAGGCAGCATGGCTTCTGTGTTCTGATGGGATGTAAAGACACAGTCACACCTTTACAAATGTTAAAGCACATAGTTTTAAGAGAAATTTCAAGTTTGAGTCATTGATTATAATGTTACTGTACCAATGTTACATGATTTTAATTGGATCTTTACATTATATTTTAATATCTGGCAGTGTAAGTCTTTCTAATTCTTCCTCTTCCTCTATATTCCTCTTTTGCCTCCAGTTTCTTCTTTTGGTAATAATTTCCAGGCTATTTTTTGCCTGCTTTATGTCTCCATATCTATTTCAGAATCATTGTGTTAAACACATTCCCTGTGAGATTGATTTTAATGAAATAAAATTTATTTTTAAAATAAAAATATAAAAAATAGGTATCTTCAGATCATTTTCATTCAGAAATATAGTGTACCTTTCCAATTTTTTAAAGCTTCATCTTGCTATAAAGATTCATGGTTTTCCTTACAGAGGTTCTGAGTTTCTTAAAGGTTTTGATGCTATTGCACATATTATCTTTTTTCTCCTATTATCTTTTTAAATTGGTAATTTCTGACATTTGGAAAGTAAATGATTTAAACAGTTTTATTCATACCTAGCAATCTTACTAAACTCTGAATCTTACTAAGCTCTAAACTCACTAAAACTCTTAGTTTTACTGGTTCACATGTCTCATGCCTTTGCTAGGTAGGTAATATCTGCAAATAATAATTATATTGCCAGTATAACTTTCAACAGTAAGAAAGAACAGATTCTTTCTTATTTCTTCCTAGAATAAATTCCAATCATTAGCTTAATCTATTTTTCATAAACAGCTCATTAATTTCTGATGACACAGTCATATAAATAATGTTATGATCTAAATTCAATATATTTCAGAAATGACTTTTGATGTCTGTGGGAGAGCTAGAAGTTACAAACCCAAACCAGGGTACAGATCTCATGCTGACAAACAGAATTTCTGCTAAATATTTTAGAAGAATGGATAGATAAATCCCTTTAGAAATATCCTTGGAGACAGAGGATAAAACTTACCCTAAGTGAACAAAATATCAGAAAAATAAATGCCCATCACAAGAAAGTACAGTGTGACATATGGGCAGAAATGTTTCTAAATAGAGTGTTTTTCAGCATTTTCTAACAGCCTTAAGCTGCTCTTATAGCACTCTTAGCTTATTGCTTTGGAGAATTAAGATAAAGTTAGTGATGACTGTAACTTTCTATTAAGCAATTTTCTTTCTCAATTGCGCACAGCCACTTACGAGGCAGAACATAACAGCTCAATCAAACCTTATTATGCCAGATTTAGTTCAAATCCTTATGAAATGCACTGAGAAAGACTTGATACTATCTGGAGAAAACCTCTTCATAAATTGCTCTTTTGTAGACTAGAAATAAAATAGATACTGTAGGTACCTCTTTACGTGTCGTTAAGTTCCTCTGCCAGGTATCCAGAGCAGTCGCAATGAACTTGCTGCTCCTTAGGTAACAGAGAGCCATGAGAAATGTGGTGAAGTCCAGCGCCTCTGTGCATAGCTTCCAGAATTTTCAGGGTGTGGCTCGAGGACATGGAAGCTTCGGTTTGTATTCCACCACTCACAAGTTTCATTGTGTAAGGTACTAGTGCAATTTACTCAGCAAGTTACATGACTTCCCCAACCTAAAATAGGAAAAGGAAATTCAAGTGCAAAACAAGAAAATATACCTCTCTCCTTCAAACTGTTTCTGAGTTCTGACTCAACTGGGAAGAAAGGGGTAATAATAACATTTACTTTGGTGTGTTATTCTGAGGATTAGGAGTGTGTATGTAAAATACCTATTTTATAGAGTTTAGGCTCAGAGTGGCAATCAATATATGGTAGGCATCATTAATATTTCTGAATTAGAACTGAAGCAAATAAAGGAGCAGCTCTGAATAACTAACCATTATACTTGTTTTACAGGGTGAAATTAACATAAGTGTATGTGATTAACACTTTTCTAATATTATGTCTTCATTCACTAGATGCAGATATCACTAGGACACTGTTTATTCTTAAAAAGTATTTGAATTAAGATAAGGAGAAAGACTTTGTTGTAAGGCTGTTTGTCCCTCAAGGGGGGCACTGTGGTTCAATGGGATGAAGGGCTGTGGTATTTGTGTCCTGAAAAAGGGTTTTCAATATGTGTATATAAAGTAATTCATACCTTACCATTTCAGAGACTAAAGACATAGGATTTTTGGCTCCTAACAGTTGATAGATCACGTTTTCCTACAAATTATCCTCTACAATGGGACACAAGTTATATGAGACCTTTTTACAATGCATCTGCTTTCTTTTCTGTTGCAGCATTACTAGTTCTAGCTCCAAAAGAGCAAGGAGGATAATAAAGGCTCTTAACTCTGATTTTCATAAAGATTCTATGAATTTTTTCACTACTGTAAAAAGTAACCATATGAACTATTAAGTATATACAGATGCCAAACACAGAGTGGTGGCGAGTAAAAAATTTTCCTTTCCCATTCTTGAAGTGTGTACATAATTTAATAGAGACTTTGCTGAACTTTTATCATAACTAAAAATTCCTAAGTATTAAAGCTCAGTGAAAAGAAATCTCAGTGCCTGGAAGACAAGGCAATCAAACCATGTGACAGTCCCATATGCAACTCCAAATCTGTCCTCATAACTGTCTGTAGAGCTCACAAAAGAGTCACACATGTAGCTATTGGAAGAATATCTTACACAATTTGGCACACAACTTCTAAGATTAGCAGCTGAAGAGGGGGAGGAGGAAGAGATGAACATAATAGATTAACTGACACCCATCCACTATCTTTCTAAATTGTTTGGAATGTTAAAAATATTGTTATGATCAATCTATATATATACACCCTCAAATTTGAAAGAAAAATGCAAAGCATGTTGTGGTTGAAAGAACAAATGGGTCTTTTGAAAAAAAAAAAAAAAACACTATGAAATATATGTCACTGAACAAGGGAGTCCAGCCAGCTCCCAAGTGGCATGTTAACATGATGAAAAGCAAATCCAGGATGCTGTGAATCAAAGAGGCATGGGTCTATTTTTAAAGAGGCCTGTGTCTCCCCACCCTGTTTGCCAAGTATAGTTTCTCTGGAGAAGTCCAGCTTCTGAAATAGGTAAACTTCTAAATGTTTCAAGAGTTACCTACTCAACACTTGACCGCCTCCTCCCTTAAAAGGTCCTGGGCTCTACGTACATCATCCATGTTAAATACTAGACAAACAGAAGAGCTGTTCAACTAGTTCACTTCCCCTATTTGTGAACAGATTGTTTGAGACATAATATGAATACTAATTAATGATAAAATATCTGTGAGTGTTTTGAAATATGGGCGAGGATAGCACTTTTAGAAAGGCGTCCAGATAGATCTTATGCAACAAGCCCCACTGGTCATATGAAGGGTCAGGGTACACTCGGAGATATGAGAGCAAAATTGGCAGGGTTTTTGGCTCCAAGTCAGTGGGAAACGGCGGATGACTGTTTTTCTAAATGGGGTCTGGGGATGGAGATTGACTTTCTTTTTAACCTTTTCTCTCTGTTAAATTAGAAGGGTTTAAAATGAAAATTCTCTTCACAGGCGAAAGGAGAGAAAAACAGAATTCTGTTAGAGATCATCTTGAGTAGATGGAGGAGTAAGATTTCTAAGTGTTTGATCTGGATTGTGGGTTTGCACTTTGTCCAGAAGAAGAAATAGAAGCAGGTAGGGTCTGACCCAGTGCTGAGTCTAGACTGACTCTTACACTGTGATGAAAGAGCCGAGAAAAGTTATTTAAAAGAATATGATTTCTTCAATTCCTGTCTTCCAAACAGTTTGCTTAGTCTCAGAGAAGTGCCCGCATAGAGATATGGGAAATATTACTTTATGTTAAAGGACAAAGCATATTATTATAGTCAATTACAAAGACTATTAAAACAATATCCTTTGTAGTAAAAGCCTAAGTTACTGCCAAAATAAGTTATCTCCCCTCCTTTCCTTCTAAAACTGAGTATTGTATTTTCTCCATAAAACCTTTTTAATCTTGCCCCATCTGGTCTCAGAAACTTTATTCTCTAATGCTAGTCTCTGTATTCTCCTTTAATCTTTTGAACTTGAATGAACTTGATTTTGAACTTGAATGGTTAAATACTGTTTTATAATCTTTGGGCTTCAGTAATTGCAATTTGTTCTAATGCCAAAGAAAAGAGAAGAGGATTATACAAAATTAAACATAAAATGATTTCTATTTGACTGTAGACTTGTTTTTTAATTGAATTTAACAAAGGATTATAGAACATTAGAAAAATTCGTTTGTCTCAGTCAAAGATATGAAAATGTTTCTTGAAAATCTGATTGGAGAAAACTAAAGTTAGCAACAGTTTGTATTTCATGTTTAGCTAGTCCTTATCTGTCTCGGAGAAGGCAATGGCACCCCACTCCAGTACTCTTGCCTGGAAAATCCCATGGACAGAGGAGCCTGGTGGGCTGCAGTTCATGGGGTCGCACAGAGTCGGACACGACTGAGCGACTTCACTTTCACTTTTCACTTTCATGCATTGGAGAAGGAAATGGCAACCTACTCCAGTGTTCTTGCCTGGAGAATCCCAGGGACGGGGAAGCCTAGTGGGCTGCTGTCTATGGGGTCCCACAGAGTCAGACACGACTGAAGTGACTTAGCCTAGCATTAGCATATCTGTCTCAGGATTAGGCCTGGGATTCCTACACTTTCCTGGAATTATATGATTCTTTCCAATACTGATTCAAGGTTTGCTGTCCCAAATCTTCTTGGGGACCTGAGAAATGACTTTTATTTGCATTTCAAAGGTTTTCTTTGCATTCAACTAAATTGAGAAAAAAGATACCAACAAACAAAATTATCAAATGAGGTGCTATTAATAGTATTTACCTAAAGAACATAAAATGAAAAAAAGGAAGAAGCATAATAAGGATAATTCATTGTAGATATGAATTTTGCAATACCACATATTTTATGCTTATTGATATCTATTCTTATTTCTCTTTATACATATTCATCTTTTCCCAGCTCCCCAGTAAACTTGTTAGTGTTTGAAGGCTATAGCAAGGCTTTCCCTAAATATTTAGAAAAAAAAGAGATAGGAGGCTTTCTGAGGTAACTGGACAAATACCACAGATTTCTGGGGCAGGTCTCATCTTGCTGACTGGTTTCTACCTCTTGACTTGGGATGTAATATTTATAATGGTTCTCACATCCCTAAAACCATATTGCCTGGAACTTCTCATGCTTGAAATCACAAAGAGACCAGTGGAAAGCACCCAACATCCAGGCCCTGTGCCTAAGATCCCAACCCAGTCAGAGACTTGGAAACCCATTTACCTAGATGATGAGACAGACAATAAACTCATAGGAGACAGTGGCCATGTCATCTAATAATTCTGTGCGTTCCAAGCAGCCTCATGCTGACGGTATGTTGTCCAGTAAGTACCGGAGGTAGTGGTGTCCTTAGCAGTGACTGCTAGTGTACCGATTTACACAGAGTTGCTCCATGTCCACCAAGAGCATTCAAAGTGCTGTTAGAACTTTTCAGTTGATTGAGCTCCTACTTTTGAAATATCAAAGGGTAAAACAGAAGTTAAAATAGTTTTATAAGTAAAATTGATATATAGAATCATTAGGAACAGACAGTGTAGGATTTTTACCAGCTGTATGTTCTCTTCTGTTGCTCAGGCCCCAAACCTTGGAATTTCCCTTGAATCCTCTCTTTTTAATTTTCTTTCTTTCTTTTTTTTTTTTTAACTCCTCACTTTCTATCTGTCAGTTGTACTTTCAAAATATATCCAGAATCCAGCCACTTCTCACTAAAAGTTCAATATTACTTTCTTAAACCAAGTCACTTTCATTTTTCACCTGGATTATTGAAATAACTTCTTGGTCCATTGGCTCTACCCTTGGTAGGACCTAGGCTCAAGCCAGTGCCCAGGTGACACTGTTAACATATACATCACATCAGGTCAGGTCTTCCACTCAAAACCTTCTGGGCTCCCCACTGTACTCAGGGTAAAACACAAATACCTACCCCCGCTTCCACATCCCCCATAAGGCTCAGTGAAGTTCCCTGGCCCTCTCCTCTTACCGCTATGACCATGTTAGCATTCTCTTATAAATTAACTTTGCTTTAGCCACATTAGTCTCCTTGTTACTTCTCAAAAAAGCTCAAACCTTGAGTGCTTTACCACATTTCAAATGGCTGTTTCTTCTGCCTAGACTGCCATATACCAGTAATATGACTGGCTAAATCATTTACTTCCTTGAGGTCTCTGCTCAAATGACAGAGCAGAGAATGTCACTTCTCAATGAGCCCATCCATGACTATCCTATCTATTTAATAATTGTAACTTCCTTCTCCCCCTGACATCATTATCTCAATCTCAATCTCAATCTCCTTTATTCTGTTTACTTTTTGTCTCCCCTCTCCTCTCATGCAAGTTCCGTGACAGCAACAGCAAAGAACCTGGTTTTCAATAAATATTTGCTGAAAGAACCCTTTTCAAAAGCAACGTAATGATAAGGGAGGAGTTTAGCCAAGAACAAATACTGAAAGTCATGGGAAACACTGTAAAAACAGAAAAAAGGATAAGGACTATCCTTCTTTTTTCCACTTAATGTATACAGTATCTTTGTTTAAAATAAACCAAAAGATTAAGAAAAAAAAAGGCAATCCTTACTGTCTTGCTTTATTTTAGGTGAGCTAACAGAGAAAATAGCTAACAACTAGGCAAGCAACCAGAGTTTTATTATAGAATAAGAAGTTGTTGATGAAAAAAGAGGTTAGAATAAGAATAATCATCTAATAGAATACAGTAAAGGTTTGAGCTGGGCATGCTAAAATTTGTAAAAATCTAAAAATTTCATTCTTTTAGGATTACATACCAAATATTAAATGTTAACTGTGATCATTGCAAAGATATCTAAACAAGAAATTAACTTGATACTAATGACTGAATTTTATTTAAAATTTATAAATTTTCTCTTAAGAGTATAAATGAGTGTTGCATTTCTACTTAAGTCTGAGTGAAAATGAATTCTGTAGAATCAGGAATATTACCCTTAACATCTAACACAGATTCTAAGTTATGAAGACATAGGCATTCAATAAATGCTTATTAATTAGGAGACAATACACAAGTCAATGGGGCTTCCTTGGTGGCTCAGTAGTAAAGAATCTACCTGCAATGAAGGAGACTCTGGTTCAATCCTTAGGTCAGCAAGACCCCCGGAGGAGGGCATGGCAACCCACTCCATTATTGTTGCCTGGAGAATCCCATGGACTGAGGAGCCTGGTGGGCTGCAGTCCATGGGGTGACAAAGAGTCAGACACGACTGAAACGACTGAGCACATAGGTGCACACGTGCGTGCGTGCACACACACACACACACACACGCACAGTTACCCACACTTACACACACACACTTTCAGTATGGTGAATATACTTCAGTATGGTGAATTCACCTTGTTTATTCTTTGCCTAACTATAGAGTCACCAATAGCATTAAATGAGGAAAATGCAATAAAGCATCTGCTTTATTTGCCTGTCTTCAGTTCAGTTCAGTACAGTCGCTCAGTCGTGTCTGACTCTTTGCGACCCCATGAATCGCAGCACGCCAGGCCTCCCTGTCCATCACCAACTCCCGGAGTTCACTCAGGCTCACGTCCATCGAGTCAGTGATGCCATCCAGCCATCTTATCCTCTGTCGTCCCCTTCTCCTCCTGCCTCCAATTCCTCCCAGCATCAGAGTCTTTTCCAGTGAGTCAACTCTTCGCATGAGGTGGCCAAAGTACTGGAGTTTCAGCTTCAGCATCATTCCCTCCAAAGAAATCCCACGGATGATCTCCTTCAGAATGGACTGGTTGGATCTCCTTGCAGTCCAAGGGACTCTCAAGAGTCTTCTCCAACACCACAGTTCAAAAGCATCAATTCTTCGGTGCTCAGCCTTCTTCACAGTCCAACTCTCACATCCATACATGACCACAGGAAAAACCATAGCCTCGGCTAGACGAAACTTTGTTGGCCAAGTAATGTCTCTGCTTTTGAATATGCTATCTAGGTTGGTCATAACTTTCCTTCCAAGGAGTAAGTGTCTTTTAATTTCACGGCTGCAGTCATCATCTGCAGTGATTTTGGAGCCCCAAAAAATAAAGTCTGACACTGTTGCCTGTCTTATATATAACTAAAAAAATAAAACAGTAGGCACTCTTTTTAGTAAAAATTTTGCTAAGAATTTTATCTGCATAATATCATTTGATCTTCACAAATTAATTGGCAGTTGCTATTATTATATTAGGCAAAATGGCTGTTTGAGGAGGTCTTACAAATAGCTGAGAAACAGAAATGAAAGGCAAAGGAGAAAAGGAAAGATATACCCATCTGAATACAGAGTTCCAAAGAATAGCAAGGAGAGATAAGAAAGCCTTCCTAAGTGACAAATGCAAAGAAATAGAGGAAAACAAGAGAATGGGAAAGACTAGAGACTGCTTCAAGAAAATTAGAGATGCCAAGGGAATATTTCATGCAAAGATGAGCACAATAAAGGACAGAATGGTATGGCCCTAACATAGCAGAAGATATTAAGAAGAGATGGCAAGGATACACAAAAGAACTACACAAAAAAGATCTTCAAGACTCAGTAACTCTGGCTCATCTAGAGCCAGAAATCCTGGAGTGTGTAGTCAAGTGGGCCTTAGGAAGCATCATTATGAACAAAGCCAGTGGAGATGATAGAATTCCAGTTGAGCTATTTCAGATCCTAAGAGATGATGTTGTTAAAGGGCTGAACTCAACATGTCAGCAAATATGGAAAACTCAGCAGTGGCCACAGGACTGGAAAAGGAGAGTTTTCATTCCAATCCCAAAGAAAGGCAATGCCAAAGAATGTTCAAACTACTGCACAATTGTATTCAGTTCACACAATAGCAAAGTAATGCTCAAAATTATTCAAGCTAGGCTTCAACAGAACATGAACTGAGAACTTCCAGATGTTCAAGCTGGATTTAGAAAAGGCAGAGGAACCAGAGATCAAACTGCCAACATCCGCTGGTTCATTGAAAAAGCAAGAGAATTTCAGAAAAACATCTGCTTCATTAACTATGCTAAAGCCTTTGATTGTATGGGTCACGACAAACTGTGGAAAATTCTTCAAGAGATGGGAATACCAGACCACCTGACTTGCCTCCTGAGAAATCTGTATGCAGGTCAAGAAACAACAGCAAGAACCAGAAATGGAACAACAGACTGGTTCCAAATTGGGAAAGGAGTATGTCAAGACTGTATATTGTCACCCTGCTTATTTAACTTATATGTGGAGTACATCTTGCGAAATGCTGGGCTGGATGAAGCACAAGCTGGAAAAAGATTGCCAGGAGAAATATCAATAACCTCAGATATGCAGATGAAACCACCCTTATGGCAGAAAGTGGAGAGGAACTAAAGAGCCTCTTGATGAAAGTTAAAGAGGAGAGTGAAAAAGGCTGGCTTAAAACTCAACATTCAAAAAACGAAGATCATGGCATCCGGTCCCATCACTTCATGGTAAATAGATGGGGAAACAGTGGAAACAGTGACAGACTTTATTTTCTTGGGTTCCAAAATCACTACAGATGGTGACTGCAGCCATGAAATTAAAAGACGCTTGCTCCTTGGAAGAAAAGCTATGATCAACCTAGATAGCATATTAAAAAGCAGAGACATTAGTTTGTCAACAAAGGTCCATCCAGTCAAGGCTATGGTTTTTCCAGTGGTCATGTATGGATATGAGAGTTGGACCATAAAGAAAGCTGAGTGCCAAAGAATGCCTTTGAACTGTGGTGTTGGAGAAGACTCTTGAGAGTCCCTTGGACTGCAAGGAAATCAAACGAGTCAATCCTAAAGGAAATCAATCCTGAACATTCATTGGAAGGACTGATGCTGAAACTGAAGCTCCAATACTTTGGCTACCTGATGTGAAGAGCTGACTCATTTGAAAAGATCCTGATGCTGGGGAAGATTGAAGGTGGGAGGAGAAGGGGATGACAGAGGATGAGATGGTTGGATGGCATCACTGACTCGATGGACATGAGTTTGAGCAAGCTCTGGGAGATGGTGAAGGAGAGGGAGGCCTGGCATGCTGCAGTCCATGGGGTCACAAAAACTGACTGACTAAACAACAGCAACAAAAATTATTATATTTACTTTAGAGATTAGTGCACTGAAATTTAGAGGTCAAGCCACAGACAGAAGAAGATCACACAGATCGTACAAGGAAGACCTGCAACTCAAGTGTAGGGCTGTATGATGTTGAAGCCCATGTAATCTTAACTACTAAGTCATAGTACCGTTAATTTCCAGTCATTTTTCCCACCTTTGACTCTACTGATTATCTTCCCCACACTTCCCAATCCAACCCAACAATAGGTATGAAACATCTCTATGCAACATTTAGTAAAGTTTCTGAATTATGTAAAATATTGGGTTGGCCACAAAGTTCATTCTGATTTTTGCAGGTATTACAGAAAAACTTGAATGAGCTTCTTGGCCAACCCAACAGGTTGTCCAAAGTTCTAAAGAAGGATGCAAATTTTACTGTGGTAGATAGAACTTGGGCTTTGGAGCAAGCAAGATCTAGGTTATGCACTTGTATTTGGGTAAGTTATCCTATTAAACTAATTTTCTTGTTTGAAAAAGGACAAATATGATATCTACATTGCATTGTTCTTGAGAGGCAAATAGCTAATATATCAAAGTCCACAGTGTGTAGATAGTAACTGTTATTTAATCATATGATACCACAAACAAAGCACATGTTTTGATAGTATGTGGATTTGTTTTTTACCTGTACTTGGTAGCTTAATTACTCAAGAAGTATGGTAGTAACTTTTTCCTTTGGATTGGGCTCTCTCTGTCTTCATAGTCAATGCTGTTGGTTTAGCCATATGGATGAATTATAACTTATTGCTTTTTATTATAGTTGGAAAATATTAATAATTTAAAACTAGTGAAAATTTTGATTTAATGAGTTCGTAAATCGTAAAAATTATTTTTCTATCAAGGCTTACATTATATGTAGCATAAAGCTAATTGTGGTCATTTACTTATTTACTCAGCAAATTTTTACTGAAAGTCTGTATGTGCCACACACTGTTTGTTGGGAATACAGTAAAAATATATCACCCTATTCTGAAGGAGTCCCAATCTAGCAGGAAGATAGTCATGCCAACAGAAGGCCACTGAATCACTGAGAAGATACAGAAAAGTGTATTATAGCCATTTAATCAAGAGCCAACAAGTTGCTAAGAGGCAGTGACAGTGGGTTGAAGTGGAAGGTACTTATATTAATATCTATTGATGATATTCAGTAACTAGAACTGACAGAATGTGATCCTTGATGAGATGAATATTTGGAGAGAGGAAGGAATCTAGGCTAACTCATGGGTTTTTAGCTTGATCTATAGGAATAAGTTGTAAAAATGATACGTGAAACAAAAATACTTACTCCTTAAAGTATTAACTCATGGGATCATCAGTGATATTTCAATAAATAACTGAAAAATGTAAGGGAGAATAATGTTAAATTTAAGTAGAAGAGTGTAAATAGAAAAAAAAATGCTAACAAATGCAACTAGTTTCACCACTAAATAAATTAGGTGTAATTTATTTAGTGGTGACTTATGATGATAAAAAATCACTGGGATTATAGGAAGAAATTTTGGATTACTGGTTCATGAATAACCTTGAGTTTTCATTTCTCTTGGTCTGTAGAAAATATCCTATATCCATGGCAGCACCAGTATATTCAAAAACATACAAATGTCCTCAATTAAGGTGAGACTCAAATGTGCTTCTGATCTTCACCTTTGAGAAGAGTGCCCAGAGGCATTTCAGCACCTGTGTCCAACTTGTTCCAACTCACTGCGATCACTTAGCAGGAGAAAAGTCTATATTGCAAAGGATTATAGTTATTGCATTGGTTTGCTCTTAAAAAAGGTATTTAGAGTTTCAAGAGCAAGCTGCTTGCTGAACAAAAATCTTCAGATACAATCAACCACAGGATTTCAACTGTACCGCAAGTATTTCACAAAGAAGTGATATATCAGTTGTCCAAAGAGAATGAAACACCTGTTTCTAAGAGTGATTTAAGTCAATAAGTAATAAACTAAATCTTTGTTATGAATGCTTTCTGGTGTCTAAATGACTGTTGCCCTTTTGGAGGGCAAAGTGTACAAAAGATTTGGTGACCTTCTGACTTGACTGTCAAATAACTACTATTATGTTCGGTCAATGTAAATAAGCACAGTTGACAATTTGCTAATTGGCCGTCTCCAGGCAGCCAAGTGTACTTTTGACCTTGGGTGAGAACCTAATCAATTAATACTTAAGGCAATAAAGACCTCTAACTGATTAAATTGTATCGAAATCATCTTTTTTTTTCAAATGGATTAGAGCTGCAAAGTGACAAACTTTTAATTTAATATATGATAATCCTTTCTTTTAATACCCTCTTATTTAGCTAACACGGTAAAATTGAACTATGAAATATATCTTTGATTCAACTATTTATATTTAAAAGCCTTTAAAAATAAAACTATAGTTCAGATACTAAAATGAGAACACATCATGTGCATCTGAACTATATATTAATCAACTTAATATGGTCAGAGTTGAAAATACACATGTTTTCTTAAAATTGAAAGTGTCCATATTACAATTATAGAGAAAATAAGGAAAATTGCCAGAACTGTTTTTCAATTGGATCTCTTTTCTTGGAAATACAAGATGATAGTAGCTAGCATTCCAGGGGCATAATTTCATTTTTAACTAAAAAGAAAAATGCTACTATTAGCTTTTATGAAGATATGAGAATGCAATTTAAAGAAAAATTCTTCACAACAGAATTTGTCACTTTTAAGTCACAAAGCAGAGACTTCTGTAACTTGATCGATATAGAGCAGCATCTCTTATGTGCTCTGTAGACGAGGTAAACAGTCTCCATGTTGAAATAAGGCCATAGTTTGTAAAAGCATCCAGAATTACTTTCTGCTTACAATGTATGATATTTGACTTGGCAAAGGAACAAGTTTATCATTTTAGGTTAAAAATTTATCATTTGGACACAATGACTAAAAATTTACAATTCCTCTCCTTTAACATTCTTCTCCTATGAGAATAAGTTTTCCAGTTAAAAGCTTTGAAACTCCCTTGGCTCAGATGATATATTTGAGAATGTATGTAATTTACATAGAAGAGGAGATATGGTTCCTTTAAAAAATACGTAAAAAGCAACAGCTGTGTATCTGCAATAACTGTTTCACGGGGCTTTTAATACAGATAAATATGCAAATATGTCATACTATTTTTAACACATCAGTTTTACACAGTGTAGTGACTGAGAACAGAGCAAACATTCTGTGTATTTAGATTCATAATGAGAAATATGCACCACTCAAAACTGTTGTTATTGTCATATTGTAGTGAGTAATGAGAATATAGGTTTTGGATAGTAAATAAAACAGTGCTGAATCGTAACAAGGACATTGACAAAGTCCAGTGCAGTCGTTGTGTAGATTACCACATCATCAGTATTGTTTCAAAAACTACAAAGCCCTGCTCACTTTCCTCTACTGATGAGATGACATACAGTTAATATCTAGTTGTATTTCTCAAACAATAAGTCAATTTAATCTAGGCTATGGTGTTTGAAGAGAGAACCAACTGGGTTTTAAAATTTAGATTAGTAATTCAGTCCATTAAAATAAGTTATATATTTTGTACAGAATCATATGAGAAAACCCTGATGGAGTTAAATTCCACAGGCTTCTTTTGACCTTACTGTGCTAAGTTTTCTCATAATATTACCCACAATGACTTTCCCCCATATTTATAATGAAAAAATGTCAAACAGTACAAAGTAGACAGAGTTATATAGGGAACATCCATATACGCCACCTCTAGTAGCATCTTACTACACCTGCTGTATCATATATCTTTTCATCCACAACCAATTTTATTTTCTTTTAAATTTTGACTGATTGTATTTTTTAAAAATAGACTTTATTTTAGGGAGGCAGGTGTAGGTTTTCAGAATTATGCAGGAAGTGCATAGTTCCCACACCCCTTCTCAAGCCCTCCTCTTTGAGTCCACCATGAACATTTTGGATTAGTGTGTTACGCTTGTTACAACTGAGGAATTAATATTGATATATTATTATTAACTAATGTCTATAGTTTCTGTTAGTGTTCACTCTTGGTGTTTCACATTCTATGGGTATTGGCAAATGTACACTGACATGTACCCACCATTACAGCATCTTACAGAGTAGTTTTATTGCCCTAAAAGTTTTCTGTGCTCCATGTATTCATCCCTACCTCCCTAGGAACTCCTGGAAACCACTTATTATTTTATTGTCTTTGATGTTTTGCCTTTTTCAGAATGTTATATAGTTGGAATCATATAGCATGCAGCCTTTGCAGATTTGCTTTTTTTCAGTTAGTAATATGCATTTAAAGTTTATCAATGTCTTTCTATGCCTGGTTACCTCATTTCTTTTTATTTATTTATTTCTATTTTATTTTTAAAATATAAATTTATTTGTTTTAATTGGAGGTTAATTACTTTACAATATTGTATTGGTTTTGCCATACATCAACATGGATCCAACACGGGTATACACGTGTTCCCCATCCTGAACCCCCCTCCCTCCTCCCTCCCCGTACCATCCCTCTGGGTTGTCCCAGTGCACCAGCCCCAAGCATCCAGTATCATGCATCGAGTCTGGACTGGTGATTTGTTTCATAGCATTTCTTTTTACTGCTGAAAAATATTCACCTATGGACCACTCTAATGGTAGAAAGCAAAGAGGAAATAAAGAGCCTCTTGATGAGGGTGAAAGAGGAGAGTGAAAAAGCTGGCTTAAAACTCAACCTTTAGAAAACTAAGATCATGGCATTTGGTCCCATCACTTTATGGCAAATAGATGAGGTTATGGACTCTGTGGGAGAGGGAGAGGGTGGGAAGATTTGGGAGAATGGCATTGAAACATGTGAAATGTCATGTATGAAACGAGATGCCAGTCCAGTTTCAATGCACGATGCTGGATGCTTGGGGCTGGTGCACTGGGACGACCCAGAGGGATGGTATGGGGAGGGAGGAGGGAGGAGGGTTCAGGATGGGGAACACATGTATACCTGTGGTGGATTCATTTTGATATTTGGCAAAACCAATACAATTATGTAAGGTTTAAAAATAAAATAAAATTAATTAAAAAAAAATCACAGAAAGAGATCAGACATGTGGTTATCAAAGGCTGGGTTTGGGGGAAGGGGAATTAGATGAAGATAATTGAAGAGTACAAAAAAAA
>NW_011494769.1:2681535-2682935 GCF_000754665.1 Bison bison bison
AAAAAAAAAAAAAAAAGTGGAAACAGTGACAGATTTTATTTTCTTGGGCTCCAGAATGACTGTGGATGGTGACTGCAGCCACGAAATTAAAAGATGCTTGCTCCTTGGAAGGAAATCTATGACAAACCTAGACAGCATATTGAAAAGCAGAGACATAATTACCTTTGCCAACAAAGGTTCACATAGTCAAAGTTGTAGTTTTTCCATAAGAGATATGAAGTTGGACCGTAAAGATTGGCTGTGGCCCAAAGAATTGAAGCTTTCGAATTGTGGTGCTGGAGAAGACTCTTGAGAGTCCCTTGGACAGCAAGGAGACCCAATCAGTCTATCCTAAAGGAAATCAACCCTAAATATCCATTGGAAGGACTGATGCTGAAGCTGAAGCTATAATACTTTGGCCACCTGATGGGAAGAGCTGATTCACTGGAGAAGACCCTGATGCTGGGAAAGATTGAGGGCAGGAGAATAAATGGGCAACAGAGGATGAGATGGTTGGATGGCATCATCTACACAATCATGAGTTTGAGCAAACTCCAGGAGACAGTGAAGGTCAGGGAAGCCTAGCTACAGTCCATGGAGTTGAAAAGAATCAGACACAATTTAGTGAATGAACAATGGGGAAATTCTGTGGGCTTCTAATTTTAAGCCATGACAAATAGACTATAAACATCCAACATAAACATTGTTCTTATTTAACTTATATGCATAATATATCATGAGAAATACCAGGCTACATGAAGCACAAGCTGAAATCAAGATTGTTGGGAGAAATATCAATAACCTCAGATATGCAGATGACACCACCCTTATGGAAGAAAGTGAAGAGGAACTAAAGAGCCTCTTGATGAAGGTGAATGAGGAGAGTGATAAAGCAGGCTTAAAATTCAACATTCAAAAATCAAAGATCATGCCCTCTAGTCCCATCATTCACGGCAAATAGATGGGGAAACAATGGAAAGAGTCACAGACTTTATTTTCTAGGGTTTTAAAGTCACTACAGATGGTGACTGCTACCATGAAATTAAAAGACAGTTCTCCTTGGAAGAAAAGCTATGACAAACACAGCATATTAAAAAGCAGAGACATTATTTTGCCAACAAAGATCCATGTCACTTCAGTTCAGTTCAGTCACTCAGTCATGTCCTACTCTTTGCTACCTCATTGACTGCAGCATGTCAGGCCCCCATGTCCATCATCAACTCCTGGAGTCTACCCGAACTCATGTCCATTGAGTTGGTGATGCCATCCAACCATCTCATCCTCTGTCATCCCCTTCTCCTCCTGCCCTCAATCTTTCCCAGCATCAGGGTCTTTTCAAATGAGTCAGTTCTTTGCATCAGGTGGCCAAAAATTGGAATTTCAGCTTCAACATCAGTCCTTCCAGTGAACACCCAGGACTG
>NW_011494769.1:2683072-2683346 GCF_000754665.1 Bison bison bison
CTCTTGCCATCTCCTGTTTGACCACTTCCAATTTGCCTTGATTCATGAACCTGACATTCTAGGTTCCTATGCAATATTGCTCTTTACAGCATCAGACCTTGCTTCTATCACCAGTCACGTCCACAAATGGGTATTGTTTTTCCTTTTGCTCCATCCCTTCATTCTTTCTGGAGTTGTTTCTCCACGGATCTCCAGTAGCATATTGGGCACCTACCCACCTGGGGAGTTCCTCTTTCAGTATCCTATCATTTTGCCTTTTCATACTGTTCATGGG
>NW_011494769.1:2683446-2684646 GCF_000754665.1 Bison bison bison
CTGTTAGGTCCATACCATTTCTGTCCTTTATTGTACCCATATTTGCATGAAATGTTCCCTTGGTATCTCTCATTTTCTTGAAGAGATCTCTAGTCTTTCCCATTCTGTTGTTTTCCACTATTTCTTTGCACTGATCACTGAGGAAGGCTTTCTTATCTCCTTGCTATTCTTTGGAAGTCTGCATTCAAATGGGTATATTTTTTCTTTTCTCCTTTACCTTTTGATTCTCTTCTTTTCACAGCTATTTGTAAGGCCTCCTCAGACAACCATTTTTCCTTTTTGCATTTCTTTTTCTTGGCGATCGTCTTAATCCCTGTCTCCTGTACAGTGTCATGAACCTCCATCCATAGTTCTTCAGGCACTCTGTCTATCAGACCTAATCCCTTGAATCTATTTCTCATTTCCACAGTTGTAAGGGATTTGATTTAGGTCATACCTGAATGGTCTAGTGGTTTTCCCTACTTTCTTCAATTTAAGTCTGAATTTGACAATAAGGAGTTCACCGTCTGAGCCACAGTCAGCTCCTTGTCTTGTTTTTGCTGACTGTATGGAGTGTCTCCATCTTTGGCTGCAAAGAATATAATCAGTCTGATTTCAGTATTGAAGATCTGGTGATGTCCATGTGTAGAGTCTTTTCTTGTGTTGCTGGAAGAGGGTGTTTGCTATGACCAGTGTGTTCTCTTGGCAAAACTCTATCAGCCTTTGCCCTGTTTCATTCTGTACTCCAAGACCAAATTTGCCTGTTACTCCAGGTATTTCTTGATTTCCTACTTTTGCATTCCAGTCTCCTATACTGAAAAGAATATCCTTTTGGTTTTAGTTCTAAAAGGTCTTTTAGATCTTCATAGAACCATTCAACTTCAGCTTCTTCAGCATTACTGGTTAGAGCATAGACTTGGATTACTATGATATTGAATGGTTTGCTTCAGAAACTAACAGAGATCATTCTGTTGTTTTTGAGATTGCATCCAAGTACTGCAATTGGACTCTTTTGTTGACTATGATGGCTACTCCATTTCTTCTGAGGGATTCCTGCCCACTGTAGTAGATATAATGGTCATCTGAGTTAAATTCACCCATTCCAGTCCATTTTAGTTCACTGATTCCTAGAATGTTGATGTTCACTCTTGCCATCTCCTGTTTGACCACTTCCAATTTGCCTTGATTCATGAACCTGACATTCTAGGTTCCTATGCAATA
>NW_011494769.1:2684746-2686062 GCF_000754665.1 Bison bison bison
ACTGATTTCCTTTAGGATGGACTGGTTGGATCTCCTTGTTGTCCAAGGGATTCTCAAGAGTCTTCTCCAACACCACAGTTCAAAAGCATCAATTCTTCTGCACTCAGCTTTCTTTACAGTCCAACTCATACATCCATACATGACCACTGGAAAAACCATAGCCTTTACTAAACGGACCTTTGTTGGCAAAGGAATGTCTCTGCTTTTTAACATGCTGTCTAGGTTGGTCATAACTTTCCTTCCAAGGAGTAAGCGTCATTTAATTTCATGGCTGCAGACACCATCTGCAGTGATTTTGGAGCCCCCCAAAATAGTCAGCCACTGTATCCACTGTTTCTCCTTCTATTTGCCATGAAGTGATGGGACTGGATGCCATGATCTTAGTTTTCTGAATGTTTAGCTTTAAGCCAACTTTTTCATTCTCCTCTTTCACTTTCATCAAGAGTCTCTTTAGTTCTTTTTCACTTTCTGCCATAAGGGTGGTGTCATCTGTATATCTGAGGTTATCGATATTTCTCCCAGCAATCTTGATTCCAGCTTGTGCTTCTTCCAGCCCAGCACTTCTCAAGATGTAGTCTGCATATAAGTTAAATAGGCAGGGTGACAATATACGGCCTTGACCTACTCTCCTATTTGGAACCAGTTTGTTGTTCCATGTCCAGTTCTAACTGCTGCTTCCTGACCTGCATACAGACTTCTCAAAAGGTGGGTCAGGTGGTCTGGTCTTCCCATCTGTTGAAGAATTTTCCACAGTTTATTGTGATTAACACAGTCAAAGGCTTTGGCATAGTCAATAAAGCAGAAGTTTTTCTGGAACTCTCTTGCTTTTTCCATGATCCGGCGGATGTGGGCAATTTGATCCTCGGCTCCTCTGGCGTTTCTAAATCCAGCTTGAACATCTGGAAGTTTACAGTTCACATATTGCTGAAGCCTGGCTTGGAGAATTTGAGCATTACTTTACTAGCGTGTGAGATGAGTGAAATTGTGCATTAGTTTGAGCATTCTTTGGCATTGCCTTTCTTAGGGATTGGAATGAAAACTGACCTTTTCTAGTCCCATGGCCACTGCTGAGTTTTCCAAATTTGCTGGCATATTGAGTGCAGCACTTTCATCTTTTAGGATTTGAAATAGCTCAACTGGAATTCCATCACCTCCACTAGCTTTGTTCATAGTGATGCTACCTAAGGCCCACTTGTACTTCACATTCCAGGATGTCTGGCTCTAGGTGAGTGATCACACCATTGTAGTTATCTGGGTCATGAAGATCTTTTTTGTACAGTACTTCTGTGTATTCTTGCCACCTCTTCTTAATATCT
>NW_011494769.1:2686162-2718072 GCF_000754665.1 Bison bison bison
GTTCCTCTTTCAGTATCCTATCATTTTGCCTTTTCATACTGTTCATGGGATTCTCAAGGCAAGAATACTCAAGTGGTTTGCCATTCCCTTCTCCAGTGGACCACAAAGCTAATGTTTTTCCAGTAGTCATGTATGGATGTGAGAGTTGGACCATAAAGAAAGCTGAACCCTGAAGCACTGATGCTTTTGAACTGTGGTGTTGGAAAGGACAATTGAGAGTCACTTAGACTTCAAGGATATCAAACCAGTCAGTCCTAAAAGAAATCAACCCCAAATATTCATTGGAAGGACTGATGCTGAAGCTGAAGCTCCAATACTTTGGCCACCTGATGTGAAGAGGTGAATCTTTGGAAAAAGACTCTGATGCTGGGGAAGATTGATGGTAGGAGGAGAAGGGGAGGACAGAGGATGAAATGTTTGCATGGCATCACTGACTCAATGGACATGAGTTTGGGCAAGCTCTGGGAGATGGTGAAGGACAGGGAAGCCTGGCGTGCTGCAGTCCATGGGGTCGCAGAGTCGGACATGACTGAGTGACTGAACAACAACAATAAGCATCCATATGCAGGCTTTTGTGTGGATGTAAATATTCAGCTCATTTGGGTAAATACTAAGGAGCATGACTTCTGATTATATGGTGAGAGCATGTTTAGTTTTTAAAGAAACTACCAAACTATCTTCCAAGAGTGGCTGTACTATTTTGCATTTCCTCCAATAATAAATGAGTGTTCCTGTTATTTGATATCCACAAAAGCATTTGGTGTTGTTAGTGTTTTGGATTTGGTTATTCTGATAGGCAGGAAGTGGATTTAATTTATTTTTAAAGTAATTTTTAATTTTAGAATGATTTTAGATTTAGAGAAAACTTGCAAAGCTAATACAGAGACTTCCTGTATGTACCTCACCCGGTCTTCCTCATCATTAACACCTTAAATTATCAGGTACATTCCTCAAAATAAAGATCTCAACATTGATACATTAATAGTAGGTAAACTCTAGACTTTATTTAGATTTTACCAATCTTTCCATTAATGTCACACTTTTGTTCCAAGATCCCATTCAGGATACCACATTGCATTCAGTGCATCCTATCTTCTTAATCTCCTTTAATCTTTGACATTTTCTCAGTCTTTTCTAGTTTTCTATAACCTTGGCAGCTTTGAGGACACTGGTCAGACATTTTGTATTATACAATCCCTCAAGTCGGGGTTTAATTGATGTTTACTTGGGATTAGACTGAGGTTATGAGTTTGAGGGAAGAATATCACACAGCCGAAGTGTGCTTCTCATTCTAATCATACAATGGATCATACAATCGTACATGCAATGAACACAACCTGTCAGTACTGATATCCCTTTATTTTGGACTAAGGTAAAGTTTGCAAGATTTCTTCACTGTAGCTGTGCTCTTCCTCCATTTTCATACTTTGGAAGAGAGTTATTAAGACCAATGGGCTCTTGAAGGTTGGGAATTATTTGTATCAGTATGACTCATGTATATTTGTTTTATACTTTGGACTTTGTTGCTAAATTTTTTCCAGCTTTGACCTCTGGAGGCTTGTTTGGGGGAGCTTCCCTGTCTACTTGATCTGTCTCTATCTTCTTGTTTTTTGAGCATTTCCTCACTTTCTGTCACTATAAGCTCTCCAGACTCATTTTGCATTTTCCCTGTTTCAGCTATAGAGTCAGACCATTTCTTCGAGGAGTCCTGGTTCTTTTTATTTTGGAGTGGTATTTATAAAGCAAGATCCAGGTTCCAGTTTGCTCACTGCCACAATGACTTTTTTAAACCGAATAATCACTAAGAATAATCACTAAGAATGCAACATGAAGAAGCACTCTGAAAATCCAACTTTTCTTAAACACTTGAGAAAAGAAAGAAAACTACCATGAATTGTTCTGTTTTATCTAGTGTCTTAGAAAAAACCATACTACATTCCTTAATATTTTTATTTGAAATTTTACTCAGCCCTATTTTGTTCTTTATAAAAATAATTTGTTAAAGAGTGACAGAAACATCAGGAATAGTTGTAAATGCTCATATATCCATTCAGTTTTATTAGTGTAGTGTTGTAGTCATTTTTTAAAGCTGAAATACTATGGTCTTTTGGTATAATTATCTGTACTTCTCTTCTTAAACTTCTGAATACATTTCCTTAGTCTTTACCTATATAAGGTAACCAAAATGAAGTCATTCATTAATTACCTTACTTTTGGAAGTGGTCAATAAAGCAAAGGTAGATGTTTTTCTGGAACTCTCTTGCTTTTTCATTGATCCAGCGGATGTTGGCAATTTGATCTCTGGTTCCTCTGTCTTTTCTACATCTAGTCTGAACATCTGGAAATTCATGGTTCACGTACTGTTGAAGCCTAGCCTGAATAGTTGTGAGCATTACTTTGCTAGTGTGTGAACTGAATACAATTGTGCAGTAGTTTGAACATTCTTTGGCGTTGCCATTCTTTGGGATTGGAATGAAAAGTGACCTTTTTCAGTCCTATGGACACTGCTGAGTTTTCCAGATTTGCTGGCATATTGAGTGCAGCACTTTTACAGCATCATCTTTGGGATTTGAAATAGCTCAGCTGGAATTCCATCACCTCCACTAGCTTTGTTCATAGTGATGCTTCCTAAGGCCCACTTGAATTCGCATTCCAGGATGTCTGGCTCTAGGTGAGTGATCACACCATTGTAGTTATCTGGGTCATGAAGATCTTTTTTGTACAGTACTTCTGTGTATTCTTGCCACCTCTTCTTAATATCTTCTGCTTCTGTTAGGTGCATTCCATTTCTGTCCTTTTTTGTGCTCATATTTGCATGAAATGTTCCCTTGGTATCTCTCATTTTCTTAAAGAGATCTCTAGACTTTCCCATTCTATTGTTTTCCTCTATTTCTTTGCACTGATCCCTGAGGAAGGCTTTCTTATCTCTCCTTGCTATTCTTTGGAACTCTGCATTCAAATGGGTATATCTTTCCTTTTCTCCTTTGCCTTTAAATTCTCTTCTTTTCTCATCTATTTGTAAGGCCTCCTCAGACAACGATTTTTCCTTTTTGCATTTCTTTTTCTTGAGGATGTTCTTGATCACTGCCTCCTGTTCAATGTCATGAATCTCTGTCCATAGTTCTTCAGGCACTCTATCAGATCTAATCCTTTGAATCTATTTGTTACTTCCACTGTATAATCGTAAGGGATTTGATTTAGGTCATATCTGAATGGTCAAGTGGTTTTCCCTACTTTCTTCAGTTTAAGTCTGAATTTGGCAATAAGGAGTTCATGATCTGAGCCACAGTCAGCTCCCGGTCTTACTTTTGCTGAGTGTATAGAGCTTTTGACCTGTGGTGTTGGAGAAGACTCTTGATAGTCTCTTGGAATGCAAAGAGATCCAACTAGTCAATCTTAAAGGAAATCAGTCCTGACTATTCATTGGAAGGACTGATGCTGAAGCTGAAACTCCAGTACTCTGGCCATCTGATGTGAAGAATGGACTCATTGAAAAAGACCCTGATGCTGGGAAAGATTGAAGGCAGGAAGAGAAGGGGACAACAGAGGATAATATGGTTTGATGGCATCACTGATGCAATGGACATGAGTTTGAGTAGGCTTCAGGAGTTGTTGATGGACAGGGAGTCCTGGCATGATGCAGTCCTTGGGGTTGCAAAGAGTCGGGCACAACTGAGCAGCTGAAGTTATTTGGGAGTGGTAATGAAGATGATTCCTATATACGTTAAAAAACATACAGAAAAGGGTAGCACAATTATAGTTTTATGGACAGCCCTACTGAAACCAGTAAAATGGTCTTATGTTTTGAGGAATGAAAACTTACTGGGAATTAGGAAACGTTTTTCCTATGTAGATAAATGTGTGTTTAACACGCTTAAGAAAGAAATGAAATACTGAAGAAATATATATGAAGAAGTCAAATTTCCTGAAATCACATTACTCAGAGATAACCATTTTCAATATTTTAGTCCATTCCAATGTCCATTTAGACCTTTTTTATTTATATACAACCACATTTGGCAGTACACTTAGGCTTGCTTCTGTGTATGCTCAGTCATGTCTAATTCTTTGTAATCCCAGATTGTAGCCCGCTAAGTTCCTGTGTCCCTGGGATTTTTCTGACAAAAGTTCTGGAGTTGGGGTGCCATTTCCTCCTTCAGAAGATCTTCCTGACCCAGGGATCAAACCCAAGTCTCCTGCATCTCCTGCATTGGCAGGTAGATTCTTTACCACTGAGCCACCTGGGAATCCCAGTAGGCTGCTGTTGCTGCTGCTAAATCGCTTCAGTTGTGTCCGACTCTTTGCAACCCCATAGACGGCAGCCCACCAGGCTCCCCTGTCCCTGGGATTCTCCAGGCAAGAACACTGGAGTGGGTTGCCATTTCCTTCTCCAGTGCATGAAAGTGAAAAGTGAAGTTGAAGTCGCTCAGTCGTGTCTGAGTCTTCGCGACCCCATGGACTGCAGCCTACCAGTCTCCTCCATCCATGGGATTTTCCAGGCAAGAGTACTGGAGTGGGGTGCCATCGCCTTCTCCGCCTAATACACTAAGACAGCTTAAATATAAATATAAAGAACTGAGCGACTTCACTTTCACTTGTCCAGACAGCTTAAATATAAATATAAAGTGAAAGTGAAGTCGCTCAGTCGTGTCCAATTCTTTGCGACCCAGTGGACCGTAGCCCACCAGGTTCCACCATCCATGGGATTCTCCAGGCAAGAATACTGGAGTGGGTTGCCAATTCTTTCTCCAGGGGATCTTTACGACCCAGGGATCAAACCCAGGTCTCCCACATTTCAGGCAGGTGCTTTAACCTCTGAGCCACCAGGGAAGCCCAATATAAAAGTATATGTAATGTTACATGAGTGGGACCACATGATGTTTGCTGTTCTGTCTGCGATCTACTTTATTTATTGATAAGAATGGAGATATGTATATGGATATACATATATACCAGTCATTCTAACTCTGTATAATATCCCCAGGAAATTATTATGATATAATTTATTAGATTTCCTATTGCTGGATACTTAAATTGCACCCAAAATATTGTTATTATAAAATATGCAGAGATCAACATCCTTGTTGTCAGTGTATAACCTTAGGGTAAACTCCTAAGGGTAGGATCACAGGGTAAAAAGACATGAACATTTTAACCATGAATAAATACTGTTAGACTGTCCTTTGGAAAGGCTGATAAATGTGCACTCTCATCTTGAGAATATTCTCTTAAAACCTTATCTTTTTTCCTGAGTTTAAAAACACCACATGGTTTAGTGAGGATTTCTTACTTGTCTTGCATGAGTAATCATTCCTCAATTCAGAGATAACCACTTTGAAATCTCCTCACTCATGATTTGAATATTAGTTTTACCCTTGTTCTCCTATTCTCTTCTTTGAGAGTATAAGTGGACATGTTAGACCCCTCTTTTTACCTTTCTATCTCCTGTTATCCATGACTTCGTCTTGCTTTGCTGCATTCAGGATAACTGCTTCAGCTCTACATTCGATTTACTCTGTCTCTCAGCTCTTTCTAACCTAATCTGCTTAATTCATCCCCAGCACTTTAAATTTTAATGATTATAGTTTTTATTTCTAAATGTTCAAATATTTTCTTTCAAGCATTTACCCGCTTTCAGTAGTACCTTTTCCAAATGCATCATGTTATGTGTCCAATAATTTTAATATAGAAAGTTCCTAGGGTTCTAATTCTGTTGTTCTGTTTTTTGTTTTTTATTTATTTATTTATTTTTTGTTTGTTCATTTATTGTCCTGATGACTCTGATGACTCTTCTCTGCGGTAGTTTGTTTCTTGGTTGCATTCTGTTGTTTTGGATGGTGAACTAACGTTTGGCATTGCTTTATCTGTGTAATTCCTTGGGTTCAGTGTACATTTAGAGGAATTTGTGTCTGATTCTGCCAGTTGCTCTGCACTATCAGTTTACTAACTTGGGACTGCTTGAAATTAATTTATCTGCTTGGGGTCTTCAGAACCTCACTGATCATGCAGTTTCAAGTCTAATTTTTTTCCAAGGAGAACTTGGTGTTTGAATTCCCAGGGCAATGTACTTTGTTTTCTACTCAGAGTCCAAGCTGTGCCAGACGTTTCTTGTCTCCTTTTGCGGATAAGCATATTTTTCTTAGACAATTATTTCAGAGATTATAACCCTCCAAGAGTGCTGGTGTATAGAGAGGCCTCAGGTCCTACTCTTCATTTACACAGCTCCAAAACACTGTTTTCTGGCCTAAATGGCCATTTAAACACAAGAATTTTGGTCACCATGCTTAGTAAATAATTCCTGTCATTTCAGGTTTAAGTTACCAATTTCTTTTCCATTTTCTCCCTTAGAGATTTCTTTTCTTATGAATCCAATCATAAAATTTAAAGGATATTTTTGTTGTTGTTTTAAATCTCCACTATTTTTAGTTGTATGTTTTGGAATATTTTTCAGATTACCTAGTGTTGTAAGAAACTCAGGATGAACAAAGTGTGGATTTCAGATATACTTTAGTATAAGTATATCCTAAATAATCCATGGGCCATACTTAGACTAAGAATACTCCTTGTTTATCTTAAATTTAAATTTGACTTGGCATTCTGTATTTTTATTTGCTATATCTGGCAGCTCTAGAACTTAATCTATCATATTGTTGAAAACGGAATTCTGGGTTATATTTTAAGTACAATTTTGAGAAATCAGACATGGGTGACACATTCACTGAGTCATTATACATTTGAGAATATATTTTTTCTTAAATATATCCATTTGTCTCATGGTCACAGTTTTAACTTGGAAATCCTATAGACAATGTTTGAGGGTCTTCACGTTTTTAATTTGAAAAAATCTGAGTCCCTAAGTCTCCCTCCCCCTTTTAAGTGGTCTTTCTAAATGCTTTCTTTATCCTTGCAGTTTAATAACTTAAAATAGACCTGGGGTTCAGCCACATGCTCTGTTTTCTTAGAAGAACCACCTAACAGACAAGTTCCATAAGGATGTCTAATTGCACTAAGGGTTCTAATGGAAAATTCCCAAAGAGAAGCTCCAATGACAACTGAACATCCAAAACTTAATGGTCAAGGTGCGCGACCACTGAATCCCTTTTTGCAAATCTCCCAATTGTGACTTCTGTAGGTTTTGCTTTTAAAAATCCCTCAAAACCTCTAACTCGCTCCATCCGGTCCCATCCCCTCCCCTGGAATGTACTTTTGGTAACAGTTTGCAAACCTTGTGAACAATAAAGCTGTCCTTTTGCTTTAAGGAAATAATAATCTTGATATTGACCATTCTTTATAAGCATTTTCTAAAGCACACTGAATCTTTTTGATCTGTAGTTTCAGGGTGTTTTTTTTTTTTTCACTCATGGGGACATTATATTTTTCAGGGTTTCATTTATTCTGTCCCCTTAGCATATAAAAACACATGTTAGCTTTCCATTTTTCTTCACATATATTTCACTATTTTTAAGTGCTTGACACATTATGAATTCTTATTTTTGTGCAACTGTTCACAGTCCTGTCCTCAACCCTGTCTGGGTTTTCTACATTGAGTCTCTTCTTTGATTTCTTAAGATATATTAATTTTTTTCTTGTCTTGTTGTTTTCCTCACATTTTCCCTTTTTCCCAATCTACTTCCTTTTACCTTATTCCTTATCTTATCTCATATTTGATCTATTACTTCATAAAGTCCAAGTTCTCAATTTTCTTGAGTGTGCAAAGCATTTGCAAGATGTTTGTACTATTTTTGCACTGCATTTTCTCCCAAAATATCATCTATATATGAATTTTATATGTTGTAATTCTTTGTTTCCTTTTTTTTTTCTTTTTGGTGGGAGTAAAATTTATTTGATAGATCTCATTTCTGAGTGGGTCATTTTATCCAACCCACTCTCATTCCGGTATAGGTGCTTGTATTCCTCATGATTTTTCTTTTGTGAATAGGTAGGCACTCAGTAAATTCTTTGTTAGCGTATATGGAGTATCCATAAACCAGTGTTCAGTATTATTTGCTTTGTGTCTCAGATGTCAAAAGGGATGGGAGGAAGAGTAAGGGAATTTTGTTTTTGACACACTTCCTTCTTTCTCCTCAAACATTAATAGAGTTTGGAGATAGGTAAATACCCTAGGCTTCACTTTGTTTTCCTGAATACCTTAGATATTTTCCTGTGTGGTCTATCTGCTTGAACAACACATTTTTTCCCTGCCTCCCTAACTTTGTTGGCTACTGTTTGTTCATTCAACATCACTAGTTATTAGAGAAATGCAAATCAAAACCACAATGAGATATCAGCTCACACTGGTCAGAATGACCATCATCAAATGTCTATAAATAATAAATGTTGAATAGGGTGTAGAGAAAAGAGGACCCTCATACTCTTGGTGGGAATTTAAGTTGGTGCAGCCACTGTGGAGAACCGTATGGAGTTTCCTTACAAAACTAAAAACAGAGCTAGCATATGACCCAGCAG
This sequence comes from Bison bison bison, assembly GCF_000754665.1. NCBI lineage: Eukaryota > Metazoa > Chordata > Mammalia > Artiodactyla > Bovidae > Bison > Bison bison. The sequence goes on from NW_011494769.1 coordinate 2,694,629, forward strand.
TCCCACTAATGTGTATGGGTCTGGTAAAAATGAAAACTTTCATTTGAAAAGATATGTGCACCTCAATGTTCATAGCAGCATTATTTCAAATAGTCAAGACATGGAAACAACCTATGTGCCCATCAACAGAAGATTGGCTTAAGGTGTGGTTTATATGTACACAATGGAATATCGCTCAGCTATAGTAAAGAATGAAACATTGCCATTGCAGCAAAATGGATGTTATGCCTAGTGAGATAAAGCAGTCAGGGAAGGACAAAACTGTACAATATCACTTATATGTGGAATCTAAAATCTAAGATGAATGAATCTATATATAAAACAGAAACTCAAAGACACAGACAACAAACTTGTGGTTACCAAAGGCAAGAGGGATGGGGGAGAGACAAATTAGGAGTGTGGACCTAACAGATATAAACTATTATACATAAAATAGATAAGCAACAGGTATTTACTGTATAGTATAGGGGATCATACTATATGACTCAATGGACTCAGTGGACATGATTTGAGTAAACTCTGGGAGTTGGTGATGGACAGGGAGGCCTGGTGTGCTTGCAGTCCATGGGGTCACAAAGAGTTGGACACGACTGAGCAACTGAACTGACTGATAGGGAATTATACCCAATATCTTGTAATAACCTATAATGGAATATAATCTGAAAAACCCCCCACATGAACCACTATGCTATAACCTGAAACTAATGCAATATTGTAAATCAACAATACTTTAATAAAAAATAAAAATAAATAAAGAACATATAAACATTTCCTTCTATCAGATTTGAAAAGACAAAATGTACTAACAGTATCGGCCAAGTGTGGGAGGAGTATGGTACAATATTTTTATAGGCAGTCTGGCAACATTTACCTTGATTCTTATGTTCTCACTCAGCAGTTTCAATATAGGGAATTTATCCTGTTTAAATAGTTTATAGAATGTAAGGACATTTGTTCAAGAGAGTTCAATTGCAGAAGTGTTTACAGTAGTAAAGAACTGTTAATAGGCTAGGTGTCCATCAACAGACGACTGGTGAAATAAATTACCATACACTCATCAATGAAATACCATGCAATCAGGAAAAGGAATGAAGGAGTGGTGTACGTACAGATATGAAACAATGTCCATGGTATTTCATTAAGTGTGGAAGTAGGGTAAGTATAAAATGGTATGCACAAGAAAAGTTTTTCTTTGTTGTTAAAAAACCATTTTAAAATTCTTGAATTTTATAAGCTTCTATAGCTCCCCAAATTAAAAGGTAAAGATATTCTAGTACAGAATAAAAAAAAGATAAAAATATTAGCTAAAATGAACACTTAAGATTTTATTATGGTGTTCTGGAATACTCAAGTGACTTGAGAGCAGAATTGAAGAATGAAGAGAAAGAAAACCATTGGAATTTGGTCTCCATCTTCAGCTGAACACCAACTGCCCTTTGGAACAGACACAGAGGACTTATGCACGGGTCTGGCCATAGGTCCACTCTGAGAGCACCCTCCTCTCCCCACATCTCTCACCAAGTTCCAGCCACTGTTTTTTCCCCTCCTGTTTTCTAATATGCCAAATTTATTCCTAACTCTTGCCTTTGTGCTATTTATCCTGCCTTTAATGCTGTTAGAGATCTTTGCATGGTTGGCTTCTTATCCATCAAGTCTCAGCTAAAATATCACCCTTTCAGATAAAAGTTCCTTACCTGACCTCAGATTCATTTACTTTTATTTTCTTCATATCATTCTCCGAAGATATCTTATTTGTCTGTCTATTTGTAATTGTCTGTAACCCCCTGCCAATGGTAGGTGCCTACTGTTTTATTTACCACTATACTTTTATGACTCCCCCATAGCTCAGCTGGTAAAGAATCCGCCTGCAATGCAGGAGATCCTGGTTCAATTCCAGGGTTGGGAAGATCCCCTGGAGAAGGGAACAGTTACCCACTCCAGTATTCTGACGTGACACTTTCATGATTCAGAATAGTACTCAGTGTACATGTGCATGCTAAGTTGCATCAGTTGTGTCCAACTCCTTGTGGCCCTATGGACTATAGCCCACCAGGCTCCTCTGTTCACGGAATTTTCCAGGCAAGAATGTTGGAGCGGCTTACCATGCCCTTCTCCAGGGGATCTTCCCAACCCAGGGATTGAACTCACATCTTGAACATCTCCTGCATTGGCAGGCAGGTTCTTTACTACTAGAACCACCTAGTATTCAGAATAGTACTTGATGTACAGGTGTACAGTAGGTGCCTAATATTTATTGAGTAAATAAATGAAGGAATGGTTAACAAATAATCATACATCTAAGTGATTAGTCTCATTCTTCTGTCTGGTCCCAGATTGGGCCTTTAGGAAATTCTGGGATGTCCACTTCAAAAGCTGCGTGCAATAGCAAACCTCTGTTCCCACTGAGTGAATATGGCAGGAAAGCTTTTCTGTTTTTCTGTTTGCAGGGGTAGGGCGATGAGGTGATAGTGGTGGTAGTGACAACAGAGGTAGTGTATCCCATTCAGCACGTACCCCAGCCTGACTTCTGGGAATTCTCTGTCTCTCCTTCCACTTAACCCAAGTCTGCTAATTCCAACTGGGTTCACAACTTGGGTAAAACACTATCATGTCTATAGCTTAAAATTACATAAGTTCAGAATACAGCCAATCCAGTTAACAGTTAGAATAAGAGACCAGTGGCTATTTGTTCATTTCTTTCCTAGCGTGTACTTCTTCTTCCTTTCTAATATTATTCTGAATGTCCAGACTATGACATTTGAATGATATTGACTCAGCTTACAGACTGAAGCTCAATTTAGGAATGGACATGTAACACTGGCTTAAGTCGATGAATCTATTACATTTCTGTGGCCTTATCAATTGGAACAGAATTGAGTATGTGATCTAAACTAGATCAATGAAAGTAATTCAGTATTTTTGATGTGAAAATTAAGCTATGGATTCCTTCATTTCTACCTGTGCTTTCGGTATGGAGATATAAAGTCTGTAACTGCAATGGCAATAAGAAGAGAGATAGGAGCTGCTAAAAGACCATATCAGGATGTAGTAAACCCAGGGGAAGTAGACTAAGAGATGGAACCCAAATATATTGTGTGGATACAGGATCAAGCTGTATCTGAAGTGAGATCTATTCAATTTCTATATCCTGAAGTCAAATACTCTTAATGAACATCAAGACATAGATCCTAAGTTGGACACTATTTCCATCTCTGGTATTTGGGGTATAACCTGTTGCAGACAATGTCAGTGCTCTGCCCAGAAACCCTTTTCCTCTGTGTACTCACCCTTTGGTGTAATAGCCATATTCTCTTGGGCTACCAGAGTCAATTAGCCCACAAGTAGCAGAGACTGTGTAGTCCAGAGATAGGGAAGTCCATTTCCTTGCCCCAACTGAGACAGCTCTATGGCAAAATGTGTACTCCAGAGTTCTCCTGAGGCTGTGCTCTGCTAGCCTTCCTTCCATTTCCTATTTGTACTTCATTTACATGAACCCCTTGCATACACATTTTCATCTCAGGGTCTGATTCTAAGACATCTCAGTGTGTGTGCAAGGATTATTCATTGGCAGAAAGGGTCTAAAAAGACCTTTTGTTTTGTTGTTCAGTAGCTAAGTAGTTGTTCAGTAGCTAAGTCGTATCTGACTCTTTGTGACCCCATGGACTGCAGCATGACTGGCTTCCCTGTCCTTCACTATCTCCCAGAGTTTGCTCAAACCCATGTCCATTGTGTCAGTGATGCCAGTCAGCCATCTCATCCTCTGTTGCCCCTTCATTCTCTTGTCCTCAATCTCTTCCAGTGTCAGGGTCTTCTCCAGTGAATTGGCTCCTCCCATCAGGTGGCCAAAGTATTAGAACTTCAGCTTCAGCATCAGTCCTTCCAATGAATATTCAGGGTTGATTTCCTTTAGGATTGACTAGTTGGATCTCCTTGCTGTCCAAGGGAGTCTCAAGAGTCTTCTTCAGCACCACAATAAGAAAGCATCAATTCTTTGGTGCTCAGCCTTCTTTATGGTCCAACTCTTATATCTGTGCATGACTACTGAAAAAACCATAGTTTTGACTAAATGGACCTTTGTTGGCAAAAGTATATGATGTCTCTGTTTTTTAATACGCTGTCTAGGTTGTCATATCCTTCCTTCCAAGGAGCAAGTATCTTTTAATTTCATGGCTGCAGTCACTGTCTACATGATTTTGGAGCCCAAGAAGAGAAAATCTGTCACTGTTTCTACTTTTCCTTCATCTATTTGCCATGAAGTGATGGAGTAAGATGCCATGATCCTAGTTTTTTGAATGTTGAGTTTTTAAGCCATTTTTTTCACTCTCCTCTTTCACCATCATCAAGAAGCTCTTTAGTTCCTCTTTCAGTTCAGTTCAGTTCAGTTGCTCAGTTGTATCTGATTCTTTGCGACCCCATGGACTGCAACATGCCAGGCCTCCCTGTCCATCACCAACTCCCAGAGTTTACCCAAACTCATGTCCATTGAGTTGGTAACGCCATCCAACCATTTCACCCTCTGTCATCCCCTTCTCCTCCTGCCTTCAATCTTTCCCAGCATCAGGGTCTTTTCAAATGAGTCAGCTCTTTGCATCAGATGGCCAAAGTACTGGAGTTTCAGCTTCAACATCAGTTCCTCTTTACTTTCTGCCATTAGAGTGGTGTCATCTGAATATCTGAGGTTATTGATAATTTCTCCTGGCAATCTTGATTCCAGCTTGTGATTCATCCAGCTCGGCATTTCACATGATGTATGGGCTACCCACTCCAGTATTCTTGGGCATCCCTGGTGGCTCAGATGGTAAAGAACCCACTTGCAATATGGGAAACCTGGGTTCGATCCTTGGGTTAGAAAGGTCCCCTGGAGAAGGGAACAGCTACCCACTCTAGTATTCTGGCCTGGAGAATTCCATGGACTGTATAGTCATGCGGTCACAAAGAGTTGAACATGACTGAGCGACTTTCACTCACTCACTCTGCATATAAGTTAAGTAAGCAGGGTGACAATATACAGCTTTGACACACTTCTTTCTCAGTTTTGAACCAGTCCTTGTTTCATGTCTGGTTCATGATAAGAGAAGTTTTTCTTTGGCTAATATGAATTGGCTCCAGAGAGAGCCTGACTGTAAGACAATCTTACAGACTCTTCTCAAAAATTCAGTGTTGAGTGTGTTTATTTCCCAGAGTGTACCATGTTTTAAAACTTCAAATTGGTAAAAACATAGTATTTCAGATTTTAGCTTTTTAAAATAAAGAATTATTTTGTAAATACTTGAATTCTTACATACCAAAGTCAGTGCTTATACCATTACTCTTTCCCACAGTGGGAGATTTGCTGTCTGAGTTGTAGGAAAATATACTGTCATTGCTGGATATTCAACTTAGAAATTATTGATCGTGCTTTCAAAGTTTTAACTCGTGGTATGGAATAATTTCTTAGTTAAAAAGAAGCAACCAAAAGAACCATGTGACTAATAGTTTACTGAAATAAGACCACCACATATGCCAATTTTAATGTGTGATTAGATAGAATTTTAAAAACTACGTGCTTTTTAATCTAATATTTTTATAGAACCACAAAGACCTTTGGTTTAAGTGTTATATTCTTAGGCTCGTTATATGTATAAACATTAGATGCCACAAATCTGACATATTAAGCCAGCATTACACTTTCCATGGAAAACTAATCATTTTATTTTATAAAGTTTACTTTTATGTGGTCAAAACTCAGAAATTTCAGGCTAGATTTTGGTGAAATTTCTCAAATAGGAATTTTGCATGGTTAAAAAGTGATAATTATGGCCCATTCAATCTCTTAAAGGAATTTGCCATATTGTAATCACATTTTAAAAAAGCTTGTGTTGCTGGTATTTAAGTATTTACTATTTATATGTATTATATATGTGTTAAAATGGCAATTTACTCAGAATTTTGATGTTCTATAGACCATCACTACTTATAAGCTGATATAATTAGATGGGTTTAGATTCCTATTAGTAACAGGAATAGTTTCTTTAATTAAATAATACAACTTGGAAGTCATTTAGTTATTCAATATCTTCAAGACCTGGATTATTACATACTGCTTCCTGGGACACACTTTATATATTCTGTTAATAAACACTATTTGAAGTTCAGAGTGGAAAAAAATGGATGGGAAAACAATAAGTGGTTCACCCAAATTATATCATCTCGTGAGCTGTTGAGAGCACTGGACCTGAGAATTCGCAGGTGAATAGTAAAGTGGTTAAGAAAGTCTTGGAGAAGGCAATGGCACCCCACTCCAGTACTCTTGCCTGGAGAATCCTATGGACGGAGGAGCCTGGTAGGCTGCAGTCCACGGGGTTGCTAAGAGTCGGATACGACTGAGTGACTTCACTTTCACTTTTCACTTTCATGTACTGGAGAAGGAAATGGCAACCCACTCCAGTGTTCTTGCCTGGAGAATCCCAGGGGCGGCAGAGCCTGGTGGGCTGCCGTCTGTGGGGTCACACAGAGTCGGACACGACTGAAGTGACTTAGCAGCAGCAAGAAAGTCTTAGGGACATTTGAATAAAATGCTACTTGTAAGTGGTATAAAAATTATACTCATCTGTGAATTTCACTAGTGAATATCATGCTTTTGATAAAATATAATTAGGAAAGTTTTCTATCTAAGATTCATAATGTTGCAAATATAATACTAATGTAAGAAAAAACATTGCCTTTATGGTTAGACGTGAGCTAAAATCCATTTTTTCTCTATTGTCAGTTTGTGTGATCTTGGACCACCTAGTTAACATCCTGTCTTATTTTGATGATATTAAAAAGGGGATTAAAATATCCTCTGTGGAGGGTGATTGTGAAGACTGTGTGAGCTAATGTATGGAAAACACCAGATTTGTAATTGGCTCCCAATAAATGATGCCTATTATAAGTAATGCTCAAAATCCTCCAAGCCAGGCTTCAACAGTATGTGAATCGTGAACTTTTAGATGTTCAAAATGGTTTTAGAAGAGGCAGAGGAACCAGAGATCAAATTGCCAACATCCGTTGAATCACTGAAAAAGCAAGAGAGTTCCAGAAAAACATCTACTGCTTTATTGACAATGCCAAAGCCTTTGGTTGTGTGGATCAAAACAAACTATGGAAAATTCTTAAAGAGATAAGAATATCAGACCACCTGACCTGCCTCCTGAGAAATCTGTACGCAGGTTAGGAAGTAACAGTTAGAAACGGACATGGAAAAACAGACTGGTTCCAAATCGGGAAAGGAGTACGTCAAGGCTGTATATTGTCACCCTGCTTATTTAACTTATTTGCAGAGTACATCATGCAAAACGCCAGGCTGGATGAAGCACAAGGTGAAATCAAGATTGCCAGGAGAAATATCAATAACCTCAGATATGCAGATGACATGACTCTTATGGCAGAAATTGAAGAAGAACTAAAGAGCCTCTTGATGAAAGTGAAAGAGGAGAGTGAAAAATTTGGCTTAAAACTCAATATTCAGAAAACTAAGATCCTGGCATCCGGTCCTATCACTTCATGGCAAATAGATGGGGAAATAATGGAAACAGTGAGACTACTTTTTGGGCTCCAAAATCACTGTACATGATGACTTCAGCCATGAAATTAAAAGATGCTTGCTCCTTGGGAGAAAAGTTATGACCAACATAGACAGCATATTAAAAAGCAGAGACATTACTTGTCCAGCAAAGGTCCATATAGTCAAAGCTATGGTTTTTCCAGTAGTCATGTATGGATGTGAGAGTTGGACTATAAAGAAAGCCGAACACCAAAGAATTGATGCTTTTGAACGTGGTGTTGTAGAAGACTCTTGAGGGTCCCTTGGACTGCAAGGAGATCCAACCAGTCCATCCTAAAGGAAATCAGTCCTGAATATGCATTGGAAGGACTGATGCTGAAGCTGAAACTCCAATACTTTGGCCACCTGATGTGAAGAACTGACTCCTTGAAAAAGACCCTGATGCTGGGAAAGATTGAAAGTGGGAAGGAGAAGGGGATGACAGAGGACAAGATGGCTGGATAGCATCACCAACTCAATGGACAAGAGTTTGAGTAAGCTCCGGGAGTTGGTGATGGACAGGGAAGTCTGGCATGCTGCAGTCCATGGGGTTGCAAAGAACTGGACACGACTGAGCCACTGAACTGAACTGTTTGTTGTTTTTATTATTGATAGAAAACTCTTTAGATTAGAAAACTGCTTAGGGGTTGAATGTTACTCTTGATCCATAGTGATACTAGTCAAACTGGAATGGTTGATAAAGATTTACAGATTGTTCACATGACTTTAGATGCAGTTGGCTTCTTTGTCAACATCCATAAAATTCAAATCAGTAGTCATTTTTCAGTACCTTGTATGTGCATGGCATATTTAGGTACTAATAGAATTCAAGAGAGCTTTACCTCCAAATAGTTTACAAGGAAGCAGGCAATAGATAAGCCTAAAGCAACCTATCATATAAGACAAAGCAAGATAAATACTCATGTTTTTAAAGAAACAGTTATTCTCTGTTTTAGGAGTCATAAAGGGGGAATATGAAAGAAAAGAGCATTTGCTACCATCTTTTATTGTGATGTTAATACAGATGAGAGAGGGAAATCTTTGGCTATGCAGCTAACAAATGGCTCAGTGGTAAAGAATCTGCCTGTCAGTGCAGGAGACACGGGTTCAATCACTGGTTGGGGAAGATCCCACGTGCCACAAGGCAACTAAGCCCGTGTGCCACAACTATTCAGCTTGTGTTCTAGAGCCCGTGCTGTGCAACAAGAGAAGCCACTGCAGTCAGAAGCCCGTGCACCACAGCTAAAGAGTAGCCCCCATTCACCACAACTAGAGAAAAGCCTGTGGAGCAATAAAGACCCAGCACAGCCAAAACAACTTTCTTAAAATAAAAAGAAAATGAATGGAAGAGGCAGAATTAAAACTCTGTCTGTCCAATCCCCAAGTTTATGCTTTCAAGTTCTATACTAAACACTACACACTGTTTCAGATGCTATAGTTTTCATATTGTATTTATGATTAATATTGGTTTCCTTGGTTTTGAATGGATACACTTCATTATTGTTTGACTGCTTGGGTTTTCCTCAGCAATTACACTTTGATGATAATCCTTATATTGAATATCTACTAGTTTCTAACTTGAAAAGCCAGCACAGAAGGAGTGATTGCAAGCAGTAAATGAAGCCATGCTGTCAGGGTTGTGTGGCAAGAATTACTTACTGTTCACAAAATCACTTTATTGACAGTAGCTGCCCTTCTTCACTAATGGGTAGCATTTTATTAAGACATTTCAGTATGTTTCCTGCTTTAATTAGCTATGCAAATGGTACATCACCTTTAGGAGCAAGTATAATACTACTGAGAACTGAGCTCCTTCGGAAGGAAATTCCCAGATCTGCAATTCAATAATAGATTATCTTGAAGAAACTTTTTATATTTTGGGTGGCTCTCTTCATCTTCTTGGAAATTTGAGAATTAGACAATGTTGCTTAAACAATTATGTCATTTAATTGCTTCTATTTTGCATCATAATTATTCACATACTACTTTTTTTTGCCTTACCAATGTAAGCTACTTCAAGGCAGTAGCTGAAGTAGTATCTTCACCTAACCAACAATTATTGAACAAATGACCCATAAAACTGAAATGTTTCCAATGAATGTTTGTATGTATAATGTTCAAGAGAAACAGCAGTATTGGATTATAATTCAGTACAGTGATGAAAGTTTTGAGGAGAAAACACTTTCCAGCTTTTAAACTCCTCGAAGGTAGAAGCTATATACATATGTCAATATTTTTATGCTCACATCAGAGTGGAATATACCAAATGATGTTTAATTAATGCTTTTGAGTCAGTATAAAATGAGAATGATTCATAATACAATTAACATTTTTAAAAGTTCCAGGGGCTTCCCTGTGGCTCAGTGGTAAAGAATCTGCCTGCCGATGAAGGAGACACATGTTCAATTCCTGGTCTGGGCAGATCCCACACACCTAGGAACAACTAATCCTGGGTGCTGTGACTAATGAGCCTGTGCTCTAGAGCCCAGAAGCCACAACTATTGAGCCCATGTGTCCCAATTACTGAAGCCCACACACTCTAGAGCATGTGTGCCACAAGACAAGCCACCAGAATGAGAAGCCTGAGCACCGCGTCTAGAGAGTAGCCCTGGCTCGCCACAACTGGAGGAAAGCCTGCATAGCAATGAAAACCCAGCACAGCCAAAAATAAAAATAAATAAATAAAAATTTAAAAAAGCCAAACTACAGGCTTTCTATGGCATTCTGCTCCCTGCCCTCTTTTTCTTCCTCCCTGGGAACTTGAAGAGTCCATAGAATGACTTCTTTAGACGCTAAGCTTTCTCCATAGCACTGTACTGTGAAACCTTTTTCTCCTACTGAAAGCTGGAGGGAGCTTCCTGATGATTGATTGGCGAGGTGTCCCCTGGACACACTGGTGCAAACACCATGCAGCCACTGATTGATGTGCTCGCTCTTTCACGAACACATTCATTTTCTCTTCTCTAACTCACACAATTTATTCATCCCATGATGCATTCATTTATGCATCCATTATCAATGTCTTTCAATTTCTAAGCAGGTGAAAAGATGAAAAGCTAATGCTTATAAGGTTATAAGGCTTATAAGGCAGGCTGATCTGAAGTAAAAGAACTGATCTCAACATACATCCAGAAGAATAGCTCCTTCAGGCTTTCTTTTACTCTGATTAATCACAAATTTAAAACAACTTTGGAATTAGGAAAGAAGATAGCGTGTGATGAGGGAGTAAAGCTAGACTTCTACTATACACTTGGGTTGAGTCAGCTATATACACCAGGGCTACAATGGGGATCAGGAGACCAAAATTCTAGTTAGGGTCCTATCATTACCTATGAACTTGGGAAGGTAAATTAAGCTTCTTGGAGATCAGCTTGCTTATGTGTAAAATGTGAGGACTGAACTAAATGGCTCTGAAAGTTCCATCTAGCTACAATATTCTATGATTTCTCAACTGCCACTAACAGGTAGTAACATCGTGAAGAAATCTGATACTCATAAGAAATTTAGAGCAAAGTCAGTACACTACTGGGGAGAGGTGGATAATGGTACACATCATTAATGTGGTTTAAATATGAACATGCCCATCAGGAAAAAAATCGACAATTTATAAAAGAATCCATCATATAATTCAAGAGTCTATTAAACCAGAAACATGTCTCCAACTCACACATAATTTAGGGGTAAACAATAGTCTTACGAATATTTCTGGGTCATTGTTTACATTGGTGTAAGGAAGAGAGATTATGAGGGAAAGTAGAAATTCAGTTTAAAACCTGGTTAGCTTCTGGGTTTACAAACCAGAGAAAGCCTAATCTGATGCTTTTATTTTCCAAGAAGACTTATTTCCATGTAGCTTATCACTTCAATGAACTGCAGAACAGCTCTTTCAAATCAACTAAATCAACACATTTTAACTTTTCATGCAATTAAGCATTTTTGAAATGTTTTACTTCAAGAGCCTCCCACAATAAAATAACTTACAGTGTTATCTATAAGAAATTAAAATCAGTTAAGAAGGCTTAAGGAATGGGACTTAGGACATTCAGAAGCAAATGCAAAGAGAGACTGAGAGATAAGTTTCATTAACAGTTTAAAATATACCGGTGAACATTAATTCTTCAACCACTAATTCAGATAATATTTGTTGAGCTTTTAATTGTCAGGTACAATCTGTTGTTGATTTTGTGCATTCACCTATCCTTACTAGAGATGGCACAGATTCAGACAATAATTTGTATATTGTGGTATCAGTTCCCATGCTCCACCAGTTTCCCTGTCAGAATCTCCCTTTTGAATAGTATTTTTCTTCAAAGCCCTGTCTGTCTTTTACTGAGCAATGGGATTAGTGCCAGACTTCGGTAAGCAATTTGTTCATCCTTGGAGAGCACATTTGCACTACCCCATGATACAGGCATTTAAACGATTTTATTCCTTCACCTGTGTTGAACATTAAGGGGGTAAATTTTCAGTCCAGGGATTTGGCTTTAAAACTTCAATTGATGTTAATGAGAATTGGTAATGAGCCCCTTCTTCTTAATTAGCGGCACCATACCTGTGACTGTAGGAGGCATGGTTCAGACGTGGGGAGCTTAACGAGGTGATAACAAGGAGAAAATGTTTAAGCCTGGCTTTTGGCCTGGTCCATACTTCACTATGCAAACATACTTTAGGAGCTGATGCTTTAAACTAAATTTATTACCTGGCTTTTATGGCCCTGTAGACCTTCCCTAAGAACAATCTGTCTTTTCTATAAAAATATTCTTGTTCCATAGAAAAAGAGTGACATGGAAGAAGCTAAATCAAAGGAGTAAGAATAGGATCAGATTTTCTATCCTTGTTCATGCAAAGCAAATCTGATGTTGAAACAAACTATTTCTTGCTGTTCTGTTTGCTTCAGTTAAAGAATACTACAGTTTATAAACCTCAATCCACACTAAGGGGCAAAATTCCTTTTTTTAGGTAAATTGAACCTCTAAATATCATTCAAGATATTACAGGGACGATTTAAGGAAAAAAGAGTCTGACTTTTATAACATCTTTCCTTGAATATTATATGCTTATTTCTGGAACGTGGGTAAAAACACAAGTTTTGATCTTGCATATTCTATCTACTTGAGATGCTTCTTAACTGCTTCAGCACATGACCTAATCCAGGAAGAATAGAATGATCACAGAATAATAAAATTTTCACTGCACCTAGAAAAGGACATAAAAGTTGGATTATTGATTCTGTTTGAATGATGTGCTATAATTTCATACGCCAACAGAGTGGAGCACAAATCCTGTCCTGCCAGCTTTCATTACTGGAACTCACTTTCTCGCCACCAACTAACTTCTATCAAGTCACAAAATAAATCTGGATTTCTTAACTTACCGATAGTGAATCTCTTTAGTCCCAAGTATTTAATAGGAAATTCAGGACTATAGTAGATCTGCTTCAGTGGGGACAGGACGTGCATGAGTGCTTGCTCAGTTGCTTCAGCCGTGTCCAATTCTTTGCCACCCTGTGGACTGTAGCCGGACAGGCTCCTCTGTCCATTGGATTCTCCAGGCACGAGTGCTGGAGTGGACTGCCAGGTCCTCCTCCAGGGGATCTTCCCGACCCAGGGATCGAACCCGTCATTGAAGGTGGATTCTTTATCGCTGAGCCAATGATGAAGCCCCTCGAATAGGAAGGGAAATACTCAACTGCAGATCTGTTGCTATTTCTCTAGTTTTCAGTCATTTTCATGCCGAAAAGAAAATAACATGCATGCGATTTCTCAATCTTTATCTCTTTGGCCCCTTGATATATGTTTCTGATTTTTTGAACTGGTTTCACTATGCTAGTTTAAAAAGTATTAATAATAAAAGTAAAAAAAAAAAACCCTGTGCATTAAAACAATAAATAAAAAATAGGTAAAGGTCAAAGTGGTCAGGATTGATCACTGCATCTTCTGTTTTGCTTAGCAGTCATGCATTCACAGACCCAAATTTGAAACCTGGATTAACTAACAGTTAAATTTTACTGAATTTTAAGGGGAAAATGTGGATGACAGTATAAAATCAATGGTAAACAGTAAAAAAGGCATAAAACATCAGTTTGTCCATGACATAATTAAGGACATACATTAAAAAATACATTAGAAATATACATGTTACCAAAGGAATATGTTATGCAAATGACAAACTCTCTGACTTATATAAATGACCAGACTTTTGTGACACAAATAATATATACCAATGAAATTAGAATTTTATCCATTCAAGAGGAGCTGTTTATATAATTCCCAATAATGATCATATATTTAAAGGGCAAATAATTCTCAAAGTTTTATGCATTATAATTTTTCTTCCTTCTTCTAGTAATACCTCTAATGAAAACATATCTAAAGTATCAAAATTAACAATGAATAAAGATGATGAGCATGGAGGACTACAGGAAATTAATACCACAAAATTCCAGATCTTTGGAGTATCTTATAATCATTTGAAGAAATAGTCCATATCATAAAGAGGTTAATATAGTGGCTGAACAAATGAAAATTGTGCTTCTTGTACTGAAAAACAGGATGGCCTACATATTTGCAGGGACTACAGCCTCTAACTTCATGCCTTGAGAAAGCAGTCTCTTATGAACCATATTTATTAGTGGATGAAGTTACTCTACTACCTGGAGAAAACCTGGCATACTATAGGGAGTTAGAAAAGACCTGTGATTAGAGAAAAAATATCTAGATTGAAAAAGCTGAGTATTAAGGTTAAAAGAGGTTCGGGAATGAGAGAAGTTTTCAAGGTCATGTTTCCTTTTCAAGGTATAAATTCCTTTCCAAAAAAAAAAAGAAAGAAATCTTAGAAATACTTAAGGAGATACATGGTATAAATCTATATTCCTGGGAGTAACAAAGGCATGGATAAATTATTTTATGTAAAATCCTTTATGGTATAATTCTTTATGGGCTTCCCTGATGGCTCAGCTGGTAAAGAATCTGCCTGCAATGTGTGAGACCTCGGTTCAATCACTGAGTCAGGAAGATGCCCTGGACAAGGGATAGGCTACCTACTCCAGTATTCTGTCCTGGAGAATTCCATGGACTGTATAGTCCATAGGGTTGCAATGAGTCGGACACAACTGAGCAACTTTCACTTTTCACTTTTATGGTGTAATGAATAATTATTAAAACTTTTAAGACCTTCCACAGTCTTTATATTGGTTATTTTTTACCTCTCGTCTCTCTGCAGGACAGATTTATAATCTTGGTACTGCTTAAATAGAGTGGACAGTAAAAAGTAATATGCGGCTCCAATCTGGGAGTTAAGAACAACTTTAAAAATAGCTTAGGGACTTCTCTGGTGGTCCAGTGACTGAGACTTTGCCTTCCAGTGCAGGGGGCATGGGTTTGATCCCCAGTCAGGAAGTTGAGATCCCACTTGCCTTGTGGTCAAAAACAGAACATGAAACTGAGCAATACTGTAATAACTTCAATAAAGACTTTTAAACTGGTCCACATAAGAAAAAATCTTTTAAAAAATAGCTTATTAATTCTGAGTATGGAGCTGATGTCGTTTCTGCTATCATTTAAGTTTGTGTAATGTGTCAGGGAATGGGGAAAACTGGCATGATATAAAATTAGATGAAAACACTGATAAGCACAGGATGAGATAACAGGAAGAACAGTCAACCATCTTCTGATAAAACTGTAGAAGATATAAGCTAACGGCTTAACATCTCCAGAAGACTAGAGCTTCTTGGATCTTCAAACGGAAGGCCATTTCCAGAAGGAGTCCCACAATAGGGAAGAGAGGCTTATTGATAAAATAGGTAACTTAAAATGTCAGTTTCTTTGGTATTTAATAAACATCAAACTAAGAGTTTGGGGTTATTGTTCCACTAATGTTCATTTAACATGGCAGCTCAAATTTATGCTACATGCCAATATAGTCTCATGATTTTGAAGGCACAGGAAACAAATTATGCAAAAATTCTTATATGGTATTTTATAACTGATATTGCTGAATATATTTTTACATCTCTTTTTAGAATGAAATTAGAATAATGGTGTTTTAAGTACTGTGTATCTAAATCTCATTAAACATTGGCTATGTGTTATTTGTGAAAGAATCTGGAAATACAAAGACAACAAGCAAGATTCAGCATCTGAGAAACTCAGAATGAGAAAGGAGGAGGAGAGTAGAGAAAAGCACTGAAATAATAAATTAATAAAAATATTAGAAGTGCTTTAGCTGAGCCATTTTGTAAAACTTGTGGTCATGCAGATAGGAAACAACTCTTCACTATGATTTTTAATTTTGCATATGGCATTTTATGCTTAATTTTTAAACACGTATTTCCATATATTTCCAGTAAGTCACTTGGTGAGTTATTCACTTTTGATCTTCATGACTTGTATCAAGCAATCCATACATATATTCAATTAATTCTTCTGAAGAAGAAGGTCATGGTTGTAAAACTGATGGTGGGCTGTTGACACCTGGGTGTTTCTTTTAATAAAAGAATTTTGAAAAATAGTGTGTTTCTAAAACTAAATTGAATCACCATTTACACAACCTCCCAAACTATACATGCCAGCCTTATCCCTGATTTCCCCATTTTTAAGTTCCTCTTCCCCTAATCAGCTGGTCATGGCTTCTTGTCAGTTCTTCCTCAGACTTGTCTCCAATCTGGCAGAGTCCTCTCTGTTCCCACCGCCACTGCCTCAGTCCAGACTCCCGCCATGTTTTCCTGCCTCCTTTCGCTCATGTCTTCCCAGCCCCAGCTGTCAAGTTTCCTTTCTAAAAAACAAGGCCAATCATGTCACATTCATACATAAAAATTCTCTGCTCGTTTTGCAATCTGAAGGATAAAACTCAGCCTTCTGACCGTGGATACAAAGACCTTCGCCTTGGGCTGCAACCCACCCTGCCAGCCGTGCCACATGCCCTTGCCACATCCAAGACCCTATGTCCTGGATACACTAGTCTGCTTCACAGAAAACAAAATTGTCCTGTCTCTTTGGAGTTTTCCTGTTTCTTTCTTCCTCTGGAAGTTTCTGAGGCATCCAATAGCTTGTTAGCTACTAAGTATAATCTTTAGTGTCTTCTTGAGTTGGCAATAGACTTGTGTCGTCAGCATTCCCATACTGCTTTGGATCTTGTCTTTATAGCTGTCTTCACCATTTTGCTCAGTAATATATCAGCTTTACTTATCTGTTTCCACTTATTTCTGCCTTATCTTACTGACTCACAATTCTAGCTCCAACTGGGCCTCATGCACAGTTTAATACACATATACATCCATCAAACCAAAGTAAGTGAAACTATGGCATTGGTCTCAATAGTAACACTGAGAATATTGCCATTAATAAATAATACCAATAGAAAATACTTACATAACAATGTGACAGACACTGTTCTACGTATATTAGCTCACTTAATCCCCATGCCAAAAGGTGCTATTATTACCTCCGTTTATAGAAGAGGAAATTGAAACATAGAGAAATTATTTGCCAAAGGACATTCAAGTACTCCCAAATTTCTGTGAATAATGCTCATTGGTTTTAAAAGAAATAAGCATATAAACAAACAAGCAAAGATCCTGTGTTCAAATTTTTTTTTTTTTGGAAATCCTGGGTTAAATAAACAAGTTTCTTTCTTGCAGACTTTACAGTCTTTATTCTGCCAACAAGCATTGTGATAATGTGAAACTACATTAAGGGCATATATATGTGCCCAGATTCAGATTCTTTACACACAATCTTTTGGTGGCCAAGCATCTTGCGGAATTAGTGATCCATGACACACATTTTGAAAAACACTGCTGGAGGGCTATTTAAGGTGACAAAATAAAATCTGTTATCAATTAATATTTGTGTGCCTCTTTCTTTTCCTCTTCTCCCCCAGTCCTGAGCAAGGTCACAAGTTCTGTGGTTTTGCCTAAGGGCAGATGTAAACAAACTGTCAAAGACGGTAGTTAATTTCCTTTCTTACTTCTTTCATTTCAATTTACAGAAACTTTAATCACATACTAAGAAATACATATTCTTCATGATTTTTTGTACTTATATCAAATATAGTTCTTAAATTATAGTATAAAGGTTTTCATGTTATAGCTAGAAAACTCCAGCAACTTTCCATGTCCAGTTGAGAAATGTACCTTACAATTGCATCAATCTTCAATTGAGCTTCTGTATATTTCTAAAGGCAGCAAGTGGGATGTGTATAGGGTTAGGAATAAAGAGACATGGGTATGCACAAACTAGCTGTGAGGTCCTACTCTATGCCTTAGTTTCTTCATCTATATATTAAACATTTTGAATAGCAATCTCTCAATCTACCATCTAATTGTAAAATTCAAATACATGCAAAGTGCTCCTCCAAATTTACTGAAACAGAGAACAGAAAAATATTAACTAAATATCTAAACTACATTGGTGAGAGTTTTTTCTCCACATTATAAAGAAACGTCTACCAAAGAAATTAAATATAAATAGTAGGTCATGGAAAGCATCATCAAGAAAAGGGAAGAACAGGAGGTAAAAGGAATAAAAGTTTTACTGCTTCCTTGGTAAAGACAATTTTTTTTTAGGCTAGAGAAATGGCAGATTCTTATATTCTGGTGTACAGGAACTATATGAATAAAACATGGCTGTGCAAATGAACTCGCAACCTTATTCCAAAGCACCATTCGGGAATAATACGTTTAATGTCTCATCAACTTCCCCAGAAAAGTGAGAGTAAACCTGTGCACACAGACAAAACAACCATAACAAAAACCAAGGTAGAAACAAATCTGCTGTGGGGAACAGATTTGATCGACATTTGAAGGTTTTCAAAACTCTAAGTAATATGCTAGTCACTTAAAAATATTCCCACATTTCTGCTTTCTCCCATCATTCTATGCCTTAAGATTCATCTGTCAACTTTGATGCAGCGTTTTAAGTACCCCTCCAAGCCTAAAAATCCAGACCACAGAAGAGCCCTCTTTGCTTTGAAACTATCTGATCAATTCATAGATCATTTACCTGCAAGGATTATTTGGTGAAGCTAAAGCGGCACATCAACCAGCAGCATCTGAGGGCTGAGGCGGCAGAACGTCAACAACAAATTGTCATTGGCATTCCATTTATGAACCTTCAAACGGCATCAGATCTTTTCCATGGGAAACCAGATCAGGTCAGACTAGAGCTGAATATTTCTTAACAAGCTAACCATCAAAAGAATTTACGTTTTGAATAAAAAGGCTATCATTTGTTGATTTGAATATCAAAGGGATCCACTGCAAACTCCCAGTCTAGAAAAACCTCCCTAAGCTACACTAGACAGGTGTTTAATAATCTATTATTAAGGCACTATTTTAGGTTACTCAGAATTATAAAAAATAGCTGTAACTGTGAAGCCGCAAATGGGACTGCACAAAGAAATGAATGCTATTAACATACTATTAACAATTCAAAAGAATGAGTTGACATACCAATCAAACTTGTTAATTGACTGTCAATGGCCTGTCCCTGAATATACAACATGACTGCATTATAGATTTCAAATGCTGACAGGAAGACAGTTCCATTTGCATTAACTTCATAAACTGATCAACAACCAAACTGCCACATACATTTATAATGGGAAGCTGAATCATTTCAATATTCATGGAGCTCTGTAATTGTAAATTAGGTACTGGCAAACAATACAATACTGTACATATTCTAAAATATCCTAAATTTCATTGACCTACTTTCATTCTGATTTTAAAAGACAGAAAAAAGTTTCATCGTGAAGTGATCATTACTTTAATTTGTGGTTTGTGCCTCAAGCAAAATTTGTTTGCAACCCAATTTGCAACTGTGGTTTACAGTTGCAGTCTAGAGAAGTATCAGTGGTCTAGAAAATAAGAGGTATAAAAGGTGATGCAAAAGTGTTTCTGCCTTACTTGGGGTCTTTCAAAACAGAAATATGAAACAAGACTGTATCATATTTCCTTAGGTGACAGTCAAATGATCCATTATGACAAGACATCTAGTGAATAAACATTAACATAATGAAAAGGAGGTTGCATATTAGTCCCGCACCGGGGCTTCCTCAAATCTACTTAAATAGACCTGCTGCTCTGAAACCATACTTCAAAATCTTCAATCATCCATCAGTTTAAGAATCAATAGAGTATAAGTGAAGATAAATGAAGGCTAAAGATTATGCCTAACAGAAGGCTTCATGAGAAATGATCCGAAATTCAATAGTTATCAGCATGGAAATATTCCTTTCAAATGCTTCTCTGACCTCTTCAAGAATTAATACTGATCTTTTCTTTAAAAAAAAAAGAAAAGAAAAAGGCTGTTTCTCCAAGAAATAACTGTTACTTTTGTCTCATATTTTTCTCTGATTATTATCTATGCATCACTTCCCCAGCCACTAGAATTCACTCAGACTTTGTTGAGTAATCTTGGAGAATTAGAATGCGTCCTCATGATTTTGGATGCACCAATTTACTTTCACTGGCTTCAGTAAAATCTTTTTCAAAAATTTTTGGTACCTTTTAAAATCATTGCCTGTTACTAAATAGTCAAATGAGTTTGTTAGTTGAGGGAGTGAAAGTTGCTCAGTCATGTCAGACTCTTTGCAACACGATGGACTGTAGCCTGCCCGGATTCTCTATCCTTGGACTGTGTAGCCTGCCCAGTTCCTCTGTCCATGGAATTCTCCAGGCAATTCTACAGGAGTGGGTAGCCATTTCCTTCTCCAGGGGATCTTCCCAAACCAGGGATTGAACCCAGATCTCCCACATTGCAGGCACATTCTTTACCACCTGAGCCACCAGGGAAACCCAAGCATACTGGAGTGGGTAGCCTATCCCTTCTCAGTGGATCTTCCTGACCCAGGAATTGAACTGGGATCTCCTGCATTTCAGGCAGATTCTTTACCAGTCGAGCTACCAGGGGAGCCCTAGTTAAGTGAGGGTACCACTAAATAATTTGAATGTTATCCTTAGATTATTATTAATCCTATCAACTAGGGTGAATTTTGTCCAGTTAAACAATAATTATAATCCATAAAAGTAAATGATATACATATACATATATATTATTTACTTTTCCATATAAATGCTTAATGTAAATAAATCTATGTGTATATGGATATATACACATTATGTATATGTATAAACTTTTAATTGTAGAATAATTTTAGAGTTCCAGAAAAGTTGCAAAGATAGTACAGAGAGTTCTTAAAAAAACACCAGTTCCCCTTATTGTCAACATCTTCCATTATCATGATACATTTGTCACAATGAGTGGACCAATACTGATATATTACTAAGTAAAGTTCCTATATTGGGGAGAGTTCTTAGTTTTCATCTAATGTTCTTTTTATGCTACAAGATTCCATCCAGGATACCACTTTTAGTCATAATATCTCCTTACGCTCCTTTGTGACAATTTCTCAGACTTGCCTTGTTTTTGATGACCTTGACAATTTTGAGTAGTACTTGTTTGGCACTTTATAAATTGTTCTTCAATTTGTGCTTGCCTGATATTTTTCTCATGGTTAGACCACAGTTATGGAGTTTTGCAAGGAAGATCATGGAAGTAAACTGCCATTCACATAAGTAATACATTTTTAATTTTGATGGTTCTCAGGCTACTCAATGTACTTAAAATATATTTTTATTTAGAAATAAAAGGCAAATTATTTAAATCATTAGTAATAATCTACAAAAGGGGCTGTGTGGATATAACAGAAAGTCCTCATTACTAATTAGTAGTGGATAGACTCCAAGATCTGTATTCACTGTAGGCTTAGGCCATGTCTGGACATGTCCACAGAACTCATAGTTTGGGTCCACTAGGGATCCATTTGCAGAAGAGAGAGTCAAGAGGTTACAGATGGGAGTGGAAGAACATATATCTGACCTAAGGGGAAACAAGAAAGTTTTCAAATTTGGTCCAAAGTCAATGGGCAAGCTTGTCTATGTGTGTGAGTGTGCGCACAAGTTTGTGTGGTGGGGGAAAATGGTGGTAGTGGTGATTTCAACCATATCACTTCTAAATTTTAGGGCAAGAAATATGTAAAAAGAGTATAAGGAAAAATTAAATAGAGTCTGCTGATAGACATTAGAGGCAGTGGTGCCAGGCTACTTCAGCACTGATAGAATGCTAGTAGTTTGGTAGTGATTCTGGAGAGTGCTGGTAACTTGGGAAAAGATGGGCACCATCAGTACAAAGTTTTGTGCCCCCATTTAGTGTTAGGAACTACATGAGCAGGTATCACCCTTTAAAGACAATGTCTGAATAGCAAACCAGGAAAGGAAGAGGAAAAAAAAATATTAGAAGTGCCATAAATAGCCAAGAGTATTAGCTTTCCTTATGGCAGAAAGTGAAGAAGAACTAAAAAGCCTCTTGATGAAAGTGAAAGTGGAGAGTGAAAACAAAGTTGGCTTAAAACTCAACATTCAGAAAACGAAGATCATGGCATCTGGTCCCATCGCTTCATGGGAAATAGATGGGGAATCAGTGGAGACAGTGTCAGACTTTATTTTTTGGGGGCTCCAAAATCACTGCAGATGGTGACTGCAGCCATGAAATTAAAAGATGCTTACTCCTTGGAAGGAAAGTTATGACCAACCTAGATAGGATTTTCAAAAGCAGAGACATTACTTTGCCAACAAAAGTCTGTCTAGTCAAGGCTATGGTTTTTCCTGTGGTCATGTATGGATGTGAGAGTTGGACTGTGAAGAAGGCTGAGTGCTGAAGAATTGATGCTTTTGAACTGTGGTGTTGGAGAAGACTCTTGAGAGTCCCTTGGACTGCAAGGAGATCCAACAAGTCCATTCTGAAGGAGATCAGCCCTGGGATTTCTTTGGAAGGAATGATGCTAAAGCTGAAACTCCAGTACTTTGGCCACCTCATGCAAAGAGTTGACTCATTGGAAAAGACTCTGATGCTGGGAGGGATCGGGGGCAGGAAGAGAAGGGGACGACAGAGGATGAGATGGCTGGATGGCATCACTGACTCGATGGATGTGAGTCTGGGTGAACTCCGGGAGTTGGTGATGGACAGGGAGGCCTGGCGTGCTGTGATTCATGGGGTCGCAAAGAGTCGGACATGACTGAGCGACTGAACTGAACTGAACTGACTAGCTTTCCATGTTTATGTAAGCTATTTCTTAAAAACATGTAACATCTTTGGGAAAAAAAATTACAGGGTGGGATTTTTCTTGGAGAGAGTAAAAGATCTAACCAGAGATATACCTGACTAGAGAGTTGGCTTACCTCTAGGCCTGGAAAATAATAGGCTAGAGCCAAAAAGTCCTGGAAGATCACTTAAACATTCTCTGAGTATCCATAACCATGAGGATCTAATATACCTCAAGAGGTTGCTGTGAGACTGTGTACATGTGGGGATGATTTGAAAAGTATACCAACTCCCTAAGTAAGTTCTTTGGGTTTTATTCAACTCAGGTGTAATAAATGGGCATATATTAATATATAGGGATACAAGGAGCCTTATAGGAAAAGAACTTCAGAAAAATGCTTCATGAATACTGAAACAAAAGTCTTATTTTGGATTGAAGACGTTATAAGAACCTCTGTAGCAGTTGTTGAGGAATTTGTTATTTATTCAAACAAAAATATAGTTATTTTCTTGGTCTCAGATTTTTTGAGTGCATATTTTCTCACTTCTCCTATAATTATAATATTTCTATGGGTTGACTGGTGGTACTCTTAAATAATTTAAATATTCCAGCAAATTTGGAAAACTCAGCAGTTGCCACAGGACTGGAAAAGTTCAGTTTTCATTCCAATCCCTAAGAAAGGCAATGCCAAAGAATGCTCAAACTACTGCACAATTGCACTCATCTCACACGCTAGTAAAGTAATGCTCAAAATTCTCCAAGCCAGGCTTCAGCAATA
>NW_011494769.1:2718331-2718565 GCF_000754665.1 Bison bison bison
TCAGCAATATGTGAACTGTGAACTTCCTGATGTTCAAGCTGGTTTTAGAAAAGGCAGAGGAACCAGAGATCAAATTGCCACCATTCGCTGGATCATGGAAAAAGCAAGAGAGTTACAGAAAAACATCTATTTCTGCTTTATTGACTATGCCAAAGCCTTTGACTGTGTTAATCACAATAAACTGTGGAAAATTCTTCAAGAGATGGGAATACCAGACCACCTGACCTGCCTCTT